>NW_026652294.1:8096051-8330344 GCF_009828535.3 Hylobates moloch | reverse complement strand
AGCACCCCGTACAAAAAAAAAAAAAAAAAAAAAGCTGAACACAGAAGCTTCCATATATATGGAACATTAAAAAAAAAAAAAAAAAAGAATCCAATCTACTTCTGAGAAAGCAGGTCAGTAGTTTCCTGGGGCTGGGGCTGGGGCTGGGGCTGAGAGGGGATTGGCTGGGAAGGAATACAGGGGAACATTTTAGAACGATGAAAATGTTCTACATCCTGATTGTGGCAATGGTTACACAGGTGTATACATTTGTCAAAACACATTGAAATGTGTGCTTTAAACGGGTGCATTTCCTTGTATGTAAATTATACCTCAATAAAGTTATTTTTGCAAAACTCATTTATATGTGATGAAAGAGGACTGGAACTAAAAAGTGCCAGATCAAAGGCCGCACAAAGAACCGGTTGTGGGCACCAGGGCCTCATCTTCTCAGCTCTCACTAGGCCACACAGACCACCCACTGCAAGCCGAGGTCAGTTGGGAAAGCCATGATTGGGGAACTGGAACCCAGAGGGTCATCAGAAGTCTCTCCCACCTCTAAGATTCAGGAGGTCTCAGGACATACGGATTTCGTGATGGATCTGACCTCAAAGCATGAAGCTGGTCTCTACCATCCCCAGTGGACACAGGAAGAGAGGGAGGATCACCTTGGTTACTCCTGTGATGCCGACCGGGTCACGGTGGCCACATGAACGTGTCTGGAACCACATGGGTAGACAGATGCCTCCAACTGTCATCAAGAGAAAAAGAGACAGGAGTGAGAGAATAAATACATACCCGTGGGTACAGTGGAGAATAGATGCTAAGGTCCTGTTTCAAATCACAGCGTTTCCCAAAACTGATCTCCTCGGATGCAGATCAAAAGCAAAACAGGAAACAAGGAGGTATTTTGTTCAGGCCAGTGTCAACCAATACATCCTAACATGGGTTTTATGGCATGGATTCCTGTGCTGCTCTGCCACCGGCAAACTGTGTGACCTTGACCAAGTCCTTTACCACAGTGAGCCTCAGTCTTCTCATCCACAAATTAAGGATAATAATAGCGCCCACCTCACAGGCTTGTCATGAGGATCAAATGAGAAGATGAATGAGACTTAGCTTGAATTCTACCATTTTCTCATATCATTATTATCACTGACCACACAGTTCATTAACACTACCCATGAGATATTCATTTTTCCCCCTAAACAGCATGTACTGTTCTTAGTAATGGATGGGCAGCTGCCAGGGAAACATACATTTGTTGCATTTTAGAATCCCTCTGGGTTTTTGGTCTTTTTCCCTGACTCTGGAATAAAATGACTACTCAGAGATCTGAGACGTACAAGAGATGTTGGCCCAAATTGCCTTGGATGAGCCAGCACCCAGAGATAACGGAAGCTCCAGGGAATAATGAAAATGTGCCATGCGCCTCGCAGGAGACATGCTAGGGGAAGCAGATGCTTCTGCAGAGGAGGATAAAGCGCTGTTTCTTTATGAATTCAAACACAATGTCCACAAAAGAGGAAATTCGGAATTTAAATCTCCTTCAAACAAGGGAAACCCTGTGGTGGAGAGAGAGGAAAGAAAACCAAGAAGAAGAGAAAGGGAGCAAACTAACACTTATTAAGAACAGATCCTAATTGGGAGTGTCTTTATCTACATGGCAAAACAAGCTGGGTTTTACTATCCCCACTTTACAGATGAGGAAACTGAGGTTCAGTTAGAAAATAAGGCAACCGGGATTCTAAACAGGCCTGTTGGACCCCAAAGAGGCAGAAGCTGTGTTCAAATAGGGGCAGGGACTGGGCGCAGTGGCTCACGCTATAATCCCAGCATTTTGGGAAGCAGAGGCAGGAGAATTGCTCGAGGCCAGGAGTTCACAATCAGCCTGGGTAACAGATCGAGGCTCTGCCTCTACAAAAATTCAAAAATTAGCTGAGCGTGGTTATGTGTACCTGTGCCTGTGACTATTTGGGAGGCTGCAGCAGGAGGACCGCTTTAACCCAGGAGGTAGAGGCTGCAGTGAACCGAGATTGCTCCACTGCATTCCAGCCTGGGTGACAGAGCAGATCCATGTATAGTATACATATATATATGGATTAAATGAGAAAAGATCCAAGGAAGATAAATGTAAACTGCAAACTTGATGGCCATCTGCATTACTATTACTGTGAGAAAACTGGCCCATGATTGATAAATCATCTCTGTTCAGTTTATTCTGGTTGCTTTCAGTCTGTAGGCGAATGATTGAGTTCACTTTTAGGAGAGTGGCATAGTGTAGTAGTTACAAACACATGTTTCAGGGTCAAACTAGATACGGGCTGACATCCTGACTCCACAGCTAATTCGCTGTGTGGCCCTGGGCTCATCACTCCACCTCTCTGAGCCTGTTTCTCACCTGCAATGCCTAATTCCCTGCCTTATCATGGAGTCTCCATGAGGCAGCGCTCAGCAAGAACCTTGGTAAACGGTAACAAAGTGGTAGTTGGGGTTAGTTACTACTCACCATCTCCTCCACACCTTTGAGTATACAATAGCTCAGCACCCGCCTCCCTTCCATGACTCATCTGGTGGCTTCCAGAGGGGCCCACCTGGCACCACAAGGGATAAGGGGACACCTGCCCCATCTGATCTGATCAGAATGGGATGGGATTGGGAGACAGATGTCACTCTCAGCCAGACTTCGCCTCTGCCCTTGAGAATCTCTGGCTATTGTTCCTGGGAGCTCGAGCTGACAGATGAGTCAGGCCTCAGAGACAAGGGAAGGGGTCCTCTTGAAACAAAGGACTGGCCTACAAGTTATTCACCAGCCCATTGAATCTGCACAATGGACCCAATGTCCCAGAAACACTGCTGCTCAAACAGGCTAATAATCACCCAGGAGACGAACCAGCAGCCTCAACAGAAATACAAGCAAATCACTAAGTATCCATACAAGACTCAGGTGCTACATAAGTGAACTCAGCTGGCGCCCAGTGGGTGCACGATAGCATTCACTAGCTTTATTAAGCACTTACAGGGCACCGAACATGCGCTGGTTCATAGCCTCACGGCCGCTTTTTAAAACCAGGATTGTGATTGCCACTTTATAGATGAGGAAACTGAGTTTCAGAAAAGGGAGATTACTCCCTGACTGAAGTGGACACAGGTGGAGAGAAGGCTTTGCACACGGACCTGCGTAACTCTCAGCTGCTTCTCTTTCCACCACTCTGCACTGCCTTGATGAATAAGTAAATTCGAAGAGTGTAATCCTGCCCTGGGAAGAAGCATGGATCACAGCCAGAGAAAGGACCTTAAAATGAAGACGCAGAAGAAAAGAAAAATTGGAAACAACTAGCAGGACCAACAATAGGGAACTGACGAAGTAGACCATGTTTATCTCCTCCATGAAACACTGAAATCTCTCATAATGATTTCTGCAAAGGTCTTAATAACATGGAGAAACACATCCGATGTAACTTTTCAAAAGCAGTATACATATAATGCAATTTCTTTTCTTCTTCTTTTTTTTTTTTTTTTGAGACAGTCTCCATCACCCAGGCTAGAGTACGGTGGCGTAATCTCTGCCCACTGCAACCTCCGCCTCCTGGGTTCAAGCGATCCTCCTGCCTCAGCCTCCAGAGTAGCTGGGCTATAGGCGCATGCCACCAAGCCCAGTTAATTTTTGTATTTTTAGTAAGACAGGGTTTCGCCATGTTAACCAGGCTGGTCTCGAACTCCTGACCTCAGGTGATCCACCCATCTCAGCTTCCCAAAGTGCTAGGATTACAGGCGTGAGCCTCCGTGCCCAGCCAATTTCAATAATAGAAAATATACCAGAGAGAAATACATGAAAATGAAGTTTTCAGGCCAGGTGTGGTGGCTCACGCCTGTAATCCCAGCATTTTGGGAGGCTGAGGCGGGCAGATCACTTGAGGCCAGGAGTTTGAGACCAGCCTGGCCAACATGCCAAAACCCCGGCTCTACAAAAAATCCAAAAATTAGCTGGGCGTGGTGGCACATGCCTGTGGTCCCAGCTACTTGGGAGGCTGAGGCATGAGAATCACTTCAACCCAGGAGGTGGAGGTTACAGTGAGCCAAGATCACACCACTGCACTCCAGCCTGGGCAAAAAGTAAGGCTCTGTTTCAAAAAAAAAAAAAAGAAAGAAAGAAATAGAAAAAAAAAGAAGAAAATAGAGTTTTCTTCTTCTTCTTTTGTCTTTTCTAAATCCTATATAGTTATCATGCATTTTATTAAACTTATTGAATTTGTCTTTTAAAATCAGCAAAAATTATAAAAATTCTCATTTATTTTTACTTATTTATTTTAGAGACAGGGATCTCACCATGTTGCCCAGGCTTGGCTTGAACTCCTGGTTCAAGCCATCCTCCCGCCCCAGCCTCCCAAAGTGCTGGAATTGCAGGTGTTAGCCACCGTGCCCAGCCCAAAATTCTCATTTTTAATGCAAGCATAGAGAATGATTCTCCTAAAGCTGGCAGTAAGGGGGTATGGTTGCTTTGGGGGACTGTGAAGGCTTCACCACTCTCCCCTGTTAAGGAGTGGGGTTAAGGCTTAAAATGAGTAGATTTCAGAACAGTTCTCAATGGCAAGGGTCACTAAATAGTAAAATAGGCGGGCATGGGGGACATGGAAGGTGTTTACATAAAATGCTTTCAACATGAAATTAACCAAACTTAGAGTGGGATCAATTCAATGCCACACAAAGCTAGGAGCTGGCAAAGTGTCCGGAAATGGTTGCCCAGGCTGCTGGATGATTCTGCCTAGAAGGGTGAGGGGCGAGGTGGCGGCACTCTTCCCTCAACCAAGGATCTGCCCACCTGCAGGTTGAGGATGAGGAGGTCTGAGTGAATATCAGATACCCAGCCCCACCCCAAACCTGCTGACTCATCCTCCTTGCCACGTGGCTCAGACATCTGCGTATTGGAAGCAACGCCCCTAAAGTCTGAGAACCACTGTCCTCAGGTTTCCCTCTCTGTCAAGTGGAATTACTCATCCCTGCCTTGCGTCTACCCCCGCCTCCCTCCCTGAGCCATCGCGGCGCTCCCAGATGCTCCCAAATGGGAATGCGCTTTGCAAAGCACTGAGTCCAGAGCAAGTGTTTTGCTTTGAGCCGTGCTCAGTCCCAGCCTGTCCCCGAGAAAAAACAAAGCCGTTCCCTCAAGTTCTCTCTCAGTCCTCCCTCTCATACTTCCTCCCCTCCCGCCGCAGCAGGTGGGGGCGTTTTCCCGCGGCGGCACTGCAGTGGGGTGTGCGCGCCAGCAATCCCAGGCGCCGGGCAGCCTCGGATCCGGAGCCTGGGATGAGGGTGGGGAATCCAGGGCGCGCCCCCCAGGCCTCTTCCTGCACAATCCCAGAAACAATTTCTCTACCCCAGGGCCCTCCGCTGGAAGAGGGGAAAGGTCTGGCCCCTTCTTCCCAAATTCCCAGCCTCTCCAGGGAGTGTCCTGGAGCCGAGGAGAGGTGGAGAATCGAGCTGGTGGGTTCCGGGATCTCCCCAGACCCTTTAGGAGATGCAACATGGGCTTTAGAGTCCTACATATCTGGATTCACAATCACTGGCTGTGTGACCTTGGATGTGTCGATAACCCTCTCTGAATCTCCATTTCTTCATCTTTAAAATGGGGTTGTTTCTTACCACCTCGTGGAACTGTTGTGATAACGCTTGCAAAGCACCAAGCACGTCCCTGCGTAGAGTAACCTCTCCATAAACTGATGTCACTGTTGTTTTCAACGAGGGTGAGTTACCTACCAGCCCTCTCCATCCTTTTGGAGCCAAATTTGACGCCGGACATCTGGGATTTGAGTTCCAGAAGTGAAGGAATGGCAGGCTTGGGAAGGTTGGGGCGGGGGCGGGCTGAGTATGAGGGAAGGGGAGCTCAAGGACCCTGCCCCGCCACCCCACCCCCACCTCCATTTCCGGGACCCTCTGGGCTCTGCCCATGGCTTGGCCAGTTAATTGCTAACCTGGTGGGCCGAGAAGGTCCGCGGGTCCACCTCCCAAATTGTGTCTCCTGTCGTCAGAAGGAAAGGGTCTTTGTTCCCCGTCATAATAATGATTGCAAGATCCCCATTCGCACTGGACTCCCAAAGCATTCCCCCCTTGCCTGACCTCACCCCCCATCCCAGCCAGAGTCTTGGCTGTGTTTGAGAATTACAAGCTGCAAAGCCTCTTCATCCATCCAATGCGGGACACTTCAGGCGGCGTTTGCATCCCTGAACCCAGCCCTGGGACTCTGGGACCTACCCTCGACCCCAGCCTTGGGGAATTAGGCTGTTCCCCGTTCGGGGACAAGGACATTTGGGAAGGAAGGCTGCTAGGATGGGGCGACGTCTTACCTCGGGTCCGCGGTCCTGCGGCGCGAGTGCAGAGGGCTCTTTGTGCCCCGGCTCACAGCGCAGAACTGGGGGAGCCCCTGCAAGCGCCTCCCATCTCAAACTCCTCCCCGCACTCGTCCGCAGCCTCCCTCCCTCTGGTCCCGCGAGCGCAGCCGGCGTCGTCTTTGTAGCTGCTGCAGCGCCCATGAAATTTTAATGCGGGAGCGGCTGGCGGGCGGAGGCGCCCCACCCCCGGCCCTCGCCTCCACCCTCCTCCCGCCTCCTTGCGCCCCTACAACCCCACACCCAACCCCTCCTTACCCGCACCCAGAGTCCTGGCCAGGAAAGCGCGGTGCAACCGGTCTTGGAGGGAGCACTCCGCCGCCCCCGCCGCACAAAGGGGCTAGCTGGCCGGCGCGCTCAGCCTCCCGCATCCCCACCCGCCGCGCTGTCATGGCAACGCTTGCCCGGCCACATTCGGCCGCAGAGAGCTCAGGGCTGGAGAGGCGCGGGGGCGGCGCGCGACCGCGGACCAGGGGCGCAGAAGCCTGAACCCCGGAGTAAGAGGACAGAAGACGCTTGTCCTGGAATAGTGCCAAGGGTTTAACCAGCAAGACCTCAGGTGTATGCCTCTTTATGCACATGGTTATGGTGGAGTCCAGATTTGAACCCATAACTGTTAACTTCATGCGTGTACAGCATTTGGCCTAACAACATTTACAGGTTTAATCTTTAATTTTTTGTTATTATTTATTCTTATTATTTTGGAGATGGGACCTCACTCTGTCACCCCGGCTGAAGTGCAGCGGCACAATCATAGCTCACCGCATCCCCCAACTCCTGGGTTCAAGCAGTCCTCCTGCCCCCGCCTCAGCCTTGGGAGTAGCTGGGACTACAGGCGCGAGCCACCGCGCCCGGCTTAGTCTTTTATTTAACTGCCCTCTTCTTAGTACCTACTATTTTCTAGAGTAGGGATGCTAGGAAGTGGTCCTGAAGTAGTGGTTCTAGAGCTGCAGCATCCACATTGCTTGAGAACGTGTTAGAAATCCAGTTCCGGGGCGGGCGCGGCGGCTCACCCCTGTAATCCCAGCACTTTGGGAGGCCGAGGCGGGCGGATCACCTGAGGTCAGGAGTTCAAGACCAGCCTGATCAACATGGAGAAACCCCATCTCTACTAAAACTACAAAATTAGCCAGGCGTGGTGGCACATGCCTGTAATCCCAGCTACTCCGGAGGGTGATGCAGGAGAATCGCTTGAACCCGGGAGGCGGAGGTTGCGGTGAGTCGAGATCATACCATTGCACTCCAGCCTGGGCAACAAGAGTGAAACTCCATCTCAAAAAAAAGAAAAAAGGAAAGAAAAGAAAAATACAATTCAGGCTGGGTGTGGTGGCTCAGTCCTGCCTGTAACCCCAGAACTTTGGGAAGCCTGGGGGACAGGCTTGCTTGAGCCCAGGAGTTCCAGACCAGCCTGGGCAACAAAGCAAAACCTTATTTCCACAAAAACTACAAAAAAATTAGCCAGGCCTGGTGGTGTGTGCCTGTAGTCCCAGCTGCAGTGAGCCCTGGGGAAAGAAAGGAAGGCCCAGACATCTATGTTTCAGCAAGCCCACCAAGGAATTCTGATGCACAGTCAAGCTGGAGAACCACTGTGCTAGAACATTCCAGCGACCTTCAGAACCAGACTATTCTGGGTTTACATTTCAGTTCTGCCCATGCCTCTGACCAGATGTGACCTTAGGCAAGCTCCACACCCTTTCTCGGTTACTTGTCCATAAAGTAGAGATAATAATGGAATCCACATCATCAGGCTAAATGAAGGAAGTGTGCTTAGCACAGTTCCTGGCACCTAGTAAGGACTCACGACATTTATATTATTAAACTACAACATCTCTTTTGTCACATTTCTGTGAATATTGTTTATCATCTTCATTGTTCACATAAAGAGGCTCAGAGAGGCAATAAGAGCTGCCCACAGACACTGTAAGGGACTCAGGTAGATTTAAGCCTGTCCTTTTAGATTCCAACTTCCCCAGCTTTCTCTGGACTACACATCTGTTGCTGGGACCAGCCCTGGTCTTCAGAAAATACAAATCCAGTTCAACAAACCTATAAGACATTTCCAATGTGCCCAGCCCAAGACCATTGCAGGAAGCTTGAGAGTCCCAAGGAGGCTTTAGACACAGCCTCCTACCCTGGCAGAGTTAACAGTCCTGCCAAGGTGGTAAGACCCATGTGAAAGAGTTAGAGAAAAGGCAAGGCAGTGTGTGGTCACAGCATTGCCCAGAGTATGCAGCCCACTATCAGGGTGGGACCAATGTAATCACAAAAGTCCTTTTTTAAAAATGTTTTGGCCGGGAGCAGTGGCTCACACCTGTAATCCCAGCACTTTGGGAGGCCGAGGCGGGTGGATCACGAGGTCAGGAGATCGAGACCATCCTGGCTAACACGGTGAAACCCTGTCTCTACTAAAAAATACAAAAAATTAGCCGGGTGTGGTGGCGGGCACCTATAGTCCCGGCTACTCAGGAGGCTGAGGCAGGGGAATGGCGTGAACCCGGGAGGCGGAGCTTGCAGTGAGCCGAGATTGCGCCACTCTGTCCAGCCTGGGCGACAGAGCAAGACCCTGTCTCAAAAAAAATTTTTAAATATTAAATAAATAAATGTTTTGAGACAAGGTCTTGCCCTGTTGCCCAGGCTGGAGTGCAGTGACAAGGATTGTAGCTCACTGCAGCCTTGAACTCTTAGGCTCAAGGGATCCTCCTGCCTGAGCTTTTGTCATCACACAGGTCTACGACTTCCCCCTAATTCACCAGTCTAGTCTCCCTAGACACAAACAAAAAGGGAAATATGATTTGGCATAACACATTCTAACTGAATACAGGGGATACATAGAGGTCACCACTTCCTTTCTTAAGTATTCCCAAGCCACCTGTTTCATAATCCATTCCCAAATTCTCCTGAGTGTCAGTCTATCATTTCCAATATCTACTTGGAAAAAAATGAAGCCACCTGTTCACCCCAAACTTTCACACTTCATCCTATTCCCTGGGGCCTCTTAAGGATGAGCAATAGTGAATCTATGATCCTATCTCCAAGCGTCTTTGGTTCTAGAGATGTTATAATCAAACCTAGGTTTGGCTGCTCACTGCTTGAAAGCCAGACACCAGAGATATGGGTTGATGGGAGGAAAATCAGGTTTACTTAAAGAGCTAGTAAAACCAATAAGTTAATTGACTATTTATTGTTCTAAAGTACCGTATTAAGTCATATTAAGTCAGTACAAATGTTATGCTGTTTTTATGCTAAAATCAAGAGGAAGAGGCTGAGCGTGGTGGCTCACACCTGTAATCCCAGCACTTTGGGAGGCCGAGGTGGGTGGATCACCTGAGGTCAAGAGTTCGAGACCAGTCTGGCCAACATGGTGAAACTCTGTCTCTACTAAAAATACAAAGATTTGCCAGACATGGTGGCGTGCACTTGTAATCCCAGCTACTCAGGAGGCTGAGGCAGGAGAATCACTTGAACCTGGGAGGCGGAGGTTGCAGTGACCTGAGATCGCACCACTACACTCCAACCTGGGTGACAGAGCAAAGGGGAAGAGAAGGGGGTTTGAATTGGGATGAACAGATGACTAATTACCACTGACACCTGGGCACCAGTGAGGGTCCAAGAAGGTTGAGAACTTCTTTGTCCTTGGTCAGGTCACAATGCTTTTATAAATCTTTAACAAAACACAGATTATTTACATACTTCTCCTTTAATCCCAGAGTTAGTTTTTAAAAACTACGTGATTGCTTTTTTCTGCATATTATCTCAGTGCTCTAAAATTATCCTAGCCTACGTACAGGAATGGGAAAAGGCCCCTTAAACAAAAATTGAGTTAGTTATGTTAGTTCTTCTACTGTTTCGCTGTTACAAAATCTTTTCAAGGCAAGCAGTGGGGAGGTGGTGTAGGGGAGCAAAATGGGTGACCATTAGAGGATACTGTGGCTCACTGCAAATAGACTGTTTAACTCAGATGGACTCGGGACAAGCCGTGAACTGAGTAACGCAAGGAGGGAGTGGACCCTCATGTTCAGCAGACGTCAATACCAGTGTGGGCCTCCTCTGCTCCCAGTTCTCTGACATGGTACATTTCTATATCATGGGGCAGACCAGACTAGCTCTCCTGGGGGATTCAGCTGGTCCTTTGCCCTCCTTTTGCCCATTTGTTGAGTGCCTTTGTGGTGAGCAAAGTCTTCCCTAGCATCTTCCATTTCTCTACGGAGAGTTGGACATCCTTTGCAGTTTAAGCCTGGTTTGAGAAGTAGAGCTGGCATCCTTCTCTCCTCCCCATCAATGTAACCGTGACTCTCACCTTATCCTGTGGGTAGACTTAGGACATATGCTAGGAAGAGCATGCCCCGAGATGGTAAACATCATCCTCACCACAACTGGCCAAGAGTTCTCACCTTCCAGGAAACATGTGTAGGGCTACCTTGGACCCCAGGAGCCCATGAGCAGATAAGAGTACCCCAAAGAGACACGTCAGTACTCCTGCTCTGCATGATACCACTCTGAAACCCCAGATTTCCAGGAGAATTCTGACACTGGCAACATATCAAGGAAAGAGGAGCCTGAGCCTCTCTTCTCTTTAGTCCTAGAACAGCCTTTGGAGAAACAAGAGTGGCTCCAGAGGCCAGGGTTCCCATTGCAATTCTGTTATCAGCCCACTGGGTGCCTCTTTAAAAAAAGAGAGAGAGGGCCAGGCGCAGTGGCTCACGCCTGTAATCCTGGCACTTTGGGAGGCCGAGGCGGGCAGATCACGAGGTCAGGAGTTTGAGACCAGCCTGACCAACATGGTGAAATCCCCATCTCTACTAAAAATACAAAAATTAGCCGGGCGTGGTGGCAGGCGCCTGTAATCCCAGCTACTCAGGAGGCTGAAGCAGGAGAATTGCTTGAACCCGGGAAGTGGAGGTTGCAGTGAGCTGAGATCACGCCACTGCACTCCAGCCTGGGCGACAGAGCCAGACTCCATCTCAAAAAAAATAAATACATAAATACATAAATAAAGAGAGAGAGAGATAGGAAATTCACATAATCTAAGGTCGGGCACAGTGCTTCACACCTGTAATTCCAGCACTTTTGCAGGTTGAGGTGGGAAGATCGCTTGAGTCCAGGAACTCAAGACCAGCCTGGGCAACATAATGAGACTGACCCCCGGCTCCACCGCATCTCTACAGAGACCTTTTAAATATTAGCCAGGCGTGGTAGTGTGTGCCTGTGGTCCCAACTACATGGACGGCTGAGCGAAGAGGATCACTTGACCCTAGGCGTTAGAGGATGCAGTGAGCTCTGATTGCACCACTGCACTCCAGCGTGGGGAACAGAGCAAAACTCTGTCTCAAAAAGAGAAAGAAACAGAAAAGAAAGGGAAGTTGCATCCTCTAAAACTAACCATTTAAAGTGTATGATTCAGTGGCACTGAGTACATTCACAATGTTATGCTGCCACCAGGTCTAGCTAGTTCCAAGACATTTTCATCACCCCCAAAATAACACCCCACACCCTTAAGCGGTTACTTCCCAGTGTCCCCTCCAGCCCATTGTCATATATGACCTTTTGTGCTGGCTTCTTTCACTCGGCATAATGTTTTTGAGGTTCATCCACATTGTAGCATGGCTCAGCACTTTATTCCTTTTATGACTGAATAATATTCCATTGTATGAACAGAACACAATTTATTCATCCATTCATCCATTGATGGGCATATGGGTTGTTTCCACCCTTTGGCTAATGTGAATAGCACTGCTATGAACATGCATGTGCAAGTATTTGTTTGAATCCTTCTTTTCTGTTCTTTTGGGTACATACCCCTCTGTTCCACGTTTCCTTTTCTATTCCCCCACTTTGCCTTAGTCAGAGGGATTATGGAGTCAGTAGCAAGGTGGGCTTCCTCACATACACCCTCCCATGTTCCCAGCTCCACTTGTCTGCCGGGCCACACCCGTAGCACTTGGAGGAAGGGCTCTGGGAAAGGCCAAATTTTGTCTTCCCTCCAGCCATGTTACTGATGGAGACTGGTCCATCAGGGGATCAGGGGGTCTCTTTTCTGACAGCTGTTCCCTGAGCAAACAGCTCCTGGTTTTACCCGGATAGAAAATCTCATTTGACTCATCAAAGCGGCCATCTTTACCTGTGGTGAGCATGGGGCTCCCTGAGTTCAGCAGTGAGTGTTTGTAGAGCAGAGGAGAGGAGAGCTGCATTTGGTATGGCCCAGAAAGAATGTGCCTTTCAAAAATTCCCTGAAACTACAAAATTATTTCCCTGCCACCCCCTCCCCGGCCCTGTAATCACCATCAGATGCAATGAACTTGACCCCTTGCCCACTTACTTACCAGAAGACTTTCCAAGTGCTTTACCCACACTCTGTCTTAGCACCCTCTAAGGAAGTATCGGTGTCATCTCCATCTGGTAAGGAAAGCGAGGATTAGAGAGGGAAAGTGACTTATCCAAGGTCAGCCAGCTAAAATGTAGTAAACCTGAGATTGAAACCCAGTGCTGTCTGATTCCAGAAGCTGCCCTCAGCCTCTCTAAAAACCCATCTACATCATCCTGAATCCTTCATTCCCCTAGGAAGGGATGCACCACCCCTCAGCCAGCTGAACAATGACCCCACTGCCGTGTTTGGGTCACTCCAGGGTCTGTTCATCTGGGCATGGGCTCAGGATCAATGCCATGGTCAACTAGAGCTCAGTGGTCTCCAAAATCTTATCTCTGTCCTGCCCCCCATGGCGCCTAAATGTGTGAAGGCCAGCAGTCTCTCTAGATAAAGGATAAATGGGGAATATAAGCCTGGATCACCCCAGATACAGATCCTGAGACATGGATTCAAATGTAAGTTGCTTATTTAGGAGGTATTGGTACCAGGAAGCCTTGGATAAGGGAGCAGGTTAGGGAGACAGGGAAGAGGAGAAAGCTGGAATAGGTACATTAAAGAGGATACTTGCCAGCAAGGACAGTCATAACAAAATACCATAGACTAAGGTGTCTTAACAAACAACTTAAGGAGGCTGGAAGTCCAAGACCAAGGTAGCAGCAGGGTCAACTTCTCCTGCAGCCTCGCTCTTCGATTCACAGATGGCAGCTTCTCACTGTGTCCTCATGTGGTCTTTTCTCTGTGCACACATAACCCAGGTGTCTCTCCCTCTTCTCATAAGGACATCGGTCCTGTCAGATTAGGGTCTCACCCTTTCTACCTCATTCTACCTTAATTACCTCTTTAGAGGCCCTATCTTCCAATGTAGTCACATTGGGGGTTAAGGATTCAACAGAAGAATTTGAATGGAGGGAGCACAATTTACTCCGTAACTATGGGCAAGTTGTTAGCGACTAGAACTCAGTCCTGCTGAGGTCTTCTGGGAGACTGCCGGACACACCTGACATGTTCTACCCCAGGTGGAGGACGTCGTGGAACTCCTCCACCCACCAAGTTGTTTTTTTTTTTTTTTTTTTTTTGAGACGGAGTCTCGCTCTGTTGCCAGGCTGGAGTGCAGTGGTGTGATCTTGGCTCACTGCAACTTCCGCCTCCCAGGTTCAAGCGATTCTGCTGCCTCAGCCTTCCAAGTAGCTGGGACTACAGGCACATGCCACCACGCCCAGCTAATTTTTGTATTTTTAGTAGAGACGGGGTTTCACCATGTTGGCCAGAATGGTCTCAATCTCTTGACATCGTGATTCACCCGCCTCAGTGTCCCAAAGTGCTGGGATTACAGGCATGAGCCACCGTGCCCTGCCCTCCACCCGCTTTTATCTCTTATGGTTGAAGGATGATCCCTGGACATCAACTTCTTCCCACCTCCAGGCTGCCCCTTGCACAGACCAAGCATGTGCCCTCATCCAATTGACACAACAGCCCCCATGAGCTGGGCACTGTTGTCTGCGTTGGGCACACAAGGAAACAGGCTTTGAGAGGTGATGGGCAGCACCCGGGGCCTGGTCTCCTTCTGTCTGCAGGAATAGTGGGGAGGAACCCACCAGGGACTGCCAGGGTCTTTGCCACCTGACTCTCTGTCTTGTTTCCTTTCTCTGCCTTCCTCCCAGCCAGGGTGGGCGGCAAATACATGGACTCAGGAGTCAGACAAAACTAAATTTGAATCCCACCCTTGCCCCTTACCCACCATGTGACTTTGGGCAGGGAACTTCAACCCTCTGGGCTTCAGTTTCCTCTTCTGTAGAATGGAAATTACACAACCTCACTTGCAGGGCTTTTGAAAGAATTAAGTGGTCTGAGTGCAGAAAACACATGGACCTTGTCACAGTGCTCAGTAAATGCTCTCTCTCTCTCTCGCTCTCTCTCTCTCGCTCTCTCACTCTCGCTCTCATATTCATATGAAATATGACTTTGAACTATTATTTTTCTGAATTTTTTCCTCCTTCCTGTGAATATTCTGTGGTTCCTGCTCCCAGCTTTTGGGCCTCATGCAAGTGATTTGACTTCAGCATGGTAGTCTCTCTCTCTCTCTCTCTCTCTCTGTCTCACTCTCTCGCTCTCTCCCTCTCACTCTCTCTCTCTTTCTCTCTCAAAGCCATTAGAGACTCCCCACAAGACCTAGAGTTCTTATACCTGGTTAGTTATTATAAAGGATCTTAGAAGCTAAACAGACACCAACACTGTCTGCAGTGCACACACATATCAAGTCCAGTCCACAGACACAGTTGCTGTTCTTTCTGTGTGAGCAGATGCTGTTGCTTTGACTATAATTCAGGGTAGTGTAGACACTATACTACATTAGTGGCACTTAAAAAAAATCATCAGGTCTTTTCTCCATTGGCGGGACCTGAAAATGTATCCTCTACTTTATGGAGTCTATGACCCATTTTCCATTAAGACAAAAAAAAAAAAAAAAAAAAAAAACAAAAACCATCAAACTATCAAAGTCCAGGGACCACTGGTTTCCCCCAGCATCTTTATTTTATGGTGCACACAGCAAGGCTCAGGAGGCCAGGAGACCTTGCCTGAGGTCGCAGGGAGCCTCCCCCTGCCCCCAGGCTCCCCACTCCGTGCACCTCGCCTCTGCCTCTCTTTTGTCTCCAGCGTGTGTGCTTGCCGTGTCCCCATCCCTGCTGCTTCTTTGTCTGGGCTTTTGTGTCCAGACAACAGAGAAGGGGGGCAGAGTGTGTGTTGCTCTCATCCATCTGCAAACAGACCCCCTCCAGACGCCCTGCACCTGCTCTCCGGCCCTCCCAGTCGCCCCAGCAGGTGCTGCAGCCTGGCCATCCTCTCCCTGCTGCAGCAGCTTCTGCTGCTGCTTCTGCTGCGGCTCAGAGAAAGGTGCAGACCGCAGCCGCCAGCACAGCGGCTGCCTTCCCTCCTCCCCACGCCCCTGCCGCCACCTCTCAGCCACAGGAGATGAGTCTCATCTTTTTTCCTGTATGGACAGATGCTGACAGAGCCAGAGATGGGGCTAGAAGGAATTGGGATGGGGAAGACAAGCTCTGCAGGAGACTTTACAAAGGCACCCTTCCTCCAGTTTTGCAGTCGCCCTTCCTTCTCCCACACCCCCACACCCAGTGCACTCCAAGCCCCATCGATGCTCTGGAGCGTTTCGCCAAGTCATTCCCCCTCCCACCAAGTCGCCACCACCGTGGTCCTGGCCTCCAACATCCCCTACTGGGCTTCCTTCCAATCTGTTCTCCTTGCTGCAGCAGCCTGAAGATTCTGGAAATGCAAAGCTGACCGCATCACTCCCCTGCTCACAGCCCCTCTGGTCTCAAGATGGACAGCAACCTTTACCTTCCCTTGCAATCTTACCCTGCCCTCGCTGGCCCCCAGCCCATGGTTCCACCCTCATCCTTCAGCACGCTCCCACCCCAGGCACACACCTCCAGGAGCAGCCCAGCCTCATGGCCTCCAGGGAAACTTCCCTGACTTTTAGGTCCCTGGATTGACTGGGGCCCCTCTCCTTTTGGGCTGATTTCAGTTTAGAATTACATATCCGTTTGCTTTTCTGTTGTACCCAATCTCTCTCTCTCTCTCTCTCTCTCTCTCTCTCTCTCTCTCTCTCCACCCCCCAAGTCCCCATCACCCCCACAACTAACCCCGTGAGGTTCATCACGGGAGAAGCCTACTTTATTGTCGCACCCCAGCATCTCCAGGGCATGGTGAAGGGTCTGCTACACAGGAGGCCTTCCACGTATGTTTGCCAGAAGAATGACTAAATCTTGAAGCTTCAAATGCTGTGGTTCTGGAGGGCTTCTCAGAAACCACCTTATAGATGGAACAGAGACTCAGAGAAGAAAGGTGCCTTGCCTGAGGTCTCTGTTTCAATATAGCCATGCTGACAGTGTCATCCCAGGGTCTCCAGGGACCCCAGCTCCTTATGTCTTCTAAAGGTCAGTCTTTCCTTTAAAAGCCAATCAAATGTCTCAAGTGCCCACCTTGAAATGGCTGCAGAAATGCAGTCCCCTTTCAGGGACTTACCTGGCTTGTCTGGGTTGATGATGGTGTCTTCATCTCTTGCTCTGAACATCTGTTCCTGTCACCTTGATCCCATCTACTTGTCTCTATTCCTGTGGCCTGTGGTCCTCTCTGCAGACAGAGAGGCCGACTCCCACACCACCCTCATTATTCCTCATAGTACAAACAACACAAAGCTCTTGGGGAAAGCACTAAGACAGTTTGGGGCAGATAATAACACTTACTGAGCATTTACTGTGTTTCAGGTTCTGGGATAAATGCTATAAATGCAATAGCTACTAACAGTCCAGTGATGCCGGGGATACACAATCTCTCCCCATTTTATAGACAAGGAAACTGAAGACAAACAGACACAACTAGAAGGGATCTGAGCCAAATTTCAGTCCCAACAATCTGCATCCAGATCCTGGCCGCATAGAGCCCTCTCCCTGACCCTGTCCCACGACACCTTCTGAGGCTGCCATCATCTTCCACCTGGTCAGCAGCCCCTGTACAGTCCTCCCTGCCTCTCGTTGTTCCTGTCTACTCCAGCCTGCCCACCCCCACACAGCCACGCCACAGCCGTCCTGCAGAACAGTACATTCCTTATTTATGAGATGCATCTGGGCTCTCTGCAAATCAGCTGTGAATGCCACAATGCCTGCAGGAGGGAGGCAGAGAATTCTGGAGCCAACATCTTCCAGAAGGCAGGTAGGGACTGGGCTCAGGGTACAAGGCTCTAGTAGGGGCACCCACTGGGCCTGCAGAGCACAGATGGCGCTGGGGAAAAAGTGATCTGTGCTGTTGATCTCTTTTGCATCCTAGCCTGCATCACATAAGTGACAGAGAGCCTGGAGGTTGGGGAGGTGGGAAATAGGGTGGACACTAATATTAACCCAGCATCTCCTGAAACACACACAAAACCCTGCAAGGCAGGGATTCTTGTGCCCATTTTATAGGGGAGGAAACTGAGACTTGCAGAAGGTAAGCAAGCTCTTTCTGAATGTATAACCTTGCTTTGTCCCTCCTGTCCCTTAAAAAGAGGAGAGTTAAAGTGGCTGGAAGGGCCGGGCGCGGTGGCTCACGCTTGTAATCCCAGCACTTTGGGAGACCGAGGCAGGCGGATCATGAGGTCAGGAGATTGAGACCACGGTGAAACCCCGTCTCTACTAAAAACACAAAAAATTAGCCGGGTGTGGTGGCGGGCGCCTGTAGCCCCAGCTACTCGGAGAGGCTGAGGCAGGAGAATGGCGTGAACCCGGGAGGCGGAGCTTGCAGTGAGCCGAGATCGCGCCACTGCACTCCAGCCTGGGCTACAGAGCCAGACTCCATCTCAAAAAATAAAAAATAAAAAAAATAAAGTGGCTGGAAGGATGTCCGGAACATCATCAGAAAACTAAATATAAAGTAAGGTAGGAAAATGAGGCCCAGGGGAAGGAATGTGGACTCAGAGATTAAGCTCCTCTTCTAAATTCCTGCCATACGATTCTGTCCAGTTGCTAATAGTGAACTGTACACTGCTTCCAGGTGTCCTGGAAGACAATGCAAAGAGGGAATACAATTAATTTCACAAGTGGCCAATGTCTGCAAAGAGGAAAGAAACTAGATGCACAGTGACAGAGCTATGGCTGGTACTGAAAACAGAGAAGGAGGTGTAGCCCCACTCCAATCTCAATCCCAGATACCTAAACTTCTAGGAGCTAGCTCTCGGTTCCCCTTTCACCATCCCGCTACCCCACCACCGGGGAGAGGGCGGGGTGGGGGCGGAGCAGGCGCACAATCTGATCCCACCATGGAGGGTGTGTTTTTATATCTTACCACCAGGTGTCAGTGCGGGGCAGGTCTCAGCAGGAGGTTTCCTAGGATAGACTGAGGTTTCTTAGGAACCTCAGTGAATGAGTGCTATAGCCTTAGGTTGAACTTCAACAAAGAAATTGATCTCCTGGGTGGAGGAAGATGGCTGCCGCCCGGAGGTTGTCCTTAAGGGCCGCGAGGCAGAGAGCGGTCACTCCCTGGCCGAGGGGCAGGCTCCTGGCGGCCTCCCTGGGACTCTGGGCGTGTCCTCCAGCCCCGAGGCCTGCGAAGGGCAGATCCACCTCAGAGACAGCTGCGTCCAGAGGCTTCTGGAAATCACCAAAGGATCAGAATTCCTCAGGCTGCAGGTGGAGGGAGGTAGATGCTCCGGATTCCAATACAGATGTTCACTGGATACAGTTATCAACCCCGATGACAGGGTATTTGAATAGGGTGGGGCAAGAGTGGTGGTTGACTCTGATAGCTTAGCCTTCGCCAAAGGGGCCCAGGCGGACTTCAGCCAAGAAGTGATCAGACGCTCATTTCAAGTGTCCAACAATCCTCAAGCACAGCAAGGCTGCTCCTGTGGGTCATCCTTCTCTGTCAAACTTTGATGCGATGACAGGTGACTCTGAGATTGTCACCAGTTGTACCAATTTGAGGAACCTGGAATTAATAGAATTCTAGAAGTTTCCTTCTAATCATATCCCTCTCAATTTGGTTTCCCACAGTCCAGGAGTATTATGTTATGCCACTATTATTTTCAGAACGGGAAGATTTTACTCTCGGCTTAATTTTTCCCTCCAACTCCCCTCAGTGCTAAGGCTGAGCCTCCAGATGCTGTTACCTCAGATTTAATCACTAGCTGAAACTCCATATGATCCGTAGAGCCTCCATGGCTCTAAAATTTGGAATTAACTTCTCTGGCCTTAAGGGCCGCTTGTACATATGTGGATAGCTATGTATAAAAGCGTCATTTAAAAAAAAAGAAAGAAAAGAAATTGATCTCCTGCTCTGCCAGAATGAAGAGCCCTGGACAGAGAATCAGGAGCCCAGAATTCAAATCCCAGCTCTGCTTCCAGGGCTCTGTGCAAACCAGAGCACATCGACTTGCCTTTTCAGTTGCCTTTTCAGTGTTGGTCTTTTCATCTGAGAAAGGGGGAGATCTGTGGAGGGAGGAGGAGACTGAGACCCAGCAATGGAGGATGGTCATGGCCAATGAAGCCTGGGACAGGCAGAAGTGGAGAGAGAAAGAATTTCCAAACTAGAGGTGAGAAAAAAAAAAGAGGGGGTAAAGGGCCCATTTCCAGGAAGGTGAGCTCTGCTTTGTGTCTTCTGGTTGGTTCCGGGGAGTAAACTACTCAGGACTTTTTCAAATGGAAATGACAGTAACTCATCTTAAAATGTCTTAGTAGAACCAAAAAAAAAAAAAAAAACAGGGAGAGAGTGTTGTTTGGCTCCTGTGATAAAAAGCGAATGGTAGTGGGTCATGGTGGCTGACGCCTATAATCCCAATACTTTGGGAGGCTGAGGCGGGCAGATCACCTGAGGTCACGAGTTCGAGACCAGCCTGGGCAACACAGTGAAACCCCATTGCTACTAAAAGTACAAAAATTAGCCGGACATGATGGTGCACGCTTGTAATCCCGGCTACTCGGGAGGCTGAGGCAGAAGAATTGCTTGAACCCAGCTGGCAGACGTTGCAGTGAGCCAAGAGCACACCATTGCACCCCAGCCTGGGTGATAGAGTGAGACTCTGTGAAAAAAAAAAAAGCAAATGGGGCGTCTGCATAACAAGATGCTTGAGCCCATTCTCACCGTCTCCAGCCTCGGCTTTCTCCTGCACCCGTTTTGTTTGCAGGGTGGCTTTCATGGCAAGGTCCAAAATAACATCCTATGAGCTTCTTAAGCTCTGCTCAAAGACAGCTGTTCTTTCTGAATTGATCCAACCAGAGTTTTAGAGCTGATTCTCACTGGCTCAAATTGGATCACATACTCATCCATCCTGAACCCAATCACAATGACTATTATTGGCCAAACCCGGGTTATGTCCTCCCTTTTGGAATCAAGATGGGTCAACCCCATTCAGTGCCTTGAGTCAGAGAAGAGGAAGGGTGATTGTTTAATCTAAAACTGAGGGTCCACCCAGAAGCTGCTAAAGGTCCGGGGAGGATAAAATAGCAGAAGGCCACCTCCCTCCAGTGGGGAGGAACATGTCATGACCCACAGGCCTGCCTCCCTGATGTTCTGTGTCAAGAGAAGATTCCAGGAACTCACAGCAGAAGAAGGAAGGGCCTCCCCACCCCTCCCCTATTTCCCCTCTATTAATCTTCTAATTAGAGTAACTGGTAAACAGAAGCCCCAGGAAGTAGGAGCGGTGGGCGGGGATTCACCACCCGCAGGCCGGGTGGGGGCCTCACTTGCTCAGTTTCGTCCCTGCTGAGGTGAGGGGCCAGGCCCTGGTGGCTGCTGACTCAGAGATTGTGGATGTGGGAGGGCCTGACCAGGTGCCCAGCACAGAGCAGGGCGCTCAGTAGATGCTGTCTCCTTTCCACAAAGGGCTGTGGTGAGGGTGGTTGTTACTGGAATCATCACTGCTTCTGTCCTTGTTAATAATGAATAGGCATTCCATACAGCCCTCTCTCAGGGGAGCACAAACAAAAGCCTGCCAGTGCTCCTTTTCTCTCTCTTCGCTCTCCCCCCACCTCCTCTCCTTCTTTCTCTCCCCTCTCTCCCCAACCCCTTCTCTCTCCTCTCTCTCCCCCTCTCTCCCCGTCTCCCTCTCTCTCTTTCTCTGTGTTTCTCCCCATCTTTCTCTCCCCTCTCTCCCCAACCCCTTCTCTCTCCCTCTCTTTTTCTTCCCTCTCTCCTCTGTCTCTCCCCTCTCTCTCCCTCCCTTTTTCTTTTCTGTCTCTTCTCAGTCTCTCCCCCCACCTCCTCTCTCTCCCTCTTTCTTTCTCTGGCTCCTCTCTCTCCCCTCTGACTCCCTTCCTCTTGTTCTCTCCCCTCTCTCCCTCTCTCCCTCCCTCCCTTCCTCTCATAAACACACCCTAGATGTGTAGGATCTTCAGCTTCTCACCCCCTTTCATGCTAGGTGGTTGTGTTCCTTTCTGTCTGATGACTCCCACTGAAGTCTTTGTCATAGCTTTGCTCTTGGGGATCTCAGTGGAGCAGTAGTGAGAGTGCAGGTGGAGAAGGGGCAGGAGGAGGAACCAGGTCCTTATGTCACTTAGCATAATAGCATAATGTCCTGCAGGTTCATCCATGTTGTCACCAATGGCAGGATTAACCTTTTTTTTTTTTTTTGAGACAGAATCTCTGTAGCCCAGGCTGGAGTGCAGTGGCATGATCTGGGCTTACTGCAACCTCCTTCTCCTTCACTGGGGTAGAGGGGGCAGGAGAGGGAGCAAGGGAAGAATAAGAAAGACGTGTGTGTGTGTGTGTGTGTGTGTGTGTGTGTTATCTGATTGATCTGGCTAGAACTTCGAGTGCAATGTTGACTAAAGGTGGTGAGAGTGGTCTTCCTGATCCTAAAGGAAAAGCTTTCAGCTTTGCACCATTGAGTATGATGTTAGCTATGGGCTTGTCATATATGGCCTTTATTGTGTTGTGGTACGTTCCTTCTGTGCCTCATTTGTTGAGAGTTTTTATCAGGAAAATATGTTGAATTTTATCAAGTGCTTTTTCTTTATCTATTGAGATGATCTTATGGTTTTTGTCCTTAATTCATTAATGTAGTGATCACATATTTGTTCTGTTTTGTTTATTTTGGCTTTTGATTTTGGGTTTTTTTGAGACAGACTCTCACTCCGTCACCTAGGCTGGAGTGCAGTGGTACAATCTTGGCTCACTGCAGCCTCCACCTCCGGGGTTCAAGCGATTCTCCCACCTCAGCGTCCGGAGTAGCTGCGACTACAGGCATGTGCCACCGTGCCCGATTAAGTTTTGTATTTTTAGTAGAAACATTTTTGCCATGTTGGCCAGGCTGATGTCAAATAATGGCTCCTGATCTCAGGCGATCTGCCCGCTTCGGCCTCCCAAATTGCTGGGATTACAGGCGTGAGCCACCGCACCCAGCTCACATTTATTGATTTGTCTATGTTGACCCACCCTTGCGTCCCAGGGATAAATCCCACTTGATCATGGTGAATGATCCTTTCAATGTGCTGTTGAATTTGGTTTGCTAGTATTTTGTACCTATTCTCTTCAGAGATATTGGCCTGTAATTATCTTTCCTTGTGTCCTGGTCTGGCTTTGCATTCAGGATAATGCTGTAAAATAAGCTGGGAAGTATTCCTTCTTCTTTATTTTGAAAGAGTTTGGGAAGGATAAGTATTGGTTTTTCTTTAAGTGTTTGATGGAATTTCACTGTGAAGTCATGTGGTCCTGGTCTTTTCTTTAGTGGGGGATTTTTTTTTCGGGCAAAGGACTTAAATAGACACTTCTCAAAAGAAGCCATACAAATGGTGAACATATATGTGAAAACGTGCTCAGCATTACGAATCATCAGGGAAATGCAAACTAAAGCCACCATGGATATCTCCTCCCACCTGTTAGAATGGCCAGTATCAAAAATACAGAAGAGAAGTGAAGGCCAGGATGTAGGAAAACGGAACCCTTATGTGCTGTTGGTGGGAATGTAAATTAGTGCAGCCATTATGGAGAACAGGATGGAGGTTCCTCAGAAAACTAAAAATAGAATTGCCATATGATCCAGCAATCCCACTGCTGGATATCTATCCAAAGGAATTGAAGTCAGTATGCTGACGAGATGCCTGCACCCCCATGTTCATTGCAGCACTATTCACAATAGCCAAGATGTGGAATTAATCTACAGCCCATTCACCAGTCCATCGACAGATGAATGGATTTTTAAAATGTGGTGTATATATGCACAATGGCTAAAAAAGGAGATTATTGGGAAACCGAGGTGGGCAGATCACCTAAAGTCAAGAGTTCGAGACCAGCCTGCCTAATGTAACAAAGCCCTGTCTCTACTAAAAATACAAAAATTAGCCAGGCGTGGTGGCAAGTGTCTGTAATCCCAGCTACACAGGAGGCTGAGGCAGGAGAATCACTTGAACCCAGGCGGTGGCGGTTGCAGTGAGCCGGGATCAAGCCACTGCACTCCAGCCTGGGCAACAGAGAGAGACTCCGTCTCAAAAAAAAAAAAGAAGAAAAGAAAAAGGAGGTTAATCCTGCCATTGGTGACAACATGGATAAACCTGGAGGACATTATGCCAAGTGAAATAAGGCAGGCACAGAAGACAAATACCTCATGATCTCACTCATACGTGGAATCTAAAGAAGTTGAACTCATCAAAATAGAGAGTAGAACAGTGGTTACCAGAAGCTGAAGGAGGGGGTGGAGGGGGAAAGACGAGAAAGGGGAGATGTTGATCAAAGGGTGCAAAGTTTCGGTTAAACAGGAGAAATAAACTCTAGTGATCTGTTGCACAGCATGGTGGCTATAATAAATACTAGTGCATTGTATATTTCAAAATTGCTAAGAGTAGATTTGAAATGTTTTCATCACAAAAAAATAAGTATGTGAGGCGATGAATTTGTTAATTAGCCCAGTTTAATCATTCCACATTGTAAACATATATCAAAACATCACATTGTACCCTATATATGTATATAATTATTATTTGTCAATTAAAAATACAATTTTTGGCCAGATGCAGTGGCTCACACCTGTAATCCCAGCACTTTGAGGGGCTGAGGCGGGCGGATCACCTGAGGTCTGAAGTTCAAGACCAGCCTGATCAACATGGTGAAACCTCATCTCTACTAAAAATACAAAATTAGTTGGGTGTGGTGGCACATGCCTGTAATGCTACTCGGGAGGCTGAGGCAGGAGAATCGTTTGAACCCGGGAGGCAGAGGTTGCGGTGAGCTGCGATTGATCACGCCATTGCACTCCAGCCTGGGCAACAAGAGCAAAACTAAGTTTCAAAAAAAAAAAATAATAATACAGTTTTTAAAAATAAATCTTTTTTTTTTTTAACAAAGAAAGAGAGGCGGGCACGGTGGCTCAAGCCTGTAATCCCAGCACTTTTGGAAGCCAAAATGGGCAGATCACTTGAGCCCAGGAGTTTGAGACAAGCCTGGCAAATGTAGTGAGACCTATCTCTACAAAAAGAGTTTAAAAATTACCCAGGCATGGCCCAGCTACTCAGGGGGCTGAGGTGGGAGGATCACTTGAGCCCAGGAGGTAGAGGCTGCAGTGAGCTGTGATTGTTCCTGCACTCCAGTCTTTGTGAGAGAGCAAGACCCAGTCACAAAAAAGAAAAAAAGAGAAGGCTCACATTGTGTATTATTTTCAAAGCATTTTTCCAGGTATCAACTCCTCAAACCCTCATAACAGCCTTCCTCTTTAAGAGGCGAGGAAACTGAGGCTCAGTGGGGCAAAGCAGCTCACTGAAGATCACCTTACCTGGTAAACACAGGATCCAGGATTCACACCCAGGTGTGTGCAACACCCAGTGTCTTTTCTTCTGTGCTGTGTCACCTACTCACAAGTGTGAGCACCTAGGGAACAGGCTGCAAGGGGCAACATGGACAGTGCCTACCCTGTGGTCTTGGACAAGTCCCCTTCCCTCTCTGGGCAAAGAGGTTGCTGGTTTGGGATCCGCAGCCCTGGACCCTGTGTTCAGTCCTGTCGGCTGTGTGCATTGTTCCAGGTGATGGGTGTTCCATGCCTACCACTCACTTCTGACCAAATAGCATCAATAATTTAAGCTCTCTTTCTTTTATAACCTAAGAAAATTGGTCCCCTGGCAAGACATGAAAAATAATTTCATGCTCTGGTATCTCCCCTCTCAAGATAGCCCCTGACAAATTGTCTCTATTGTCTGTTGCTCTAGTATCAGCTCACATTTGGGCTCCCATTTTTTATGGGTGCCAGCCTTACTCCTGGCTCTAACTGGGGTGGCTCCTAAAATGATCACCACCAAATTTCAATTTCCTTCCTTCCTTCCTTCCTTCCCTCCTTCCTCCCTCTCTCCCTCCCTTCCTTTCCTCCCTCATTCCATCCTCCCTCTCTCCCTCCCTTCCTTTCCTCCCTCCTTCTTTCCTCCCTCTTTCCCTCCCTCCTTCCTCCACTCCTTCCTTCCTTCCTTTCTTTCTTCCTTCCTGCAGCAAGTATGGCCTGCTTAGCCCCAAGGACCTGAGGCTTTCCTATAAGAAACTCCATAGTTGTTAATACTAAAGTGTGAAGGGCTTTTTTTTTTTTTTTTTTTTCTCCTGAGATGAAGTCTTGCTCTGTCACCCAGCCCGGAGTGCAGTGGCACCCTCTCAGCTCACTGTAACCTCTGCCTCCCGGGTTCAAGCGATTCTCCTGCCTTAGCCTCCCGAGGAGCTGGGATTACAGGTACACACCACCACGCCTGGCTAATTTTTGTATTTTTAGTAGAGACAGGGTTTCACCATGTTGGCCAGGCTGATCTCAAACTCCTGACCTCGTGTTCCGCCTGCCTTGGCCTCCCAAAGTGCTGGGATTACAGCGTGAGCCACCACACCCGGCCCCTTATTTAACTCTTTTAAGGGAGGACATGAACCCAGCAACTTATTGTTTATACATTTTATTTGTGCCCATTATCTCTTTCATCCAACCCCCAAAACCTTGCACAACCTACAGTGGGCTCAATGGTCCTGCGGGCTGGGTGGTCTCCGGCAAGTTGCTTGAATTCTCAGAGCCTCTGAGCCTCACGTCTTGCTTTAAAGAGACAATAATTGCATCAAGAAGTTACTGTGAGGTTTTTTTGTTTTGTTTTGTTGTTGTTTTTTTTTTTGAGACGGAGTCTCGCTCTGTCCCCCAGGCTGGAGTGCAGTGGCGCAATCTCAGCTCACTGCAAGCTCCACCTCCTGGCTTCACGCCATTCTCCTGCCTCAGCCTCCCGAGTTGCTGGGACTACAGGCGCCACCACCACGCTCGGCTAATTTTTTTGTATTTTTAGTAGAGACGGGATTTCACCATGTTAGCCAGGATGGTCTCGATCTCCTGACCTCGTGATCTGCCCGCCTTGGCCTCCCAAAGTGCTGGGATTACAGGCTTGAGCCACCATGCCCGGCCCTGTGAGGTTTAAATTATATCACATGTGAAAGGGATAAACACAGTATGTATCATCGATATTATTATCATCATTATTCTGAGAAATGTATGCTTGGGTAAAGGGTTTTGGGTGGAGATGAGGGAGGAGGTCAAAGCAAAGGGACTGAGAAATGTACAATAATACTGATAACAATATTAAGAATGATACTAACAATTTCCATCAACCTTTACTGAGAGCTTACCAAGTTCTCTGTGTGTACCCTGGGCACAGGCATATATATAATATATCATTTAACTTTTTGCAAGCAAAGAGATGAGAATTTCTCCATTAAAAGATGAGGAAACTGAGGTTACATGCTGGTAAACCCCGGATGCAAACCCAAACCTATGATGGCCTCTTCCTGGAGGCTGGTGCCAACTCAGCCTTCCTGTCAAAGTCAATCAGTGGCCTCTCTGTGGGAGGTGCAGCAGAGCCCTCTACATCCAGTGCCTTCTAGGGCCTCAGGGCTCGGAGCGAGGAAACTTCTAGCTGGAAGATGGTAGCCAGGCCCAGCCCTCATTCTGGGCCTCAGAGTCCACAGAGATTGACTTCATGGGCCTCTCTAAATTGTCCTCACCCCTATGTCTTCCTAATCCCGTTTCCCTAGGACTGACCATGGAACCCGTTCCTGGACAGTACCCCTGCTCCTACAGCAACACTTACAACTTCCAAAGTCCATTTCATAAAGCTCGTTAGGAAACTAATTCATACTAGGCTGTGAGTGGTTATCCCAGCTAACTCTAGCATTTCCTACCTTATGTTCCACAGGCCACTCGTAATGCAAGGTGCTCCACAGAAGGGAAAGAACAAGTTCATAATTGTTCTGTGGTCAAATAAATTTGGAAAACTCTGAATATTCTATTCTCCCTTCCAGAGATTCACAATACATGTTAAACTATTGTAGGCATGAGAAGTCCTGCAGTGTGGACACCAACAATACCCAAAACTAATGCACATGATTTTTTTATTCAAAGAACAATGTTACAACATCTGTGTAACAGTCTGAAAAATTCTAACTGAGCAGCCATGGAGGTATAGGGGAAATATCTGTACCCCCGGACGATTATATAAATTCCCCAAGGCAAGGGATTTTATCTTTGTTCCCTATTAGATCCTGGAACCTGTAACAGTGTTTGGTACACAGCAGACATTTGCTACATGTTTAATGAATGAATGAATGAATGAACAAATCTGTGTCTGAATCCTGGCTTTGCCTTTAACTTGCTGTATGACCTTGATCAAGTCCCCACACTTCCCTGGGTTTCCATTTCCCTACATGTTAAAAAAGGATGAAGGCCAGGTGTGGTGGCTCATGCCTGCAATCCTAACAATTTGGGAAGGTGAAGCAGGCAGATTGCTTGAGCCCAGGTATGCGAGCAGCCTGGGCAACACAGCAAACCCCAGTCTCTACAAAAAACAAAAAACCTGGGCATGGTGTCATGTGCCTGTAGTTTAGTCCCAGCTGCTTGGGATGCTGAGGTGGGAGGATTGCTGGAGCCTGGGAGGCAGAGGTTGCAGTAAGCCGAGATTGTGCCACTGCACTCCAGCCTGGGTGACAGAGTGAGACCCTGTCTCTCTCACACACACACACACACACACACACACACACACACACATACGATGAGATAAAATTATGCATTCTCAATATTGTTAAGAATGTTGTTGAAGCCCCAACCCCCAGTACTTCAGTAGAACCCCCAAGAGGTGAAAATTGATCTTGGGAGGCAAAAAAAAATCTCACTCTTTATGCATAAAACACAGATGTATATACAGAGTTTGTACAGACATATATTACGTACTTTATATTTGTGATATTAAAACTTCATGGGGTGGGATCTGGTGTGGTGGCTCACACCTGTAATCCAAGCACTTTGGGAAGCCAGGGTGGGAAGATCACTTGAGCCCAGGAGTTCAAGACCAGCCTGGGCAACATGGTGAGACCTCATCTCTAAAAACAAAACTTGATGGAGGAAGGTGTAGGAAAACAACATCTAAAAAGACTCTCTAGGGGGATGCCAAGGAGAGACAAAAGGTTGGGAAATGCTAGACTTGATGATCTAGAAGCGTCCTTGTTCTAGATCCAGATCTAGAAGTTCTGACGGTCTATGAATCTGGCTCTATGGGAGAAATTTGGTGGGAAATAGCAGAGGGAAGAGTGTTCTAGGAACAGGGAACAGCACGAGCTGAAAACCTCAGATGGGAATGAGCCTGGGTTATGGGCTGGACTGTGTGCCCCTCTAGCAGGTGAAATAGCTCAGATGGGAGAGGGTTTGACCGAACTATGTCCCCCTAAAATTCATATGTTGAAGTCCCAAACCCCCAGTACCTTGAAATGTGACTGTATTTGAAGGTAAGGTGTTGAAAGAGGTGATGAAGTTTAAATGAGACCATTAGGGTGAGGCCCTAATCCAACAGGACTGGTGTCCTTATAAAAAGAGGAAGAGGCAGCCGGGATGCACGTGCATAGCAACAAGACCATGTGAAGATTCAGGAAGAGGCTGGGCAAGGTGGCTCACAACTGTAATCCCAGCACTTTGGGAGGCGAAGGCAGGCGGATCACCTGAAGTCAGGAGTTCAAGATCAGCCTGGCCAACATGGAAAAACCCTGTCTCTACTAAAAATACAAAAATTAGCCAGGCACGGTGGCACAAGCATGTAATTCTAGCTACTCGAGAGGCTGAAGCAGGAGAATCTCTTGAACCTGGGAGGCAGAGACTGCAGTGAGCCAAGATCTCACCACTGAACTCCAGCCTGGGCAACACAGTGAGACTCCGTCTTAATAATAATAATAATAATAACAACAATAATAATAATAAAAGAAGATGCAGGGAGAAAGGGGCCATCTACTAGCCAAGGAGAGAGGCCTCAGGAGAAATCAGCCTTGCCGACACCTCAATTTTGGGATCCAGCCTCAAGAACTATGAGAAACATTTCTGTGGTTTAAGTCACCCAGGCTGTGGTATTGTGTTATAGCAACTGGAGCAGACTCATACACTTGCCCTCTTCTTCTTCTTTGTTTTTTTAAATACAGAGACAGGGTCTTGCTATGTTGCCCAGGCTGGTCTCAAACTCCTGGGCTCAAGTGATTCTCCCACCTCAGCCTCCCAAAGTGCTGGGATTACAAGCATGAGCCACGGCACCTGGCTTTTTGTTGTTATTCTTTCGGGGTGCTATTTTTTTTGATACAGTGTCTCTCATTGCCCAGGCTGGAATGCAGTGGCATGATCATGGCTCACTTCAGCCTCAACCTCCCAGGCTTAAGTGACCCTCCCACCTCAGCCTCCCAAGTAGCTAGGGCCACAGGTGCACGCCACCAGACCTGGCTAATTTTTTAAAATATTTTGTGTAGAGATGGGATCTCAGTATGTTGCCCAGGCTGGTCTTGAACTCCTGGGCTCAAAGGATCCTACCACCTTGGCATCCCAAAATGTTGAGATTACAGATGTTAGCCACCTGGCATCTTTAAAGAACAACCAATACAGGGACATGAGATCAAAATAGGTTGTGGGGAGAGTGGGGAGATGCAGATGATGACAAGCTTCACAGGACTGGGAATAATACTGGGTTTTTTTATTGTTGTTTTCTTGGCATGGTGGGGAGCACGGGAGGATTTTAAGCAGGAGTGCGACAAGATCTGCCTTACGTTTCTAGCAGGACCACTCTGGATGCTGGGCAGAGAGCATATCACTCATGGGCAAAGACAAAAGCAGAGGGACCGTGAGAAGGAGAGAGAAGAGGGTGGCTGGGACCAGAATGGCAGCAGTGGGCATGATGAGTGGGTTGGATTCTAATACATATTAAGAGTAGAGCTAGTGGCTGGGTGCCGTGGCTCACACCTATAATCCCAGCACTTCGGAAGGCTGCGGCAGGCAGATCACTTGAGGTCGGGAAGTCGAGACCAGCCTGGTCAACATGGTGAAACCCTGTCACTACAAAAAACACAAAAATAAGCTGGCTGTGATGCACATGCCTGTAATCCTAGCTACTCGGGAGGCTGAGGCAGGAGAATCACTTGAACCCGAGAGGCAGAGGTTGCAGTGAGCCAAGATCGCGCCACTGCACTCCAGCCTGGGGACAAAGCAAGATGCGGTCTAAAAAAAAAAAAAAAAACAGTAGAGCTAGTAGGAATTGCCAATGGATTAGAATGTGAGGTGTGAGAGAAACGGAAGGGTTATGGATCATTCCAGACATTTAGCCTGAACAACTTGAAAAGTGTAGCTTCAGTCATGTTTGGTCCAGTTTTGTTTGAGATGTGTATTAGACGTTCACATCGAGGTGTCAAGTAAGTGGTCAGATGTTCAGGGACGGTCTGAGTAGAGGTAGGCACAAGAAGTGTCTGTCCCCCAACTCCATGCTTCCCCACCACAGCCCCTATCATAGAATATTTGCAAACAGCTCTACTTGTCTGCATTCATTCCCCATTAAACTGAGTGAGAGAAAAAACTTTATGTGTCATGTTTACCATTGTACGTCCCAGGCAAGTGATCCGTTGAATAAATGGTACAATACAATGAGGAGTTAAAATTTACTGAGGCGCAAATGTTCCTAAACATTCCCCTCCCCTTCCTGAGCCAGATAATGTTATCTTTTCCAGCAGACTGTTCTGGTCCCCACCCCTTCCTGTCCCCATCAGACTGATCAGGGACATTTGTGGGCAGAGGGAGATGGGCCAAGAGAGCCTGAAACAAGAGCTAGAGGGCTCATGGGAGAGGTTTAGACAATCTATAAAATGCAGAGCCAGGAGAAAGTAAGGAGGGGAGGAGAAAAAGAGAGATAGAGAGAAGAGACCAATCCTGCCACTCAGTCTGCAAGTGAAACAGGGGTTTGTTTTATAGGCTTTCTTTGGAGCATGGAGGGTGTTAAATGAGAAACTCCAGGGGAGTGTGTGTGTGAGAGAGAATTGGGAAGAGAGAAAAAAGATATGAGAAGTTTTGCTAGGGGAGAGAACTGACTCTCTCCATGCGTGGCTTTGAAAACCACAAGCTAGGAACAATTTATCAAGAAGACATAGCAATCATAAATATATGTACACCTAACAACAGAGCATCACAATTCCTGAAGGAAAAAAAATCAGGAAGCAAAAATAGACAAAACTAAGGGAAGAAACAGATAAATCCAAATAATCAATGATTCTTTCTATGTAATTCACTAAAATTGATTTGTTAAAAATCAGCTGCAGTGAACTATGATTGTGCCATTATACTCCTGCCTGGACAACAGAATGAGATCCTGTCTCAAAAAAAAAAAAAAAGCAGCAAGGATATAGAAAAATCACATCAACACTGTTAACAAATTTGATCTGACATTTACAGAACACTGTACCCAACAACTGCAGAATATAAATAGTTTTCAAGTGTACTACCAAGCCTTTCAAAGATAGACCATGTGGCCAGGAGCAGTGGCTCAGGCCTGTAATCCTGGCACTTTGGGAGGCTGAGGCAGGCAGATGTCCTGAGCTCAGGAGTTCAAGACAAGCTTGGGCAACATGGTGAACCCTGTCTCTACCAAATACAAAAATTACCGGATGTGGTGGCACACACCTGTAATCTCAGCTGCTTGTGGGGCTAAGGCAGGAGAATTGCTTGAACCTGGGAGGTCGAGGCTGCAGTGAGAGGAGATTGCACCACTGCACTCCAGCCTGGGTGACAGAGTGAAACCTTATTTCATTAAAAACAAAACAAACAAACAAAAATAAAGTAAAATAAAAATAAAAAGACCATGTGCTGGGCCATAAAATAAGTCTTAATTCATTTCAGAAGACTTAAATCTTACGGAGTATGTTCTCTGACCACATTGGTCTTTAAAAACACACCAATAACAATACCTAGAAAATCCTAAAACAAAACACACCTGGAAAATCCTAAAGTATTTGGAATTTAAATAATATCCCTTTAAATAACCCATGGGTCAAAAGAAAAAAAAAAAAAAACACAAGTGAAACTAGAAAATATCAAACTGAATGATAATGAAAACACATCAAATTAATATTTGTGGGAAGCAGCTAAAGCCATACTTGGAGGGCAATTTATAGCTAAATGACCATACTGGGTTGGAGAAAGAGAGGCCTAAAATTAATGACCCAAAAGTCTGCCTTAAAAAAAAGCTAGAAAAACTAAGAACAAAGTAGGCCTGAAGTAAATAGAAGAAAGGAAATACAGAAGTTAAGAGTAAAAATCAGTGGAATAATGATAGACAACACAAGGCTAAAAACCGGTTCTTTGAAAAGATTAATAAAATTGAAAAGCACAACTAATACCGGACTTTCTCTTTTTTATTCGTCTGAGTTTTTTGTGCTGACTGTGCATGGACCAGTTCACATGGGTGCTGGGTTCACACGGGTTACAGGGGGAGGCGGAAGGAGAGAACACGTCACAGCCTCCAGAGCGCCTCCATTGCAGACAAGCATGCATGCGCTCCTCCGTGTCGCGCCCCTGTTCACTGCTGGATCCTGCGGATGCTCTGCACCTGGAAGGTCGGGGCATGAGAGCCCCATTCCCGGAAATGCTTGTAGTCACCGGAATGGTGATCGCATTCCAGCACATACTGAAATCCTCGGTAGCCCGGAAACTGGGAGCAAACCCAACTGGAAAAGAGAAAAGGCAGACAGTTACTCTAGAGACACCAGCATGGTGATCAACACAGGGGCAAAGGGATCTATGCACACGCACACAATTCCAGCCATCCTGGCCTTTCTTCAGTGCTCACAATGTGCCATGCTGTCTCCCCTACCACAGGGCCTTTGATCATGCCATTCCCTTTGCCAGAAGCACCATCCCAGCCTTTCTTTTCCTAGACAAGTTGCATTTGTCCTTCATGGCTCAGCTTAATTATGAGGGCAATCTGACTCGTTCCAACTCAGCCCACAGTCCCTTATTATACCTTTGTAGCACTCATGTAATTCGACATTTTTCAAATTATTTGTAAAATATCAGCCTCCCCTGCCAGCAGGTAAGCTCCTGAGTGTAGGAACGTGTATGTTTTGTTCATCGTTATCACCACCTGCATAAATATATAAAAGTCTAGCACAGAAGAAGGGATCCCTAAATATTTGCTGAATAAATTAACAAGTGAAGGAATGGGAAGTCTTGTTCTTTCCCCTTTCCCCCTCCTTCCTTATCCAGAGGCACTTCCAAGAAAAAAAGCTATCATTTCAATTCATTGATTTCTTTTTTTTTTTTTTGAGACAGAGTCTCGCTCTGTTGCCCAGACTGGAGTGCAGTGGCATGACCTCGGCTCACTGCAACCTCTGCCTCCTGGGTTCAAGTAATTCTGCCTCATCCGAGTGGCTGGGGCTAGAGGCATAGCCACGACACCCGGCTAATTTTTTGTATTTTTAGTAGAAACGGGGTTTCACCATGTTGGCCAGGCTGGTCTCGAACTCCTGACCTCGGGTGATCTGCCCACTTCGGCCTCCCAAAGTGCTGGGATTACAGGAGTGAGCCACCGCGTCTGGCCCAATTCATTGATTTCTACTCTGTTCAGGACAAGGATTGGTGTCTGGTTTTCCAAGCCTCCATTTCCCTTTCTGTAAAACAGGAAGTGGACTCAAGAATCACAAGGGGTCCCTCTTACTCTAAAACAACATGATTCTTTGGTGGTTCCTGAGAAAACTAAAACCAAAAAAAGAAAAAAAAAAGATGAAAAACCCTACCTCCTATCTTTGCCCCCTGCCGACCAGGAGCCAAGGGGCACCTCAGAAAGTGTCTCTGATGTCCTCCCTAAGTAAGAATCTCACACCTTAGCCTTCACCTGCCACCTCCTGGGTGGAAAGGAAAGGGCCAGTCAGTGCTGAGTTTGAAGCTGGATTGTCACCTACCTGCTGATGGACTTTGAGAAGGTTGCTGGAGCCACACCTATTTTTTATGGCTGGGGGCATTCATTCTCCTCTCTTCTAGCCAAAGAGCCTGTTGTCTCTCACTCTCAGCCAAGGTGAGAAAACGAAGCTGAATCTAGCAGTGACCACATGACCAAACCTAGCCAATCAGAACACCCCATTCCTGTGGGCGTGGTGATTGGTTCAGAGTTGAGCACAGGACCCAGCTGGACCAATGAGCACCTTTCTTGGAAATTAATAGAATCACCGAGCCTGGACACCGTCTTTCCCTAGGGCTGGATGTAAAGATGAAGCTGCCACCTTTGCCTTCACACAGGAAGAGCTTGTCTAAGAATGTAGTCACACAGAGGCAGGCAGGGCAACAGGTTGGGGGTTGTGGGGGGAGAGAGATACCTGCTGTAGCACCTGGATCCAGCTGTGCTTGAAGCTAATTACAGGAGCCGATAAATATCTTTTGGGCTTAAACCAGTTTGATCCGGGTTTCGGTCCCTCAAATTCTGCCTGATACCTCCCTGTGCCTCAGTGTTCTCCTCTGGAATGTGGGCATCAGAACACAAAAGTCCCCAGCACACAGTTTCCACAGGAGGTACCCCTACACCTCCCAGTATCCCCTCCCCTGCCAGGTAGAGCCTTGAATACACTTACGCCCCAGAGTGGACGTGGAAGGACCCTACTTCATTGCCTTCCCATCCCATGGCCTGGAGGGAAGGATAGTCATCGCTCAGCTCTCCTTTCTTGCCCAGGAAGTTCTCTTGCTCGAAGATTGTCAGCCTCGAGTCACGGTGGTTCTACAGGAACAGGGAACACAGTCAGACCACCAGGCTCCCAGCTGGAAACCCAGGAGCCTCTTCTGGCCTCCACACTCCCTGCCCTTGTCTCCCAAATCAGCCTTCCTTGCAAACCTTTTGGAAGGGCAATAAGGCAACAGGTACCAGAAACCTTACCATTTGCCCTTCCAGAAATTTCCACAAAGAAAATAATCATGGAATAAGCAGGCTGCAAGAATGTTCATCATAACAGTTTTTTCAAAAACAAACAAACAAAAAAAGGAGTCAATCTTTATGTCCAAAATTGGGGATCCAGTGGGTAAGCTGAGGTATTACACTGTGGTTAAGAAAAAGGGTGTAGTGGCCAGGCGCGGTGGCTCATGCCTATAATCCCAGCATTTTGGGAGGCCGAGGAGGGTGGATCACCTGAGGTCAGGAGTTCAAGACCAGCCCAACGAACATGGTGAAACCCTGTCTCTACCAAATACAAAAAATTAGCCAAGCGTGGTGGCACATGCCTGTAATCTCAGCTACTTGGGAGACTGAGGCAGGAGAATCACTTGAACCTGGGAGGCAGAGGTTGCAGTGAGCCGAGATTGTGTCATTGCACTCCAGCCTGGACAATAAAAGCGAAAACTCCATCAAAAGAAAGAAAGAAAGAAAAAGGAGGAAGGAAGGAAGGAAGGAAGGAAGGAAGGAAGAAAGAAGAAAGAAGAAAAAGAAAGAAGAAAGAAAGAAGAAGAAAGAAAGAAGAAAGAGAGAAGGAAAAGAGAAAGAAAGAAAGAAAGGAGAAAAGAAAAGAAAAGAAAAAAGAAGGAAAGAAAGGGGGTGTAGAGATATCATCTCAAATCCTTCCTACCAGGAGGCAGCTGCCACTTACCAATTGACTGAGTTAGATAGGATTTCTGAGCCTCTGTTCCTGTATCTATAAAATGAAACTAACCCTACCCATTTTTCAGGGTTCTTTTGAGGACTAAATGAAATCAGGAGTTGGAAACTGCTGGGAATGAGGGATTCTATCTGTTGCAGCCCACCACGGGTCTCCATATTAGCACAATATCTAGACTGTTTGCAGAATAAATGAACAAATGGACATTCACAAAACCAAATACTAGGGAGTTATGAAAAATGATGGAAGTGAGATTTAATCACCTGGACTGATGATTGTGACACATTTGCTCAGTGAGAAAAACTAGTTTCCAAGCCTTAGATTCATTATGATTCCATTTTTATGACAAAATTATGTGTACAATATAGATAAGATATATAGATTATATAGATACAGATGTAGATGTTGATTTGGATGTGTATATACATAGAGACACAAATGTATAGGTTGAACATCCCTAACCTAAAAATCCAAAATCCAAAATGCCCCAAAATCTAAAACTTTTTGAGTGACGACATGACACTCAAAGAATGCTCCCTGGAGTATTTCAGATTTTGGATTTTTGGATTCAGGCTGCTCAACTGTAAGTATTACAAATATTGCAAAATCTGGGGAAAATATTCAAAATCCAAAACACTTCTGGTCCCAAGCATTTCAGAGAAGGGATACTCAACCCTGACCATAGCAGAATTTTCCTTCAGAATTTTGGATGGTAAATATGGTGACTTATGTCATTTTAAATCAATAAGAGTTGAAAAATAAAATACACTTTTTTTTTTTTTTTTTTTTGAGACAGAGTCTTGCTCTGGCGCCCAGGCTGGAATGCAGTGGTGCGATCTCGGCTCACTGCAACCTCTGTCTCCCGGGTTCAAGTGATTCTCCTGCCTCAGCCTCCTGAGTAGCTGGGACTACAGGCATTTGCCACCACGCTCAACTAATTTTTTTGTATTTTTAATAGAGACAGGGTTTTGCCATGTTGGCCAAGCTGATCTTGAACTCCTGGCCTCAAGTGATCCACCTGCCTTGGCCTCCCAAAGTGCTGGGATTACAGGTGTGAGCCACCATGCCCAGCCTAAAATACACCTTTCTGAGCCTCAATTTTTTTCACTGGTGAGATGGGAATAATAATGCCCACCTCCACCCACACTCCAAAAATAGCAGTAAAATGTAAGATCAGGAGCACTGATACTGAATTAGGAGCAAGAAATGAAAACTTTCCTCCCCATTTGGCCCTACCATCCCTGGTACCCAGATTCTCTCAGGGTCCCTGAATCACAAAAAAAGGGGCACAAAACTGGCAGGGGCTCCTATCACAACCAGGGTTGCTGTGAGCAGAGAGTTTAAGGCAGGCTCTGGCCAGATGTTATACGTTCTTCTTCCCAACAACATTGGTACTATTGCCCCATTTCAAGATGAAGAAACCCAGGCTTGGAGAGGAAAGAGACTGAACAGTCCTTGTCACACAGCTTGAAGTGGTGACATGAGAATTTCAACTCTGGGACATTTGTTTCCCAAGTGCCTATGTGAGGGGCTTGGGCCTCCCCAGGACACAGCAGTGGTAGAACTCACAGCACAGGCCACAGGCCGGAAGGAGGTGAGCCTCTCGGCGGGGTAGGCCGTGTTGCCGCCCCAGGCATCCCAGCTTGGATATTTGCCCCGTTCCAGAATGTACTGCTGCCCTTGGAAGCCAGCGTGCTCGAAGCCCACCCACCTGCAGACAGAGGGTAGAGCATGCAGGAGGTAAGCATCCCCCTCACCCTGCCATTCTAGACCAGCAAATGGGTCTAGAACGGTCACAATCACAACCATTCAGGGGCGATTGTGCCCCCAGGAAACACTTGACGATGCCTGGAGGCATTTTTGGTTGTCACGACTAGGGGAGGGACTGCGAAGGCCATCTATTGGATAGAGGCCAGGGATGCTGCTAAACATCCCATAATGCACAGGCCAGCCTCCCCTGCAGAGGATGATCCAGCCTGAAACATCAGTAGCGCTGGAGTTGAGGAACCCAGCTCTAGACCTGACTTGCTGTGTGTCCCATAGGTAGGGAAACTGTTTCACACAGGTGCCCTGACAACCTTGCTCCTCTGTCCATGTCCACAGAGGCCACGGAGGTGAGGCTGATCACAGACTGACCTCACCTTGGTGGAATTCCCTGTGATCCTGCCAGGGTGTGGGAGACAGGCAATCTTGCGGGGAGCTACTGCAAGGCCATCTCTCGTTTTCCTCCCTCTCTTGTGGGAGGCTGCCATGAGGCAGCCCCTCATCTGCCTGTCTGGCCACTCTGAGATGTGGGGCTTTCCACCTCGCCGCCCCACAGGCGACAGCAGCAAGCTATCGTTGAAGCATGGAAGCAGCTCTTCAGCCACGGGGTTCCCACCATTCCTGCTGCCTGTCATTCAGTCGCCTTTGTTTTGGTGTCATCTCATAGGACAAGGAACATAGGAGGCTGACACCATGTGCACCTTGCCTTTACTGTCTGTATAAGTAATAAACTGTCTGAATCTATCCGAGCTCATTGTCTGCTTACTGGCTGAGTCTGTCAGCCTGCTGGACATATCCCTAGAAAGCCTCTGTTCCCATCTGACCCCCATTCCCCACCTGCACAAATCAGAAGCTAAAAGGGTATTTACTAAAGCATGAGATGTGCAAAAATCACCCAAGATGACCTCAGGTGGCACTCACAGGCATAGCATTAAATGACTCCAAATCTCCTATCTACTTTCCAAACTTCTACAACCTTCTATCCAATATGGTAGCTACTGGCCACATCTCCTTTCTGCTTTCCAACTTTCTAGAACCTTCTATCCAATATGGTAGCTACTGGCCACATCTCCTTTCGATCTACTTTCCAACCTTCTAGAACTTTTATCCAGTATGGTAGCTACTGGCCACATCTCCTTTCTATTTACTTTCCAGCCTTCTAGAACCTTCTACCCAATATGGTAGTTACTGGCCACATCTTTCTAACTACTTTCCAACCTCCTAGAGCCTTCTATCCAATATGGTAGCTACTGGCCACATCTCCTTTCTACCTACTTTCCAACCTTCTAGAACCTTCTATCTAATATGGTAGCTACTGGTCACATGTAGCTAATTAAATTTAAACTTAAATAAATTAAGATTAAACAAGATTCAGTTCTCTAGTCATGCTGACTAACTTTCAAATCCTCAATGGTCACATCTGGCCAGTGGCTCTGAAATGGACAGTGCAGATGTAGAACATCTCCATCATTGCAGACAGGTCCACTGAATGGCACTGGTCTAGAAAGTCTTGGTGTGTTAGTGTGTCCTTAACACCTCTCTATGTCTCACTAATCTCTCTCTCTCACTCTCTTTTTTGTTTTTTCATTTTTTTTTAACAAAAAAATGATTGGGCCACATGCTTAGCAACAAGACTATTTAGCTAAAAATTGATAGCATTAAAACATTTTGTTTATTTTTACAGTTACCTTCTACTTTTGGTGAGTGATGTTGGCTTTCAATTTATGGCTAGGAGGGACATTTTTAGATCCAACACTGGATTCTAAGGATCTTCTCCTGCAGAGCTGCCTCATCCAGTGGGCAGGGTCTGTGTAAATGGCACCCTCCTACTGTTGGGCAGTGTGTAACCTGCATAACCTTACATGGCAGTGCTGCACACTCCTCAGCACTTCAGGAGGGCGCAATAGTAAGAGCCTAGGAAGAGAGGACCTAGAATATCTAAAAGTCCTAGCACCCGTCTCTAGGTCCCTTCCTATCCACCCTCTACCTCAACTCAGTATCCCCCTAGACTCACGCTCCACTCAGCACTTTCAAAGATCGCACAGTCTCGAAGCCAAGCTCCAGCACGCTGGGGCATTCAGCTGTGAACTCCTGCCGCCGGCCCTGGAAGCCGTCCTCATCCCACACCACCATCTGTGCCAGGAAAAAAAAAAAGGTGGAGATCCGCATCAGAGTCCCGTGGAAGGTGAGAGGTTAGGGGCTCACCCCAGGATCTGGCAGGTAAAGCAGGGATTGCAAACTCAGATTCCTCCAGGAACCAGGAAGGCAAGGGCAGTGAGGACTGTGAGATACTAGACAGCACAGGTGCCAGGTAAATGGGTGGCCTCTTCCCAGTGCCATCAATGGTTGCCAAGTGAGAATGCAGGCCAGACCTTCCAATTTCTCAAGACAATCACTAGATCTGGACTTTTATGTGGTTCTTCCAGGCTTTTAAAGGCTGATGATAAATCCAAAAGCTTTATAAAACAAACAAACACACACAGAGATGGTCAAAGAAATCATGCCCAAAGACTGCAACCTCTGCCAAAGGGTGTAACAGGTCAACTTTGGGAACCAGAAGACCCAAGTTCACATTCATCCTCCCTGTATGTGACATACCTTCTTGACGCTGAGTCTTGATTGCACCTCTGTGAAACAGGCGTTTATAATGCCCCCCTCCTAGGATTCATGGGGACCCGAACCCTCCCCATACCCCCTGAACACCCCCCCCATTCCTCTTCCTACCTTCCAGGGTCCCGCTGACTTTGTGCATTGCAGGGTCATCGTGGCCCCTTCCTACAGAAGAGAAGAACACCATAATCTTCCACCCTGACCCTCCGCTCTCCTCTTTATGGAGATGGCTGGCTTGGACCTGGTCAGGATCCACATGGGGAGTCCAGGAGAGACTGGGCTAGGGGCAACGCGTGGCTTTGGCCTGTCCCTCCTTTCCATCTGTCACCAATGCCATCTTCCATCCTATCACCATCTCAAAATTCACCCTTGCTGGGTCTCATTGACTCTGAGCCCCACTCTGTATTCTCTTATCTGCTTGTTATGGGAAAATTTCTGTGGCTGCTGGTGGGTGGGTGCATCACCCCAGCGAGTGCTAAAATGCTCAGCGTAAGAGAGCCCTTCCAAAGACAGCACCTAGCTCAAAGAGGTAGCTCTAATGGCGGAAATTTAGGCAATAGGGCTACAGGAATAATTTTGTTTTTAAATGAAGGAAGCAGGTGCTGGTCTTGATGGTTTGGGCTCATCCTTGGTTAGGATGAGGATGGCATTCAGGATGACACAGTGACATCCCTAGGACTGGGGACCTGGGCTCCTCGCCTCCCAGGATGCTCACTCAGAACTCTGATCCCACCCCTCCTCCAAACCTGGGACTTACCGAGATAGGCCCAGGGAACATGTCAGATCTGAGACCAGCCGAGGTCGGGCTCTTATAGGCAGGGAGGGAAGAGGGGCCCCTGGGAGACAAAGCCCCGACTCAGCAACTGGGCCGCAGAAACAAAAGCCAGCCCTGGCTGAAGAGCCAATGGCAAGCTGTCAGCAGCTCTGGCTTTAGCAGGGAGGGAATGGACCAGATCACCACCCCCAGGGATCAACCACGAAGAAGGAGAGAGGTGGAATATTGGCCATCATCAGCCCCACAAGGTTCCTGACTAGAGCAGGAGAATGAGCACTAGATGAGGAGTCCAGAAGCATCCTTCCTAGCTATGTGAGCTTCAGCGAGTCATTTCCCCTCAATTTCTGCCTATAAAATGGGGTAGAAACAAACTATATCACAGAGTTGTTGTGAGGTTACGTAACATGCCTGGTACAGAGTAAACATTCAGGAAATGCCTATTCTTTTCCTCCTCTCTTTCCCCTTTCTCTTCCAGTTGAAGCAATCGGGATAGGCTGCCTGTTGGAGGAGGCATTTGAACTAGACTCTGAAAGATGAGGAAGATATGTACAGAGTGAGATGGAAGGAAAGGCACTCTAAGAAAAAGCTCAGAGGTGGGAACTTGGGGCACATGTACAAGAAAGAGCTGGTAGCCCAATTGGCCTGGAGCTCAGGGGACCTGAAGGAAAGTGAGGCAGGAGAAGAGGGCCAGGCCAGGGCCTGCCGGGTCCACAAAGCCTGAAGATGAATCCAGATGGCACTGTGGGCAGCAAAAAGGAGCTGTTAGTTGCAAACATGCTTAGCAAACTGTAGCACACTTGCCAAATATCCAGGACTTGTGCAATTTGCTGTGCGCCTCTTGTCCCGAAACCCTGCCCTCTGAATTGGCCTATGAGGGACCTCTTAGGTCCCTCATACATACATACTTGTGTGTAAAATGGGTGTAACAAGCATAGGAAAACAGCATGACTGGAAACCAGATCATCTGAGATGAAATCCAGCCCTGCTTCTTACTTAACCATCTGTGTGACCTGGAGGATATCTGAGTCCTGCTCATGACCTGTAAAGTGGTCACACCAGTTTCCTTTTAAGAGGGTGAAATGCAGCTCTACCAAACGCATGACTTTAGTCTGGGCACAATGGCTCATGCCTGTAATCTCAGCACTTTGGGAGGCCGAGGTGGGTGGATCACCTGAGGTCAGGCGTTCAAGACCAGGCTGGTCAACATGGTGAAACCCCATTTCTACTAAAAACACAAAAATTAGCCAGCAGTAGTGGCGGGTGCCTGTAATTCCCAGCAACTAGGGAGGCTGAGGGAGGAGAATTGCTTGAGCCTGGAGGCAGGGGTTTCAGTGAGCCAGGATCATGCCATTTCTCTCAAACCTGGGTGACAGAGTAAGTCTCAAAAAAAAAAAAAATGGAATGCATGACTCTGATGAAGGGTTGGCATGAAAATTAAAGGTTAACAATGCACCCTCTACAGCCAGACTGCCTGGGTTTGCATTCCACTCTTGCTGGTTGGGTAACTTTTAAGCATGTTACTTACTCACTCTGAGCCTCAGTTTACTTGTGTGTAAAATGGGTGTAACAAGGGAAGTTGGGATTAGCCTAAGAAACAGGGGTGTTGTGAGGAGAAATGTGAATTGCACATGAATAGCAGCTGGAATTACTCCTGCAAACATAAAAAATATTATGGTATTTGCATCATCTTCAGCATCATCGTTGCTAATAAGAAAGATGATTATTATTAATTGTTGATGAAAAAGCAGAGGTGCATAGTTTTTCAGAGCCTGGGTTCATGAGTAAAGAAGACGTGAGTTCCAATGTAATTTTACATTTCCATTTTTATGAGAAAGTGGGCTGAGAGAGAGGAAGGAAAGGGAGTTGCTTCAGTTTCCTTATCTGTAATTGGGGTTAATCCCAGAAACTTCATCCTTACACTGAGGAGTACAGGAAAATGCAAAAAATAATAATAATAATAAAAAGAAAGAAAAAGAAAAAAGGAAAAAAAAAGAAAAGAAATTGGCTCTATAAGTGAGCAAAAAAGAGAAAGATATAATGAAGGATACAGTAATAATAATAAATGCTCAGAGTGGAGCCATCAGCATGGTGGGCCAACGCCCTTCTCTGCCCCCACCCTCTGGCAGACAGCCCATTCCTAGGGGTTTAGGTGGGGCACGGAACTGCCCCAGATGACCTGGCTTTGAAGCCCAGACTGGTGGGTGGGCCCCCACCACAGGCATCTTGGCCCCAGTTCCAGTGGCTACCCCATCTTGCTGTTCCTGCCCACACCCCACCCACCTAGTCTTGGCCCAGGATAAAAGGCCAAGGAGAGGCTGGGAAGCGAGGGGGTGCTGGGTGGGTGGAGGGACAGAGGCAAAGCTGGCTCCAGGCCACGGAGAGCTCAAGACAGAGCTGGGCTCCATGGGGAGCCCAGACCCCCGAAGAAGAGGCAGGAGCCTATCCAGACGCTCCCTCAATACAGCCTGCCTGGGACTGGGGAGCCGACTGCAGGTGACCTAGCTGAGCAGCTCCCCAGGCTCCCTCTGACCCCAGCTCTACTGTGTGTTCCCGCCGTGTGACTGTGTTGAAGTCATTTGTTCCACCTGGGCCTTGGTTTCTCCACTTGTGAAATGAGAGGATTGGGCCCTGTGATTGCTGGCATCTGTTCTGCCGTCCTGAGGCTTGATCACCCCACCTTGACCCCTGTCTCTCCGTCTCTCGCTCCTTCACTGTCCATGTCCCCTGTGCCTCTCTGTGTCTCTGTCTCCACCTCTCTCTTTGTCTGTTACTTCTATCTGCCTCCTTACTTCTCTCTCCTTGCCTTGATTTCCCTATCTCCCCTGTACCCTACCTTCTGTTCCGCTCCATCGGAACCACCATTGAGTCACCAGTTATTGACTGAGAACCCACGATGTGCCAAGCTCTACCCAGCCAGGCACAGCTAGGTGCTGGGGCCAGTGGTGAATAAGATATGGTGGGCATCTGGGGCTTCCCAGGGCAGGAGGCTCTGAGACAGGCAGTCATATTCCTGGCCACCAGCACTGTCTTCCGAGTCAGATAACGTGGCCTGGGTAGAGGCGGGGAACTGGGGTGGTGAGAGGGGTCACTATCGATAGGTCAGGAAAGGATGGGGCCCAATGTGGGTAAAAGAAAAAGACCCAGGTCTCCGATATCCAACCCAGCTGAGCACAGTGCGACTCCCCCATTCCCACCCCAACCTACGAAGAGGAAGTCAGGCCAGGGGGCCTCAGGCCAAGGTCAAGGCTGGACAGCAGGAGAAGGAAGCACACAGGCCCGGAGCTGGCTGGCCTGGGCTGGCTCTGACGTCTCTGTGCCTTCACTTTCCTCTTCTGTGAAATGGGCATAATGAAAGTACCAAATAAGGCAGATTGTCCTGGGGACTGACTGAGATAACACGGGTTCGGCACACAGTAAGCACTCTGTAAAAAAGGCTGTCCATATCAAACCCACATCTGCCTTTACGAAATGCTTCTACGCTCATTGTCACCTTCTTTTCTGTGCAGCATCCAATAGGGACATGTGACCACCTTATAATTGCAGACACAGAGGCCCCCCTAGAGGTAGAGACCTACCAAAAGCCACATAGCGCACAGTGGCTGAGTCAGGATTCAAACTCTGGCCTCCTGCCTCCTAGGGTCTCCCCTTTTCCCCAGCTCCATGCTGGCAGCCAGCAGGGACCCTTTTGGGGGCCCATCCCTGGCTGGGGTTGTTGAGAAAGGAGTCGGGGTAGGGTTGGAAGGTGAAGCTGCTGTGGCCAGGGTTTCTGCTGTGTGTGCTGGCCTCACAAAGGAAAGTGCTGCTGTCTGCAGTGATCCAGGCGAGGTCAGGGCCCCAGTCCCCCACTCCCTGCCCAGGCCTGCTGAGCCAGCTTCCCCTTTGTGCCACAGACTATAGGGCCTGATGTCTGCCAGACTATAAAATGGGGGGTCGGACTCTAGTCACTCATAGCACCTGCCCGCCTGCCTGTCCTTCAGCAGGAAGTAGCAAGTCCCCAGGTAAGAGGGAACCCACAGCGCAGCTGAGAGCTGAAGGGGAGGGGAAGAGAAAAGGGAGACAGAGAGAGTGAGGCAGAGATAGCAGTGCCGTGAGAGTCAGAGAGCAGGGCCACGGAGATAAAGACGGAAGTGGAGAGAGGAAGAAAGGCAGGGAGAAGGAGAGGGGAGAGAGCGAGAAAAGACAGAAATAAACAGAGACAGATGTAAAGATAATTAAAAAGAACAGATGGAGAGATAAGCAAAGATATAATGAGGGCGAGATAGTGGGGGAGAAAGGAACAGAGAGGGGGAGAGAGAAACGACAGGAAGATAGGCAGAAAGAGGGAGAGAAGTAGGAAACAGATAGAGAGGCAAAGAGAGGGAGGAGAGGAGGAACAGAGGGAGAGGGTGAATCGGGAAGAGAGAGAAAATGAGAACATCTCCAGGAAGGCATGAGTCCAGCTGCCAGCCCTGGGGGAGTGTTTAAAGCCACAGATGTGGCCCAGATGTCTGGCCTCACCCCTGGTGAACAGGGCACCCCAGAATATGCACAGCCTTCCTGGAGGAGGCTGGGGGAGGGATGTGCTTATCCCAACTAGCTCCTCCTTACGGAATGTGTTCGGGAATCAACTTGACCAGAGGGTCTTAATCTGTGCTAGCAGAGGGTCCTCAAATCCCTTAACATTGTCTCCAAGGTTAAAGGGGGCATTATTTTTGTCTGGGGACAAAGTTGAGGTATTCATCAAACATTCAAAGGAGTCCATGACCCTAAAGCAACAAGGAACCACTGGAATTGACTAAAGCCCTCTCCACCCAACGCCTACTCAGTCCCAGTCCTCATTTTCAGAACCCTCAACATGCAGTAAATACATCCTCTTGGGTCCTCCCATACACCCCAGTCCCCGGCCTGTATTTGCACCCATACACCAACCCCTCAGAGGAAGTGGACTGGGAAAGGAGCTGGGAGCATGCATTCATTTATTCTCTGAAAAAATGTTAATTGGGCATCTTCTATGTGCCAGGTGCAGAGCAAGTGTTAGGGATGGACGGTGAATAAATCAGAATAAGCAAATGGCAGAGCACTTTAAGAGCTCCGTTTCCTTGAGTTGAAATCAGAGCCCTACCACTTAGTAGCTGTTTGGGCCTGAGCTGGGCCCCTTCCTTCTCCAGCCCCCTGCTGCTCAGAGGGGATCATGATAGCAGTTACTCCATGGGGTTAGGGTCATGGTCAGATGGGTTAATTAATGTACGTCACAGTGCCTGGCATACCTTAAGTACTCCCAAATGGGACTTCTTGTTATTAGTCTAGGGAGGCAAATTGGAGTTGCACAAGCAAATCGGCGTGATAAGCAGTGTGGAAAATTGCAGGGGGCTAAGGAAGGACCTAGCGGGGTAATGGAGGGTGGAACAGCTGGTGGAGGGAACCGCATGGTCAAAAGCCTGGAGGAAAGATATATGTGGGATGAGCGGCCCCCAGACGAGAAGGTCTTGGCTGGGGAGTAGGGATGAAAGAAAAACTTCCAGGCTTAAACGTTTCAGAAGGAGATAGGAAACGAGCTCCAAGGAGGCTGAAAGCACAGGTTGTGGGGCTATGAGGGCAGGAGGCAGTTTGGGGGTGTCATCCCTGAAGGCCAGGGTTTCTTTACAGACTTTTGCAGGCGGGAACCATGTCTCAGGCTGCAAAGGCCTCGGCCTCGGCCACAGTGGCGGTGAACCCAGGGCCTGATACCAAGGGGAAAGGGGCCCCACCTGCAGGCACATCCCCTAGTCCCGGCACCACCCTGGCCCCAACAACCGTGCCCATTACCAGCGCCAAGGCGGGGGAACTGCCTCCTGGGAACTACAGGGTAAGGACCTGGGGGTGCAGTGGCTGGGTGCCATGCCTTCTCTCCTTCCTTCCCTCCTCCACCTTCTCCTCCCTTCCCTCCTCCGCCTTCTTCTCCTCTTCCTCTTTCACCTCTTACTCCTCCGTACCTCTTTCTCCTCCTTTTTCTTGGCTTATTTTCTCTCCTTTCTATTTACTCTCCCTTTTCTTCTTCTCCACCTCCCCAGACTCTCATCCTCTGTCTCTATTCTCTTTTTCCCTCACCTTGGCCTCCTCCTCCCTCCTCCTTCTGGGACACAAGTGTGGCCCAGCCAATCTGGGAGCCCATAAAGTAGCCAGGGGTTCAACACACTTGGAGAAAGCGGGGCCAGGCGTGGTGGCTCATGCCTGTAATCCCAGCACTTTGGGAGGCCGAGGCAGGTGGATCACCTGAGGTCAGGAGTTCGAGACCAGCCTGGCCAACATGGTGAAACCCTGTCTCTACTAAAAATACAAAAATTAGCCAGGCATAGTGGTGGGCACCTGTAATTCCAGCTACTTGGGAGGCTGAGGCAGGAGAATCACTTGAACCCAGGAGGCGGAGGTTGCAGTGAGCTGAGATCGTGCCACTGCACTCCAGCCTGGGCAACAGAGTGAGACTCCATCAAAAAAAAAAGAAAAGAAAAGAAAGAAAAAGGGGACCTATTGTCGAGTTGTGCAATAACAACAACCAGAACATACCACTTCACAGCTGAAGGGACACCTGGCAATCAGGCTACACCTGCACACGCACATGCTTAGAGTTTATCGAAAGCAAGAAAAAAAAAAAGAAGAAAAGGAAGTGGGCTGGCTTAGCAGCAGGGAACCAGCTGTCCTTGGAGGCTCATTGGGGCAGCAGGATGGCCTCAGACCCTGAAAATTGCTCGAGGTGGTCTGGGCTGAAAGGGATCCTGTAGAGCAAGGTGTCCAGTCCCCTGGGATTTGGTTTGGTGTGGTTTCAACCTCAGATCCCAGAAGTAGGTTGCCATTTTGCAACCCCTAGTTCATGACATGCTCTCATGTGGTCTGTGCGTGGGAGGCTTCTATTTATGTAACTATTTAATCATTAGTTTTATTTAATTTCTAATAATGCAACATGCACCTACAAACCCACCACCCATATAAAAGCCAGGACTTTGTTAAAAACTTTCTACCTAACTCTAAGGTGTCTCCCTGGATTCCATCATTTTCCTCCCCAACTCCAGGAAATACTGTCCTATCCTCAACCTGTGTCTGTAATCTGCTTGCTTGCTTTTGTGTACAATTTTATGCATTATTCCTTTAAAAATGTATACACACATACACATGTATATTTATCTACTTGTTTTATTTATTCACTTATTTTGAGACCGAATTATGAGACAGGGTTTTGCCATATTATCCAGGCTGGTCTCAAACTCCTAGCCTCAGCCTCCCCAAGTGCTGGAATTATAGGTGTGAGCCACTGCAACTGGCCGATTTACTTGTTTTTAACTTATTGAAATATGCAATGTGATTATTCCGGGCTTTTGTTTGTACTTTTCACTTACTATGAGATCCCTAATATCCATCCATATTGTTGTGCATGACTGCGGGCCATTCATTCTGGCTGCTGCCTGATATTTCAGAGCGTGACCGTCTCTTTCCGCTAAGCACGATTTCAGTGGTTGCTAGCTTTGCTCTCATGAACAGCACGGCTTGGACGTTCTTATCCCTGTCTCCTGGTATCGGGGAACCTGCCCCGATATTCACGTAGGTTATTTTCTATTTTTCCTAAGCATTGGCCAGCTTGAGAAATAAAGGGACAGAGTACAAAAGACAGAAATTTTAAAGCCGGGCATCCGGGGGAGACATCACATGTCAGTAGGTTCCGTGATGCCCCACAAGCCGCAAAAACCAGCAAGTTTTTATTAGGGATTTTCAAAAGGGGAGGGAGTGTGTGAATAGGTGTGAGTCACAGACATCAAGAACTTTACAAGGTAATAGAATATCACAAGGCAAGTGGAGGCAGGGCAAGATCATAGGACCACAGGACCAAGGCAAAATTCAAATTGCTAATGAAGTTTCGGGCACCATTGTCATTGATAACATCTTATCAGGAGACAGCGTTTTGAAATCAACGGGTCTGACCAAAATTTTTTAGGCAGGAATTTCCTCTCCCTGATAAGCCTGGGAGCGCTATGGGAGACTGGAGTTTATTTCATCTCTGCAGCCTCCACCATAAGAGACGACCATGCCCCCGGGGGGCCCAGTTCAGAGACCTACCCCCAGGTGCGCATTCTCTTTCTCAGGGATGTTCCATGCTGAGAAAAAGAATTCAGCGGTATTTCTCCCATTTGCTTTTGAAAGAAGAGAAATATGGCTCTGTTCTGCCCGGCTCACCGGTGGTCAGAGTTAAGGTTATCTCTCTTATTCCCTGAACAATTGCTGTTATCCTGCTCTTTTTTAAGGTGCCCACATTTCATATTGCTCAAACACACATGCTGTACAATTTGTGCAGTTAATGCAATTATCATACGGTCCCGAAGCGACATATATCCTCCTCAGCTGACAGGATTAAGAGATTAAAGTAAAGACAGGCATAGGAAAGCACAAGGGTATTGATTGGAGAAGTGATAAGTGTCCATGAAATCTTTACAATTTATGTTTACAGATTGCAGTAAAGACAGGCATAAGAAATTACAAAAGTATTAATTTGGAGAACTAATAAATGTCCATGAAATCTTCACAATCCACGTTCTTCTGCCATGGCTTCAGCCGGTCCCTCCATTTGGGGTCCCTGACTTCCCGCAACATCCTGGGGCACACATACAGGAGTTTCTCTTGGGCAACCAAGGATAGAGGTGGAAGTGCTGGGTCATGGTTATATGAACCTCCTCCTCTTACAGCTGGGGAAACTGAGGCTCAAAGAAGGCAGATAATTATGCCTTGGTCCATGTGAATGGCAACATTGTCCCAACTTAGAATAGCAAGTGGACAAGGAACCAAACATGAGGCTTAGTGAGGAGGGAAGATTAGCTCAAGTTTTCCCCTATGTTGTGGAGGGTTGGATTTGCAAGTGTCTCCTGAGCATCAGCTCTGTAGCAGGTACTGCGGCTGGGGCTGGAGATACAGAAATTGATCAACCTCAGGCCCTGCCCTGGAGGAGCCCTTGGTCTTTGGAGGGGCTGGGTAATGGGAGAGAGGGAGTGCAGAGAGAGAGGGAGACCCCAAAGCAAAATAGCAGTGACAGTGTGGTGGGTTAGTTGTGCTGCTAATGGGGAGAGGACAGTGGGGGATGCTCAACCAAGGCCGATGGAGGAAGGGGCAATCAGGGAAGGCTTCCTGGAGAAGGTGGCACCTGAGCCTAAAACAGAATAATGAGCTGGAATATGAATTAGGGAACTTCAGTTAGGCAGTGGGAGCTCCAAGCTGGATATGTGTGGTGGAGAAGGCATTCCAGGCAGGAGGAACAGCACGAAGAAAGGCCTGAAAGGGAAGTTCATAAGTTCCTAATGATGGTGCAGATCTTAGCTTCAGAATTAGGGCATGAGGCCAGGTGCAATGGCTCATGCCTGTAATCCCAACACTTTGGGAAGCCAAGGCAGGCCAATCACTTGAGCACAGGAATTCGAGACCAGCCTGAGCAACATGGCAAAATCCTGTCTCTACAAAAAATAGCCAGGCATGGTGGTGGGTGCCTGTAATCTCAACTATTCGGAGGCTGAGGTGGGAGGATCGCTTGAGCCTGGGAGGCGGAGGTTGCAGTGAGCCATGATTGCGCCACTGCACTTCAGCTGGGGCGACAGAGTGAGACTCAGAAAAACAAACAAACAAACAAACAAAAAACAAAAAACAGTAAAGATTGGGGGATGGGAGGACAGGATCATTTCACAAACCGTGGCTGATCACACTTTTATGTGACTCCTACACTGCCGGCTTTTATTTATGTAGATACTTAATGAATTTTTGACTCCCCTCTCACTCTGCCCTCGGCATGGGGGCTTCTTTCCTGCAGCTGGTGGTCTTCGAACAGGAAAACTTCCAGGGCCGTCGAGCAGAATTCTCGGGGGAGTGCTTGAACCTGGGAGACCGTGGCTTCGACCGTGTGCGCAGCATCATTGTCACCTCGGGACCGTGAGTGCTGGGCGGAGGAGGGGCACACTCTCTGCCACAGTAAAATGACCACACAACAGTAGCTGCCATTTCTCCAGCATCTGCTCTGTGCCTGCGGCCATTTGTACTCCTGGCACATACATTATTTCCAATCCTCATATCAAACTGAAGAGGGAGGGATTGTTCTCAATCTCATTTTACAGATGAGGAAACTGAGGCTCGGAGTGGTGATCCAAGGTAGCATAAGATCCCACTGGCAGTAAGCCATGGTTCTGGGCTCTGGAGAAATGCTGCTTCTACAATAGCAAAAACTCTAGCCCATCACCGAGGGCAGAGAGAGGCCAAAGAGTGAAGTATCCACTCACTGTCCCCTCTCCTGGGCGTCCAGCTGCCTGGGAGTAATGATAAGCATCTGTGGCATACCCACCAGGTGCCAGGCACTGACTCGGGACCGCACCTAGATGACTCACAGTGCTGTAGGAGGGAGAGGCTATTCTTATGCCCACTTGACAGATGGAAAGACTGAGGCTCAGAGGGGGTAAGTCTCTTACCCAGTGTCACCTATTGGTAAGTGGCACAGCCAGGATTCAACTCAGGTTGATTGAGTTCATTCCTAAAGCTCTTAATCACCATGTTTCACTGCCTGTTCCTCTCTCTGTGGGCATCTCTGGGCCTTAGTGACTCCCATATAAAACAGGGATAGTCATCCTTGGGCAGAGTGGTTGCCCTACGTCCAGCCTGTGTGTGCTGAGGTCAGGGTGGAGGGGCAGCCCCAGGACAAGATCCACATGGCTCGTTTGCTCTTGTCTCCCCACTTTGAAAGCCTGCAAGGGTTCAGTCATCCTGTATTCTGAGCCCATTCTGAGATGAGCTTTGAGGTCAGACAAGCCTGGGTCTGAGTCCTGACTTCCCCTGTTTGCCTTGTTCAGTTTGCAAGCCTCAGTTTCCCCATCTTTGAAATGGGGAGAATGATGGCCCTCACCACTCCTCACAGGATTATGCTGAGGTCTGAGGGAGATCATACAGCATGGGCCTGTTACCTTGTGGGCACCCAAACATGGCAGGTGACTCTGATGGTCACGTACCCACCTCCCTGCCCTGTGAATTTAACCAACTTATTCCAGAGCCTACCCGGGACCATTTCTACCTCCTGCCCCCACTGCACCCTCAGTGTGGTCAACACAGCCTCAGCTCCACCCTCAGCCCCAAAACCCAGCTGGAAGCAGAAGCTACCGGATGTGGCCAGCATGGGTTTTCAGGCTTTTTTTGGTACCAGTGACTCAAACCTAGAGTATTTCTCCTCAAACAAAGATGCAGCTGGTGTCTGACGTGTGCCTTGGAGCTGTGCCTGATGGGCATGGAAACGGGCCTGTGGTCCGGGGGCCTGGGTCTGTGTGGGTGCTGGCTGGGCCATGGGAAATAAAGAATGAAGAGGGTGAGGTAGGCATGGGGAAAGTGAGGAGGCCTGCCTGCCTGAAACCCAGGAGACTGCAGCCCGACACCTGACACCATCATGTGACCTTAGGCTGGGGACTTAACCCCTGTTAGCCTCAGTTTCCATTCTCTTATAAATTAAAATTCCTGCCCTACCCTCTCTCCTTGCTTGCAGGTTGAAATGAGCCATGGGAGATAAGAAAAGGCATAGATATAAACATTTAAAATTTAGATCCTCACTGGTCCTGCTCAAGAAGATAGGGGAGATTTTAGGGGGACCTTGGGCATGGTGGCAAGACCACATCAGTGTCTGTTTTTCCAGAAGCCTAGAACTCCAGTTTCCTTCTCCCTTTAATCAGCAACAGTATTAATTTGGAGGCCTACTCTGTGCTGTATCTGTTCCATGCATTCCCTCTTTTAGGCCCTCATAATCTCCCAACAAGGTAGATGCAATAAAGTAGATGTATCGTTTCTTCTCTGTTACTAAAGCTTAGCAGGCGTAAGTGCTGCCCAAATTCACACAGCAAATGGCGAAGCTTGGATTAGAACTCAGGTCTGTCTGTTTCCAGGGTCTGTCCTCTTAACTCCTACATGAAACCACCTTCCAAGGCTCCCTTGTTATTCACCCATGCATCTATCCACCCATTTATTCATCATCCATGCATTTACCCATGCATCTACCCATTCATCTATTGATCTATCAATACATACGTCCATTCTCCATTTATACACACGTACCCCCTGTGTGTTCTCCATCACCCACCCATCCATCTATAAATCTATCCATCTACCCACCCATCCATCTACCCATCTACCTATCCATCCATTCAACCATCCCTTCATCCATCCCTTTATCCATGCATCCATTCATCCGTCCATCTACCCATCCACCTATCCATCTATTCAACCATCCTTTCATCCACCCATCCATCCACCCATTCATCTGTCCATCCAACCACCCATTCATCTGTCCATCCATCCATCTATTCTCCCATTTATTTCTCTTCTACTCCAGACCAGACAGGGCTGAGGCAAATGCGACTCTATTCTGGGAAGACAAACATATCTTTAATTTACACCAGTGTGGTTAACTCATCTCTCAGACAAAGACCTGAGGCTCCTGTGATGCATTCTCTCTCAGCCCACTGTGATAGCCCATCATCCTTATCTCCTTCCGGGGAGAGCAGGGTCCCAGCAGCCCCCTGGGAGAAGATGCTAGTGTCAGTGTCCCCTCATCCGTCTCTTTTTTCCTAAGAACTCTTGAACACACAGGGAGCAAAGGTCAAGGAGTTCCTTAGTCTCAGCTTTCTCATCTATGGAATGGGGATTGTCTTATCTACCCCACCTGCACTGCCACAATCCCTGGTCCCTCTAACACAAGCTCACTTCTTATCCTTAATCAATCTTCACTGGGAAAACCCGGAAAATCTTCCATCTAATTTCAAACTTCTAATTAGTCCATGTAAGGAACCTAGCACCTTCATATGTGCTATCACATTATATTATCATAGGTATCTGAGGGTAGATATTACCATCATTCCCTTCCCATTGCCTCATACTAGTTACTGAGTGTCTCCCAAATGCCAGGCCAGTGTTTACCCAGCAAGGATGCAAACACCTGTATCAATTTTTCCCTTACCCCTGTACCTCCGAGACTGTCGTTCATTTAATATATTTCATTTAAAATGATCCTGCTAAACACAAATGAACACATTTTAAAAGAACCCTCACACCACTGTTTATAAATGGAAGGCTAGTATTATTTCCTATAAGTAAAAAGTATCCATACAAAATTAATTGGTATTATTATGTTGCTATTACACCATTGTCTGCTGTAGGTTCTGGGCTAGTGGTCTTTTCTCTCTTTGTTACAAAAGAAAAAAAGGAGAGATTAGTAAGTGTTAAAGGCACATTAACATCAAACAGAGCCTTTCTCCTAGCTGGCATTAAGTTTAAAATGTCTATGTGTTCCTTGGCTCCAAGTCCTGATAGTACTTGAAGCATGTATGAACCCTACATCTAGAGAAACAGTGTGCTCAGATAATCACACACATTTATCTCACTTAATCCTTCACCAACTCCAAGGAAACAGGCATATGAGTGTAGATGAGAAACAAAGGCTCAGAGAAGTAAAGTCACTTGCCCATAGTCACACAGCCTGTAAGTGTCAGAGCCTAAAATCAAACCCAGACATGTTCAGCCCCCTTTGGACTTTCCTACTGGCCTCAGGGCTGCCTTGCCAGGGGAGAGAGGAAGGCAAGTAGGGAGTGGGGGCTTCTACTAACCATTTGTCTCCTGTCTGCCTCATGGTCCTTCTTGTATCCAGCTGGGTCGCCTTTGAGCAGTCCAACTTGCGTGGGGAGATGTTCATCCTGGAGAAGGGCGAGTACCCTCGCTGGAACACATGGTCAAGCAGCTACCGCAGTGATCGGCTCATGTCCTTCCGGCCCGTCAAAATGGTGAGTGGCTCTCCGGCTGGGGCTGGAGAATCAGCCAGGCGGGGCGGGGCAGGTGTAAGTCTGAGATCTGACAAGGGCAAGAAGGAGATGATGGTGGGTACGGAGGCGTGGCAGCCTCTGAGTTGTCAAAACACCGTGGATTCTTGAGTTCATCAATTCATCAGCGTCCTTAACACACTCACTACATACCCATATAGGAACCCTGGGCAAATGATAAACACAAAAGCTTCCAAGTTAGAGCTAAAAACTTCAGCATCTTCCTTGATTCTCTTGATATCCCTGGCTGCACATTTAGACCTTACTGGGAGCTTTTTTTTTTTTTTCCAAAGATGGGGTTTTGCTGTGTCCCCCAGGCTGAAGTACAGTAGTGTGATCATAGCTCACTGCAGCCTTGGACTCCTGGCCTCAAGTGATCCTCCCGCCTGGGCCTCCTAAAGTGCTAGGATTGCAGCTGTGAGCCACCATGCCAGGCCTGGGGAAGCTTTTCAAATTTCAGTGCCGATTCAAAACACCAAACATGCTGGTTGCAGATCATGCAATGGCTAAGAAGAGGGATACTGTAGCAGGGCATGGTGGCTCATGCCTGTAATTGCAGCACATTGGGAGGCTGAGGTGGGCGGTTATGCAAGGTCAGGAGTTCAAGACCAGCCTGACCAACATGGCAAAACCCTGTCTTTACTAAAAACACAAAAATTAGCTGGGCATGGTGGCGCATGCCTGTAATCCCAGCTACTAGGGAGGCTGAGGCAGGAGAATTGCTTGAACCTGGGAGCCAGAGGTTGCAGTGAGCCGAGATCACGCCATTGCACTCCAGCCGGGGTGACAGTGCGAGACTCCATCTCAAAAAAAAAAAAAAAAGAAGAGGGATACTGTAGAAACACAGCTTGAACCTCTTAATAATAAGACAATATACTGAATTAGTTTCTTATAATATTAACTAAGTCAACTTCCAGAAGATTCAAGGTCAAAATGGTGGCCTTGAATCAAAAGTGATTCACAGTTTTTTCCAGAATTAAGTTGATGATGAGTCATGAACCAGCTACATCTTACTCACCAATGTTAGTTGCTGATGGTAACCAACTTTTGTCTTCCATGATGGGAACATTTATAAGAATTTTCATGAATGTGTATTTGAGGCTATCAAGTGCCAACCACCAGCTGTTTTGACATCACCAAATTTATCTTAATGGATTATTCAAACAGATCATTCCCAATGCTTTTCACAGAATGTAAGACTGAATTATTTGCCTTCATGATGCATTCTCTGTAAGAATTCACAGATGTCTCTCCCAATCATTGAATGGTTCTTATATGCCAACCTATGTTAAGGGGTTTGTTTGGAAGAGTGATCAACCAGGCCATTTCCAGTAGCTTCTAGAAGCTTGCTATTCAACATAATAGGCACTAGCCATATGTGGCCATTGGACACTTGAATTTTGGCTAAATGGAGATGTGTCATAAGTGTAAAATGCACATTAGGTTTTGAAAACACAGTAAAAAAATTTTAAAGAATGTCAACAATGCATTGATATCATTATATTCGTTACATATTGAAAGTATAATATTTTAGGTACATTTGTTTAAATAAAATATGTTATTAGAAATGTTTAGAAATCTCAAAGCCTAGACCCCACCCCAGACCAATGAATTCTGAATCTCTGGGGCTGGGACTCCGGCACTGCTATCTTTTCTATGCCCTCTAAGTAGTCCGTCTGTGTGGCCAGGGCTGAGATCCAATGGTCTAATTCAGGGGTGCCCAATATTTTGGCTTCCCTGGCCCACACTGGAAGAATTGTCTTGGGCTACACATAAAATACACTATCACTAATGATAGCGGATGAGCTTTAAAACAATTGCAAAAAAATCTCATAATGTTTTAAGAAAGTTCACAAATTTGTGTTGGGCCACATTCAAAGCCATCCTGAGCCACATGTGGCCTGCAGGCTTCCTCTCTCTGCCCTGCCACAGTCCTGGTCCAGGCCACCGTCATCTCTGACCTGGTCAGCTTCAGCTATCTCCCTGCTGGGTTCCCTGACTCCCTTCCAGCTCCCTGTCCTGGGAAGTTATAGGGATCTTTTCAAAATGTAAAAAAAAAAAAAAACCTGACCATCTTCTACTGGAACCCAGGCATTTTGGTTGGCCTGTTTCTATTTTCCCTTTTTATTTTTTTTTTTTTTTTTTTTTTTTTTTTTTTTTTTTTTTTTTTTTTTTGAGACGGAGTCTCGCTCTGTCGCCCAGGCTGGAGTGCAGTGGCGCAGTCTCGGCTCACTGCAAGCTCCGCCTCCCGGGTTCACGCCATTCTCCTGCCTCAGCCTCTCCGAGTAGCTGGGACTACAGGCGCCCGCCACCACGCCCGGCTAATTTTTTTTGTATTTTTAGTAGAGACGGGGTTTCACCGTGGTCTCGATCTCCTGACCTCGTGATCCGCCCGCCTCGGCCTCCCAAAGTGCTGGGATTACAAGCGTGAGCCACCGCGCCCGGCCTTATTTTTTTTTTTTTTTTGAGACACATCTAACTCTGTCGCCCAGTCTGGAGCGTAGTGGCATGATCTGGCTCACTGCAACCTTCACCTCCCTGGGGCAAGCAATTCTCCTGCCTCAGCCTCCCAAGTAGCTGGGATTATAGGTGTGCACCACCACGCCCAGATAATTTTTGTATTTTTTGTAGAGATGGGGTTTCATCATGTTGGCCAGGATGGTCTCAAACTCCTGATCTCAAGTGATCTACCTGCCTGGGACCCCGAAAGTGCTGGGATTACAGGCATGAGCCAGTGTGCCCAACCAGTTGGCGTGTTTCTGCCAGGCTCTGGTTCTAGGCTCTGAGTGCAAAACTGTGCATCAAACAGACTAGGTCTCTGTCTTCATGGGACTTAAGCTACCCAGGGAGGCAGCTATCGAAAACCTAATAATGGAAATCCATCTACAATTGCAAACTGTGGTAGGTGCTACACAAAGGCCGTGCAATCTAACTAGGAAAGCAGAAGCAGGAATTGGGGGCTCAGATATTGTTAGAGGTGGGAGTGGTCAGGGGGTGGTCAGGGAAGCTAGCTCCCAGAGTTTGGAAACCAACTCAGCCATGTGAAGAGCAGATGGTAAAGCCTTCCAGGGAACGGTGTGTGCAAAACTCCTGGAGCAACGATGGACTGGTGGGACCAAGAAAATTAAAGGTGGCCAACAAAGCTGCAGCAGAGGGAGTGGAGGAGAGAGGGAGGCAAGATGGGAGGGGAGGTGCTGGTGGAGGCCAGGGTCTTGTAGGGTTTCATAGGTGATGGTGAGTTTAGTCTTGACCCCTCTAGCAGTGGGGAGCCATTGACTAACAACCTTCCCAAGGCCCTCAAGACTGTAACAATAATAAGTAATCATTGTCGTACTTTTACCACTGGCTGGTAATTGCACTAAGGGCATTTGTCTTGCCATGCCCCAAAGGGTCCCCTGTGATTACATCCCTGCCTGGCACCTTGCACTTGCCTTCCTGCACCCTGGCCACACAGATATTGTTTTTGCACATTCCCACCTCCCAGCTTTTGCCTATGCCTTCTCTGCCTCAGTGCCTTCCCTCAACCCTCCTTTCCTTCTCAGCTTTGTGCACTCCTCCTTAACCTCCAAGGCCCCTCTCTAGTGTCACTTCTTCCATGAAGCCTTCCCTGATCTGCTCTCCTTTTCTCTGGAAGAATTAACAAGTTCTTTCTTCGTCTATAATCTTCTACTGGAGTCTTTCACAGAAGGATGCACTTACATCCTAGGCTCTTCCTCCTAGTGGTGGTGAATAACAGTAGATAATCACAGCGCCCATTTTTAAGCACCAACTATGTACTGGGTATATTACCTGCCTTTTACATAATCCCTACAACTGTCCTATGTGACAGGCTATGATAACATGCATTTTAAAAGCAAGGAAACTGAGATTCAGAGATAGAAAATGACTGGCCTAAGGCCACACAGCTGGGAGTTGCTGGGGCTGAGATTTGAACCCAGGTCTGTGGGTTTGAACCTAGACACTGAGGTTAGCATCACTCTGCTATTTCCTGTTCATCTCTTTGGCTCTTCAAACCCTTGGGCCTAAAACAGTGCATGATGACTTTTGAAAAGATGGATGATCCCTGCCCTCAGAAATAACAGACAAACTTTAAAAACAAGATACAGGGTCATGAAAGCATTAAAAATAAGTGCAAGCCAGAACTGAATCGTGCCCAAATTCAAGGGTGGGCCTGGTTGTTTGTTTGTTTGTTTTTTGAGACAGAGTCTTGCTCTGTCACCCAGGCTGGAGTGCAGTGATGCAATCTTGGCTCACTGCAACCTCTGCCTCCCAGGTTCAAGTGTTTCTCCTGCCTCAGCCTCCCGAGTAGCTGGGACTACAGGCGCATGCCACCACGCCCAGCTAATTTTTTTTTTTTTTTTTTTTTTTTGGTAGAGATGGGGTTTCTTCATGTTGGTCAGGCTGGTCTCGAACTCCTTGTGATCCCACCCATCTCAGCCTCCTAAAGTGCTGGGATTATAGGCATGAGCCACCGCGCCCAGCCGGGCCTGTTTCATAGCTGGCACTCAACCGTGAGTTGAGTAGCCATGACAATCCCACAAAGCAATAGTAACCCCATTCTTTTTTGTTGTTGTTGTTTGAGACAGTCTTGGTCTGTCGCCCAGGCTGGAGTGCAGTGGCACAATCTTGCCTCACTGCAACCTCTGCCTCCCAGGTTCAAGTGACTCTCCTGCCTCAGCCTCCCAAGTAGCTGGGATTACAGGCACCTGCGACTGCACCTGGCTAATTTTTGTATTTTTAGTAGAGGTGGGGTTTCACCACATTGGCCAGGCTGGTCTTGGACTCCTGACCTCAGGTGATCTACCTGCCTCGGCCTCCCAAAGTGCTGGGATTACAGGTATGAGCCACCATGCCTGACAATAACCCCATTCTATAGATGAACAAACTGAGGCTCTGAAGGAGGCAGAGTAAAATGTCCAAGATCGCCAGTGCATAAATGTCAGAGGCAGGATTTTTTTTTTTTTTTTTTTTGAGAGAGAGTCTCGCTCTGTCGCTCAGGCTGGATTGCAGTGGCGCGATCTCGGCTCACTGCAAGCTCTGCCTCCTGGGTTCACGACATTCTCCTGCCTCAGCCTCCCTAGTAGCTGGGACTACAGGCACCCACCACCATGCCCGGCTAAATTTTTTTGTATTTTTAGTGGAGATGGGGTTTCATCATGTTAGCCAGGATGGTCTTGATCTCTTGACCTCGTGATCTGCCTGCCTTGGCCTCCCAAAGTGCTGGGATTATAGGCATGAGCCACTGCGCCCGGCCTAGAGGCAGGATTTGAACCTAGATCTGTGTTCCACCAACGTTCCATGTTTCACCTGGTTTGTAAGAAGCATTTACAAAAGGGCAATTGGTTAAACTCCCGATGGCACAGGGACGCTGCTTAGGAATGAAATGTTTCTCTGAAAGGTTCTGCCCCTCCCTGGCTGTGTGATGTTGATCAATAAGCTTGACCTCTCTGAGCCTTTTTGTCCCTGATCATAATTTAAAAAATAATTAATACTTTTTTTTTTGAGACAGGGTCTTGCTCTGTCACCCAGGCTGGAGTGCAGTGGTGTAATCATAGCTCACTGCAGCCTCAACTTCCTGGGCTCAAGCAATCCTCCTGCCTCAGCCTTCCAAGTAGCTGAGACTACAGGCGTGCTCCACCATGCCTGGCAAATTTAAAAAAAAAAATTTTTTTTTGAGAGACAGGATCTTGCTATGTTGCCTAGGCTGGTCTTGAACCCTTGGCCTCAAGCAATCCTCCCACCTGGGCCTCTCAAAGTGCTGGGATTATAGACATGAGCCAATAAATGCATTTATTGAGCACTTGATATATGCCAGGCATTGTGCTCAGTGCTCTATGTGGATGCACTCATTTCATCCTCACCAGGACCCTATGACGTGGGAATTGTCATCACATTTTCCTTATGTCTCCTTCGAGACTAGACAGCAGTGGTCCCCGGAGAGTTCCCCAGCAGCCTGAACAGGCTCATCTCTCTCCCTCCACACCCAGAAGGCCCCGCTAAGTTTCTTCTCTTTGTCCCATTTGTACTTCACACACCTGACCCGGCCTCTCTTTCCCCAGGACGCCCAGGAGCACAAAATCTCCCTGTTTGAAGGGGCCAACTTCAAGGGCAACACCATAGAGATCCAGGGGGACGATGCACCCAGTCTCTGGGTCTACGGCTTCAGTGACCGCGTGGGCAGCGTGAAGGTCTCCAGTGGAACGTAAGCATCCCTCCTGCCAGGTCCACGTCCCCTGCTTCAAGCACAGGCAGAATCAGAGGCTGCTCCCCTTATAGGTTATAACATCAGATTCCTAGAGAAGGCCGTGGCCCCTCCCACAGTCTCCCAGTGCTGGTTTCTGGGATTCAGCCAATAGAGCTTTATTCCTCTGGGGAATAGAATCATACTTTGAGGAATTCCAGGTCAGTGTAAACAAATCAGCTCTAAAAAGTTGTTAGATGGAGAAAATAGGAGCTGCTAAGCCTAGTTGGGGTTAAAGGAATAATCAACTAAAGAGCCGGTGCTCATGTGGATAGATGAGGCTGGATGCATCCAGGAACAGGGAATACTCAGGGAAATCAGGAGCTTCTGGGAGAATGAACATAATGAGTTCTAAGCAGTGAATTTGCATCATAAGATGGCCCTGACCCTGCTACTGACATGCTGAGGAACTTGAGTGAGCCTAAACACTTCTCTGCCTCTCAGTGTTGCCAGCTAGGCAATGGGCACACAAAACTCCCTGATCTAAGAGTGCCCTTTCTGCTCTGAACGCTCAGGATCTGAAGCTATCAAAACAGAGCCCCATGACCTTATGTCATGAGAGTACACAGAAGGGCCGGATCAAAGGAGTCACTTTATCCATCCCCCTGCCTCCAAATGAAAATGCCAGACACCCCTGATCTCCTCTAGGTAAATGTAAGGCTCTGTCTCTCCATTCCCAGACTTGTTCTGAGCTCCTGTAACACCATCAGGGCCATGGCCTTTTTCTTGTTCCTTTCTGCCTCCCTGAAACCTATATCCCTGCCATTCAAGCCATCTGAAATATACTAAGCCTTGTCTGTGAGCCAGGCACTGTGCTAGGTACACTGGGGAAAGCAGTGATGAATACAGCCAAGTTCCTACCTTCAAGGAACTTACTTGGCCTAGCAGGGGAAACCCAGATATACCTGTGAGATGGTGTCCAACAGTACTAGGTAAAGAATGGGCCATCCAGGGCAACTGTGTTGTAGGAAGTCAGAGGAGGAGAGGTTTCTAGGATTTGGCTGTGTATGTTAGGGTGGAGGGCAGGTCAAAGGTTTATCTGCAGAGGCTGGAACTTAAACCAGGCTTTACAATATAGGGAGGGGATCTGGCAGAGGCCTGGAAAGACCCTCTCAGCAAAGACAATGAGAGAAGTTAGAAATTAATCACTGATGATAACTTCTATTGAGTGCTTACTATGTACCAAGGACTATGCTAACCACTTTAAATGAATAACTATTAAATCTTTATAACAAACCAAGGAGGTGGGTGCATTATCATCCCCATTGTACAGACAGTACATTGAGGTTCTGATACCTTATCCACCTAGATTCTCACAGCTAGTAAATCAATGGCAGAGCTAGGATTTGAACCCAGGTACGTTTGATACCAGAGTATGTGTTCCCAGCTGCTACACACCGATGCACTTACCTGAGATGGAGTCTCGCTCTGTCCCCCAGGCTGGAGTACAGTGGTGCAATCTCAGCTCACTGCAAGCTCTGCCTCCTGGGTTCACGCCATTCTCCTGCGTCAGCCTCCCGAGTAGCTGGGACTACAGGCGCCCGCCACCACGCCCAGCTAATTTTTTTGTATTTTTAGTAGAGACGGGGTTTCACTGCGTTAACCAGGATGGTCTCGATCTCCTGACCTTGTGATCCGCCTGCCTCAGCCTCCCTAAGTGCTGGGATTACAGGCTTGAGCCACCGCACCAGGCCAAGAAAACCAATTTTTTGAAATAACACTTCCTCTCTTTCATTTGCTTCATTGTTAACCAGTCCCTAAGTCCTATTCTTGCTTCCTTGGATTTGTTCTCTGAGCCCTGCATCATCACGTTTAATGGGATGTGTATTCATATTCCTACCATGCACAGGCAACATGCTTAGCAAACACTTGAAGTGCATTCTCCATTTGGCCTCCCACCAACACTCTTAATAAAACCAGGCACCGTGACCATGCTCACTTCCTAGAAAAGGAAACCGAGGCCTATCAGAGAGGCAAAGTCCTTGCCCCAGGGCACAGAGCAGGAAGGGATATAGCCAGGACAGAAGTGAAAGAGCAGCAGACTGCGAGGATCAATGAAGGACAGGCTGGTCTGGCAGGGGTCTGGGTGCCAGGCAACGAGGCAGGCTGTCTCCACTCAGTCCTTCTCACTTTCCTCTCAGATGGGTTGGCTATCAGTATCCTGGCTACCGCGGGTACCAGTACCTCCTAGAGCCTGGCGACTTCCGGCACTGGAATGAGTGGGGAGCTTTCCAGCCACAGATGCAGTCCCTGCGTCGCCTGCGTGACAAGCAGTGGCATCTCGAGGGGTCCTTCCCTGTCCTGGCCACAGAGCCCCCCAAGTGAGTTCACACCTCACTCTGCTACCTTGCCCCAACCCTTCTTCATGTTCAATTATTTCTCCCATTTTTCCCACGCAAATAAAATTCTGTAAAGCCAAAATTTCTCCTGGATCTGTAAACAGATGTGTGCCTTGAGGTCCCCCATCGTTACTGGGATGTGACTTCCTCGCTCTTAATAATTACAACGATAATAAAAGCAGCAAACACTGAAAAGTTCTTTCTGCCTTTTATGTGAGTCTACCAAATGTGTAGGCAGAAATGAATAAGGCCAAGTTCCTGCCGTCAAGGAGGTTGCTCTGCCTAGCAGGGGAAACCCAGATACACCTGTGAGATGCTGTCCAAGGATACTAGGTAAGAGATGGTCCAGCCGGGGCATTTGTGCAGCAGGTCAGAGGAGGCAGGTTGGTTTCTGGGTCCTGAATGGATGTGTTGGGGTGGGGGACAAGTACTTGGCCTTACTCATTATGAAGACCGCACTAGGAGGTTGGTATTATACTTACTCTCATTTAACACGTGAGGAAATTGAGGTTCAGAGAGGGGAAATGATTTTCCCAAAGTGACACAGTAAGCAAGTCAAGACTTGAATTTAGGCTGTCTGGCTCCAGAGCCTGTACTCTTCAAGACGAATCTATAGATTTTTTTCTAACTCTAGCCAGTTGAGCGTCCCCCTCAGGACTTTTTGCACTGTCTGCATGCCACCTGGTCTACTTTTGACAATATTTTTATTTAAATAGACTTATTTTTTGTCCTTAAATGCACTGATTTGTAAATAAATCTTTATAATGCTCCAAGAAGTGGAAAATCAGTATCATATACATAGAAAACAATCACATAGGCCAGGCGTGGTGGCTCACCCCTGTAATCCCAACACTGTGGGAGGCTGAGGTGGGTAGTTCACTTGAAGTCAGTAGTTTGAGACCAGCCTGGCCAACATGGCGAAACCCCACCTCTACAAAAATTACAAAAGTTAACCCAGCATGGTGGCGTGGGCCTATAGTCCCAGCTACTTGGGAGACTGAGGTGGCAGGGTCACTTGAAGCTTCAGCTTGGGAATTCCAAGGTGCAGTGAGACATGATCATGCCACTGGACTGCAGCCTAGGCAACAGAGTGAGATCCCGTCAAAGAAAGAAAGAGAGAGAGAGAGAAGGAAGGAGACGAGAGAGAGGAAGGAAGGAAGGAAGGAAGGAAGGAAGGAAGGAAGGAAGGAAGGGAGGCAATCATATAAATAAATCAAATACAATTTAAAGAAGACCAAGTATCAAATTTCCAGCAGACACTACTGCCCGCAACCTGCTCACTCTTTGACAAAATGGGAGATTAGCCAGTGTTGAAAAGTGTGAAAGAGGGCCGGGTGCGGTGGCTCACGCCTGTAATCCCAGCACTTTGGGAGGCCGAGGCAGGCAGATCACTTGAGGTCAGGAGTTCGAGACTGCCTGGCCAACATGGTGAAATCCCATCTCTACAAAAATATAAAAAGTTAGCCAGCTGTGGTGGTGGGTGCCTGTAATCCCAGCTACTTGGGAGGCTGAGGCAGAAAAATCGCTTGAACCAGGAGGCAGAGGTTGCAGTGAGCTGAGATCGCACCACTGCACTACAGCCTAGGCGACAGAGTGAGACTCCATCTCAAAAAAAAAAAAAAAAAACAACTAACAAAAAAAGAAAAGTGTGAAAGATGTTTGCACCAAACTGAGACTTTTTTCCTCCTTGATTTAATCAATAAAGGTTGAAAAGAGCATCGCTTTCTTGTATCTGATTCAGTGTTATTCAATCCTGAGGCTGGGGTCCATCAAGAATCATCTCATTTGGAAATCTCTGCCAGACATTATTGTTTCCCATATCAACAGTTAATATTGGTTGATGCTATTAATCATTAATCTATGCAGACAGCCTGGTGGAACGGGGTGTGGGGGTTGCTATGGATATCTTCCTGGAAGAGGGAATATCTGAAGGGGGCCTTGAAAGATGGAGCAGGAACTTGCTTGATGGAGAATAGGGGAGATGATATTCCAGGCAGAGCAAACAGCAGTGTCTCCGCTACTCCATATGGCACCTTTGTGCAAATGATAAAAAGATGCCTCTTCCTCAAGACATTTTACTGCCATCTGTTAGAAATTATTCGTATAAATCTTGGATGTCTACCATGTGAATGTGATATCCTTGTGCTGTGCCCAACGTGCACAGCTGTACTTGGCAGCCCTGGAGCACCATGAACAAAGGCATAGAGGTTGAGAGAGTTGTGGTGGGCCCCAGTGAAGCTTACTGAGGTGAGAACATTAACTTGGTGGTTGTGTGGGCAGAAGCGCAGGGTGGGATGGATACACTTGTACGTCGGGAGATAAAGCTGGCAAGAAAGATAGGGCCTCATGACACCCCACCCTGTGGTTTTGCTGAGCTTCAAAGTTGAGACACCACCTCACATAATCTTGCACAGGTCTCACTCACCTTCCCTCGTCTCACTTTGATTCTCCCCACCTCAACACTCTTGGCCAGCATCTTGGACTAGAAGACAGGGCTGTCTGCGGACCAGGATTCATGGACAGAAATCAGGAATATACGGGTATTAACCCTGCTGTACTGTTAGAAGTTGGAAAGAACTAGGCAAATTGCTTCCATTCCCTGGGACTTGTTTTTCCCTTCTATAAAACGACAGCTCAAATACCCATCAAGCCCCAAGATTCTGAGGTTCCAAAGTTCCATGACTCTCTAAGGTTCTGATATTTATCTCTAAGCTTCTGTGATTCTCCAATTCCAAAGCCAAGCCACGTGGATCCCCATTCTAAGTTCTTAAGTTACGTGAGTAAAGCTCTAAATTCTACTCCAGTGGAGTCCAGCTTCACAATGATACGAGCCCCCTGAAATTAACTTCCATAGTTCTTCACCTTCAAGGTCCTATTGTTGGTAAGATGCACTATGATTTTATAATTCCAGGAGGAAAAAGAGAAATACTACCAATCAAAATATAACACAATTGTTTTCTGATCACTCAGAATTTTTATACTTATTGAAAGAATTATTTTCAACTTATTTAGACATAACAGATTTTTTTTCAGTATATCAATCTGATAAGTCCTATAAAAGGTAAACATACTAGAAATTCATCAGTTAAGTCAGTTCTAAAACCTCTTTGCGGCCAGGCACAGTGGCTCATGCCTGTAATCCCAGCACTTTGGGAGCCCGAGGCAGGTGGGTCACTTAAGGTCAGGAGTTTGAGACCAGCCTGGTCAACATGGTGAAGCCCCATCTCTATTAAAAATACAAAAAATTAGCCGGACATGATGGTGCACACCTGTAATCCCGGTTGCTCTGGAGTCTGAGGCAGGAGAATACCTTGAACCCAGGAGGCAGAGGTTGCAGTGAGATCGTGCCGCTGCATGTCAGCTTGGGTGACAGAACAAGATTCCATCTCAAAAATAAAATAAAATAAAATCTCTTTGCATTGATAGTCCAGATTCTGGCCTGGCGTGGTAGTTTACACCTATAACCCCAGCATTTTGGAAGGCTAAGGTGGGAGGATCACTTGAGCTCAGGAATTTGAGATCAGCCTGGGCAAGACGGTGAGACCTTATCTCTACAAAAAATAAAAAATAAGCTGGGTGCAGTGGTGCATGCCTGTAGTCCCAGCTACTGTGGAGGCTGAGGCAGGAGGATCCCTTGAGCCCATGATTTCCAGGCGGCAGTGAGCTATGAATGTGCCACTGCACTCCAGTCTGGGGAACAGAGCAAGATCCTGTCTCTAAAAACAAAAACAAGGCCATACATGGTGGCTCACGCCTGCAATCCCAGCACTTTGGGAGGCTGAGGCAGGAGGATCATTTGAGCCCAGGAGTTTGAGACCAGCCTGGGCAACACAGGGAGACTACATATCTATAAAAAATTAAAAACAAAACACAGAGTCCAGGTCTTCTGGATCACTTTCATCTCACAGGCATTTTTTTTTTTTTTTGAGACGGAGTTTCACTCTTGTTGTCCAGGCTGGAGTGCAATGGCCCGATCTTGGCTCACTGCAACCTCCGCCTCCCAGGTTCAAGCGATTTTCCTGCCTCAGCCTCCCGAGTAGCTGGGATTATAGGCATGCACCACCATGCCTGGCTAATTTTTTGTATTTTCAGTAGAGATGGGGTTTCTCCATGTTGGTCAAACCGGTCTCAAACTCCCAACCTTAGTTGATCCTCCCCCCTCGGCCTCCCAAAGTGCTGGGATTACGGGTGTAAGCCACTGCGCCTGGCCTCACAGGCATTTTAAAATGTGCATATTAGCATCACTGAAACAAGATATGTACACTTGGCAAAATAAACACCAGAAGAAAATAACAATTAAAGTCATTTTATATTTAATGTATTGTTTGCTAATGAATTTATGAATAAACAAAATGCCTTGTAATAACAAAGGAGGACATATAAACTTATAAGCAAAAAAGAAAGAATAAAGACTAAAAGAAGCAAGTTAAAGAAAATATCATGTAGTAAGGCTGAGAGTGAGTGTGACTTAGGAACCATAAACCTGGTGTTCCTTCCATGGGTCCTAGTTTCAACATATCTCTCAAAACGTGAGCATCTCACCACCTGGAGCAGAATTTCAGAGCTTAAAGATAAGCCACACTTTTGCCTTCAAACCAAAACTAAGGTTTCATTTCATCAGGTGCTCAACCCAAGAAATCGTGATGAGTCCAAGTCTAATATTGACGGAAACCACTGAAGCTGGACTTCCCAAGGGGCTATGTTGCCTTCAGCCTTTTTGAGGACTTCTCCAAGGCAATTTTGACTGCTCTAAATGCTGGCTTTTTATTTGTTTGTTTTTGTTTTTTGTTTTTTGTTTTTAAGCTAGAGTCTCATTCTATTGCCCAGGCTGGAGTGCAGTGGCACGATCTCAGCCCACCACAACCTCCACCTCCCAGGTTCAAGCAGGAGTGTCCCTAAACACTGGCTTTAAAATACAGTGCCTGAGGAAATTGGGGACTTCATATTGTTTCAAGGCTAGATAGATCCCAGCTTGTGAATCTTTGAGTCTCAGGCCTTTGGAAAGGCAAAGCATCTTGATTACGAGAGAGCGGCTCTCATTCTCATCGACAAGAGGCAACCCATAATCTTCTAGACACTGGAGCACAAGCCCAATGCCAGCAGTGTGTATATGTGGGGTGGAGGCAGGAGGATCACCCAGAGGCATTGAATGCTTTTGTGCCAGCATGAGATGCTGATAGATACACAGCAACTGGGCTCTGGGGAAAAGACACGGTTCCAGGGTGCCCTGCAGAGGTTCTAAAGAGATGAGCCTTGTTAGAGCCACACTTCCACGACAGCCAATCACCTGGGTCAGATACTCAGGATCAATGAATGCTTTGTGAAGCCTGGATCCCCAGCTAGGAATAATACTACACCCTTCCAGCAGAAGAAAACCTGCTCACTTACTTTTACTTCCTGCCCACTGCCGAGCCACTGCCTTCTATCAGTGTACTAGAAAGGGTCAGAGAGACCTGAGTTTGCATTCCAGCTCTGACAATTACCAGCTATTATCCTCAGCCAAATCAAATTACCTGCTGGAGCCTCTGTTTCCACATCTGTAAAATGGGAGTAATGATAATAAAACACCAAAAGCTTGGAAAGGGTAAATGATCAGCTTAAATACAATAATTATAAGGTGTTTAGCATATAGCAAGCACCTGAATAAAGTGTTTTTTGTGGTTGGGCATGGTGGCTCACACCTGTAATCCCAGCACTTTGGGAGCCCAAGACAGGTGGATCACTTGAGGTCAGGAGTTGGAGACGAGCCTGGCCAACATGAAGAAATCCCATCTCTACTCAAAATACAAAAATTAGCCAGGCATATTGGCACATGCTTGTAATCCCAGATACTCAATAGGCTGAAGCAGGAGGACTGCTTGGACCCAGGAGGCGGAGGTTGCAGTGAGCCGAGATCACACCATTGTACTCCAGCCTGGGCAACAAAGTGAGACTCTGTCTCAAAAAAATAAATAAATAAAATAAAAATAAATAAAGTGGTTTTTAAAAAATTTTTAATTAAAAAAAAAAAGTAAAGACAAGGTCTCACCATGTTGCCCAGGCTGGTCTCAATCCACTGGGTTCAAGCTATCCTCCCTCTTCAGCCTCCCAAAGTGCTGGGATTACAGGAGTGAGCCATTGAGCCTGGCCTAAAGTGTAGTTATTGACATAGCATCAACCTCATTCTCTTGAATGTCAGAGCTGGAAAGAATTTTTGGATCAATGTGTATTATGCTACATCTATTCTTCCTGCTTTTGATAAATATTGACTGAAGACCTCTTAAGTACTGGGTTTTGCCTAGACACTGGGAAGACAGGTTGGGGAGGAAGACAGAAGAGGTGTCTGCTCTAGGTGTTCCCAGCTGAAGATGCAGACAGGAGGAATGAATTATTTTGTCTGCCTTCAAAGTCACATCAAATTCCTGGGCTGCACAGTCTGGTGTCTGGTCCACCACGATGTCCTGAGGGGCAGTTAGCCTTCCTCAAGGAGGCGACAGACAGATTGAGACCTGGAAAGGTTCACTGAGCTAGGGGTACTGAGAGGAGAAGTCCCAACCTAGACAACGAGACGATCATTCTGATCCTCCTCCTTAGCCTCTCAACTGAGATCTGCCAATTCTGTCTTCCAAACATCTCTGGAACCAAAATGCCTCCTCCATGCCCACATCCCCTCTCTGGGTTCCTGAATTATTTCAACACCGTCCAAACCAGTTTCTGCCTGTTTCTTCTTCATGCAGCACCAGAAGGATCTTTGCAGAAAGTCAGGCCCACCATGCCCTTCCCCTGTCGAACACCCCTGTCTCTCCATCACCGCAAGAGAAAAGCCCCGACTCCTTCCCACGGCCCACAAAGCTCTGCAGCATCCAGCCCTGCAGATACCTCTGATCTCTTCTCTCACCTCCACCACATCCTGTCCACTCTGCACTTCATGCAAGGCCCCACACTCGCTTCCTTCCTGCTAGGCCTTTGCACCTGCGGATTCTGTGACCAGTGCACTCTTCCAAGGATCCCCACCCATGCCTCTGGCATATATACACCCCTGGCCCTCCCTCCCTGGACCAGGTTAATCTCTGCTGCTCCTGCCTCATCAGTTACAGGTGCTCACTTCACTGTGAAGGCTTGTTGAAGGATCTAGCTTCCCCAACTTGGACCTTTGTCCTCCTGTTAGCTGCTGAATCTGTGCCTAGCACAGAGAGCTCAGGAAATACCATTGCTAGAATGTTATTAAACAAATGCCCCCATTCAGACCTCTTCCTCTGATCTCCATTTTTTTCATCCACAAAAGGACATTATAAGACACCCTGCTGGTGTTTAATTTATGTGTCTATCAGATCAGTCATATGAAGTCTCTAACATGCATGCAATAAACACTATGTAATGTTGTTGTATTGTTTCCAGACCAGTAATGGCTGGCTCCATGGAGGCAGCTTTATCAGTCCCAGCATTTTCCATATGGCAAGCACTATTTATTGGACACATGAATGAATGAATGAATGAATGACCAATGAATGAACACATGGCTGGCCATGGGCAAATTACTTAATAATATCTGTGTGCCTTAGTTTCTGTGTGTGTGTGTGTGTGTACTCACCCAGGATGGAGTGCAGTGGTGCGATCTACACTCACTGTAACCTCTGCCTCCTGGGTTCAAGCGAATCTCGTGCCTCAGCCTCCCGAGTAGGGGAAATTACAGGTGAGCAGCACCATGCCCTGCTCATTTTTTTTTCTTTTTTTTCTTTTTGAGACGGAGTCTCACTCTGTCGCCCAGCTGGGAGTGCAGTGGCATGATCTTGGCTCACTGCAACCTCCGCCTCCTGGGTTCAAGCGATTCTCCTGCCTCAGCCTCCTGAGTAGCTGGGACTACAGGCATGCACCACCATGCCCAGCTAATTTTTGTATTTTTAGTAGAAACAGGGTTTCACCACATTGGTCAGGCTGGTCTTGGATTCCTGACTTGGTGATCCACCCACTTTGGCCTCCCAAAGTGCTGGGATTACTTTTTTTTTTTTTTTTTTGAGACGGAGTCTCACTTGTTGCCCAGGCTAGAGTGCAGTGCGATCTCAGCTCAGTGCAACCCTTGCCTCCCAGGTTCAAGCGATTCTCCTGTCTCAGCCTCCTGAGTAGCTGGGACTACAGGCATGTACCACCACACCCAGCTAATTTTTGTGTTTTTAGTAGAGACAGGGTTTCGCCATGTTGGCCTGGCTGGTCTCAAACTCCTGACCTCATGTGATCCACCCATCTTGGCCTCCCAAAGTCATTTTCATATTTTTATTAGAAACAAGGTTTCACCATTTTGGCCAGGCTGGTCTTGAACTCCTAGCCTCAAGTGATCTGCCCACCTCGCCTCCCAAAGTGCTAGAATCACAGGTGTGAGCCACCGCACCTGGCCCAGAAACTTATTTTAAACAGATAATATATACATATGGCAAATAGAAAGTTAAAAGAGAATAAAGAACCAAAGTTCACAGTGAAAAGTAAGCCTGCATGCCTACCCTACCTTTTCTTCAGGTATTCAATGCACAAGCATATGATGCATAGATAGGTCTATTATTTTTCCAATTTTACACATGAAGAAGCAGAAGCACTGAAAGGTTATAGAACTTAGACTGTGCTGAGATTTATCAGTCAGGAGTTTTGTTTCATGTGTGTATATTAGGGCTTCACAACCTTTATGCTATTCGGCATTTTTTGCCGGGTTTTTTTTGGGGGGTAGTGGCAGGGCCGGGGTGGAAAGGGTGTCCTATGCACCGCAGGATGTTTAGCAGCATCCCAGGCCTCTACACACTAGATGCCAGTATCGCCTCTCCACTTCCCCAGTTATGACAACCAAAAATGTCTTCAGAGATTGCCAAATGTCGTGGTGGTGGAGGGATGTCAGGGCAAAATCCCTGATAAATGGAGAGAATGTGGTATATCCACAACCCCCCCCCCCAAACCACTGGTGTGTATGACTATACATCAGACCACCCCTTTCCTTTTTCCGTGTTTTACACAAACAGCAGCACAAATACACCCCGCTGCAGGTCTACTTTTCTTTTCTTATACCACTTTTTGGTGATCATTCCACTTCATTGCTTACAGGCAGAAAGGAACTTCTCTTAAACAGAACTGTCCGGGAGAAGTGGTGAGCTGCCCGTCCTAGGGGTAAGCCAGCGAGCAGACAGGGGCTTCCAGGGCGGCGGGGCGGGGCTCCCGGGGCGAGCCTCCGGGAAACTCCCCTGCCAGCCTCTGCTCACCTCGCGGTCGCCAGGCGCAGTGGAGGGGATGGGGCGGGGCGGGGCCGCGTATCGGGCCCGCCCCCGTACGTCACGTCGCCGCGGCCCCGCCCCCCGCGCGGGCACCTCCCCCTTCCCCGGCTGGGGCGGCTGGAGAGCCGGGAGTCGCTGGGTGCGCGGGGCTGCCTCGCCGCGACTTGCCACGGTAGGTGGCCCTGGGGCAGCAGGGGTGGCCTCGGGCTGCAGCCGGGGGCGCGGGCTCGGGGCCGTGCGGGTCGGCCTCGGGCGCCTGGCAGCCCTCCGTCCTGGCGGCTGCCTCCGGGCCCGGCGCGACTGCCCGGGCTCCGGGGCTGGGAGCTGGGATCTGGGAGGCAGGCAGGCGGCGCGGGCGGGCGGTTCTGGGATCCGCACCCGCTCGGCGTCCCGAGCGCTTTCCGCGGGGTGCGGCACCCACCGGGCCCCCGTTACCGCGCTTCCCGCTTCGGACCCAGCGCCTGGGAGACGCTCAGCGTCTGTTGGGGGGGACTGAGGGGGAGGGCGGCGCGTCCCCGCCTTCGGAGTCCCCAACCCCGCTCAGGCGCGCGGGGACCCCCAGGCGGGCGTCAGGGCGCGTGGAAGTTAACTTGCAGCAGCCGTGGAGTTGCGAGGAGCGTCAGAAGTGGAGGCGTTGGGGGCGGAAATCGTCGGCTGGGGAGGTGGGCGCTGGGAGCACGGGGTTGGGAGCCCTAGTGAACTTGGAGGTCACTGGTGGGGAGCGGAGAGGAATTTGACCCGAGGATCCCACCCCCGCCCCCAACCTCCCTCCATAACCTCCGCTTCTCAGTGTGAGCTGGATGGGAGGTGCCCGGAAAGCCGGGGCTGGGACGGGTAGCAGGGGACGGGGAGCATGGGCTCAGAGGCTGAGCACGCCTGACCTGGCAGAGTCGTTGTTAGATGGGACAGAGGTCGAGGTCTGGCATTCCCACTCAAAGGCCCGTTCCCTAGGGAAGGAACCATCCACGTCAGCACAGTCAGTAGAAAGCACCGTGCCTAACATCTTGCCCCCTTCCCCTTTTACAGATGGGGAGACTGAGGCTTGGAGAGGTCACCTGCCCGTGACCCTAGGACCCACAGCTAGGATGTGGCAGAGCTGAAACTCACTCACAGGCCTCCTGACTTAATGTCCTTGGGGATGTTGAGGAGGCGGGCTGTTGAACTCCTACTTATCCTAGAGAAGCCCCCTCAAGCAGCACCTCCTCCGGGAAGCCTTCCCTGGCATTCTCCTGGTATTGTTGGGTGCTTCCTGTTTTGAACCCCACAGAGTTAGCCAGCCCTTTTTCTCACTTCCCAAGAGACATTCCCTTGCATGTCTGTCTGCCAGACCGGGCTGTGGCTGGACACCTCTCCCTAGCCTCCATGTGGTAACCCTTTCATCTCAGCAGGGTGGTCTGCTGGTAAGGGTAGGCTTCTGGATTTGAACAGATCTGTGACTCACACCGGATTTAGGAGTGATGTGGCCCAGGCGACCCATTTTCCTTCCGATCTAGCCTCAGTTTCCATAACTGTAAAGCTGGGTTTATTTCATTGTCCTAAAGGAATTGTTGCGTCATTTCTGAATCCCCCCACCCCACTGAACCCCGATTGTACTATTATTTACTTAATATATATCTTTGTATCACCTGATTTTTAAAAATCTCATGCAAACTTCTGTATAACAGCTTTGTTGAAATACAGTTCACATACCATACAATTCACCCTTTTAAAGTATATGTTTCCGTAATTTTTAGGATGTTCAGAGTTGCGCAGCCATCACCACTGTCTAATTTTAGAACATTTTTATCATGCCTAAAAGAAACGCTGTTTCGTGGTCACTCCCCAATCCTTTCTTCCCCTATCTGTTGGCAACCGCTTACTGACTCTCAAATTCTCTGTGAATTTGCCTGTGCTGGACATTTCATATAAATGCAGTCATATACTATGTGGCCTTTTGTATCTGATGCGTTTCACTTCAGAGAATGTTTCTAAGGTTCAGCCCCTTGCAGCCTGTATCAGTACTTCATTCCTTTTTTTTTTTTTTTAAGTACTTCGTTCCTTTTTATGGCTGAATAATATTCTATTATGTGGATATACCACATTCTGTCCATTTGTCAGTTGATGGATGTTTGGGTTGTTTCTAATTTTTGACTGTTATGAATAATACTGCTATGAACATTCATGTACAGGTCTTTGGACATACATTCTCAGTTCTCTCAGGTATATTTCTAGGAGTGGAATGATTGGATCGTAAGGTAACTTTAGGTTTCACCTTTAAATATTTTTTTAATTTATTTTATTATTTATTTATTTATTTATTTATTTTGTAGAGATGGGGGGTCCCACTATGTTGCCCAGGCTGGTCTCGAACTCCTGGTCTCAAGTGATCCTCCTACCTCAGGCTCCCAAAGTGCTGGGATTATAGGTGTGAGCCACCGCACCCAGGTTTAACCTGTTGAGGACCTGCCAGACTATTTTTCCAGAACAGCTGTACCATTTTATATTCCCACCACCAGTGTGTGAGGGTTCCAATAATCTTAAATACATTTAGTGTTCTCTGAAGCAGTCATAACCCTTGAAATCACTGGCTTTGATGTGTTAGTTATAAACTATTTTCAGGCCAGGCGCGGAGGCTCACGCCTGTAATCTCAGCACTTTGGGAGCTAAGGTGGGCAGATCACCTGAGGTCAGGAGTTCGAGACCAGCCTATCCAACATGGTGAAACCCCATCTCTACTAAAAATACAAAAATTAGCCAGGTGTGGTGGCACGCACCTGTAATCCCAGCTGCTCGAGAGGCTGAGGCAGGGGAACCACTTGAACCCAGGAGGCGGAGGTTGCAGTAAGCCAAGATCAATCATACCACTGCACTCTGGCCTGAGTGACAGAGCAAGACTCTGTGAAAATACTGAAGCAAGGAGAGGCAGTGTAGGACCCAGTGGCTTACAGAGCCCACCGCAGGAGCTGGCACACAGTATTAAGAGGGGGTGAAAGGAAGGTGGAAGCTACTTGGATCCTCCCACCCCAGGCCAGCCCAGAGCCCCCTTGCCAGCTGAGGCTTTGTGGAGGCCAGGGAGACTCTCCATGGCTCTCCTAGACCATAACTGAAGGGGAAGACTTGTCCCTTGACCCCAAAATTAAGTCTAGTCCTGCTCACACCCTATCCGGACCCCCCCACGCTACTCTGAAGGTAACCTCTCTGAGTGGCCACAAGAGTGTCCTATGTGAGTTGCTGCTTATTTCAAGAGGGGCCACCCCCCAGGCCTGAGATAAGCAGTCCTGAGTTACAGACGCTTCATCTGTGAACATTCTGCACACACATCTTCCCCCTCCTCTCAGCATCTTCCCCACCCCTAGGACCCTGTGTTTCTTCCTTCACGCTCTTTGCTTCAGCAAGAGGCTGCACCGGAAGAACTCAGGTCAGAACCCAGCATTTTCACAGAGGAAGAGTTCCTTGTAGGTAGTTAGTTCACCCCAGCTTGAACCTGTGCTCTGCTGGTTCAGGAACTTAGACCAGCACTTATCTGCGTGTTCCTGTTTCCTGACAACTTGGTTCATCTGGGCAGCTGCTGTTTGGGAATGGTGTTAAGACCACGCCTCCCAGCCGCTGTATCTGGCACCTTGTGACTTTATTCTTTTTTCCATACTTGCCTTTGCTTGTCCTTTTAAAATCCTGAATTCCTGTGCATTAAGAAAGCAGCCTAGGCCAGGTGCATGGCTCATGCTTGTAATCCCAGCACTTTTGGAGGCTGAGGTGGGTGGATTGGTTGAGCCTAAGAGTTCGAGACCAGCCTGAATAACATAGTGAAACTCCATCTCTACAAAAAATACAAAAATTAGCCAGGCGTGGTGGTGCGCACCTGTATTCCCAGACAGTCGGGAGGCCGAGGTGGAAGGATCGCTTGAGCAGAGGTTGCAGTGAGCTGAGATCGCACCACTGCACTCCAGCCTGGGCAACAGGGCAAGATTGTAGGGTATTAGGTCAATACACAAAAATCAATTAAATATTAAAAAAAAAAAAAAGAAAAGAAAGCAGCCTAGGGACATGAAGACAGAGTGGGAAGGCTCCCTAGGCAAGGAACTGCCACTCTCTGGGTCTCAGTGTATCCTACTGAGGAATGGGCATAGACCATTCAGAACTAAGATGTGGTGGTACCTTGGGATCAATTAGGCTGTTGAAATGTATTATTATTATTATTATTATTATTATTATTATTATTATTTTTGAGACGGAGTTTCGCTCTGTTGCCCAGGCTGGAGTGCAGTGGCGTAATCTCGGCTCACTGCAAGCTCTACCTCCTGGCTTCACGCCATTCTTCTGCCTCAGCCTCCCGAGTAGCTGGGACTACAGGCGCACGCCTGACTAATTTTTTTGTATTTTTAGTGGAGACGGGGTTTCACGGCGTTAGCCAGGATGGTCTCGATCTCCTGACCTTGTGATCTGCCCCCTTCGGCCTCCCAAAGTGCTGGGATTACAGGCGTGAGCCACCACGCCTGGCCTGAAATGTATTATTGATGTGACTTTGTGGGTGTATTTGTAGCAAGAGTGGCAGATCAGATATAGCTTCACAGCCTGGGGTTGGTGACCAGAATGTACTTTTTTGGAAAAATGGGTGTGGCTTGTGTGGCTTTGATGCCCCATGTGGCACCAGGGAAGCTTCTCTGGGTAGCAGCAGCTCCTGCTCCCTGACTTGCTGCCTATTCCTATTGCTTGCAAGTCCCCGTGCTCTCTGAGGACACACATGTACCTGGTCTGGGGCCCCTCCAGAGGTCTGGGATGACTATCCCCTCCCCTGTCACTTCTCAGGTCTCCCCCACCCTGGACTGCAGCCAGAGGAGGATTTGTGGGAATGATTCATTCAGAGCTGCCTGAGATCTTGGCCAAGCCCCAGAAATTGCTGGGAAGGACCTCAGAGGGCAGTGCCCACAGGCCCTAGGGAATGTCTGGGGCTGATGGCCCAGGGAGAAACGTCTTATCCTATGTGCTCAGATGGCTGGCAGCCAGCCCGTCTGCCGAGTGACTTTTTGTATCAGTAAGACTTTTGACCAGGGCTTCTGCAGCCAGAAAGCAGGCAGGCAGCCCAGAAAGCAGGCAGTGTGATAGGGAGCTAGGCACACTGGCCTGTATTAGAATCCAGGTGCTCCACATCTTTGTGGGGCTGTTGGCTGTTTCTCTATGCGTTGGTTTTCTCATCTGCTGAATGCAGGTATAAGTAGGACCTATCTTCCAGGGGTGCTGGATGGAAGGGAATGGTGGTAAAGCACTTACCTTGGTACCAGGCAAAAGCTGAGGCCCTGGGGTTAAACAGGCTCTTTGGAATTTTGAACATGTTCGTTTGTGAACCTTAGTTCCTCCGTCTGTCAAAAGGCAACAATTATAAATGCAGCCAATATCAACAGGGCTTGCTGGGTGCCAGACACCGTTCTAGGCACTGTATGTGCTTTAACTCATTTAATTCCCCCAACAGCCATATGATGTGAACAGGCTGAGGCTCAGAGAGGTGAAGTAGTTTGCAGAAGGTCACCCAGCTAGGAAGTGGGAGACATAGGATTTGGATCCAGAGTCTCTCTTTTTTTTTGTTTTGTGTTTTTTTGTTTGTTTTGAGACAGGGTCTTGCTGTGTTGCCTAGGCTGGAGTGCAGTGGCACAATCATAGCTCACTATAACCTTGAACTTCTGGGCTCAAGCGATCATCCCACCTTGGCCTCGCAAGTGCTGGTGTTACAGGTGTGAGCCACCACACCCAGCCCAGACTCTGCCCTCTGAATTCTCATTCTTACCCCTCCTTGATATCCCATCTTAAGGCCTAGCACATAGAAAACACACAGAAAATGTCAGGTGTTGTTATAACTATTCTGAATAAATATTGATCCACTCTCCATCCTTCTGTTCACATTCCTTCCCTGATGGACAGAACACTCAGGGCTCTTGGCCTGTAAAGTCCAGATTCCCACCCACTCCTCCCTACTCGCTCTGTTCCTCCCACTCCCACACTCTCATGCACAGCAGAGCTTGGAAGCAGCCAAGTCCCAACTCTTCCTCCAAATTGCTGTGTGACATTGGGCAAGGAGCTTCCCCTCTCTGAGCCCCAGTTTCCGTACATGTTAAATGGGTGAGTTTACCCTGCTGCATGTTTTTTGTTGAGCTCCCATGCTATGTGTGTGTTTTTAAAATTGAGTCAACATTCAAACATTTCTGGAGAAAAATTCTGATTTCTCATTTCTCTTGGAAACCCAGGAGCTTAGGCCAAACTGGAGTGGCCTGAAGCTGCCCCGTAGGTGGCCTGGGCTCTCCCGGTCACTGTGGTTTCCCCCACTCCCCATTGTCACATAAGTGCGGCTCTTCAGGGGATCTGAGGATCTCTTCAGGGGACCTGAGGATGCCTCAGGCCTGCCTGGTGCCACCTGAATAAGCAGTTCCATTGCTTTAAAAACAATTTTTTTTTTTTTTGAGATGAAGTCTCGCTCTTGTCGCCCAGGCTGGAGTGCAATGGCATGATCTCGGTTCCTTGCAACCTCCGTCTCCTGGATTCAAGCTATTCTCCTGCCTCAGCCTCCTAAGTAGCTGGGATTACAGGCACATGCCACCACGCCCAGCTAATTTTTGTATTTTTAGTAGAGATGGGGTTTCACCACATTGGCCAGGCTGGTCTTGAACTCTTAACCTTGTGATCCGCCTGCCTCGGCCTCCCAAAGTGCTGGGATTACAGGTGTGAGCCATCGCGCATGGCCACAATTTTTTTTTTTTTTTTGGACGTACTCTAAGAGCTCTTCCAGCTCTGTGTTTCTAGGACATTGGAGGTTGTCTGAGGCCTCCCGATGCCCTGTCTGACATTTTAAGCCCTCAAGGCATTTTTTTTTTTTTTTTTTTGAGATAGAGTCTTGTTCTGTCGCCCAGGCTGGAGTGAGGTGGTGTGATCTTGGCTCACTGCAACCTCTGCCTCCTCGGTGCAAGTGATTCTCCTGCCTCAGCCTCCCAAGTAGCTGGGATTACAGGTGCCTATCACCATGCCCAGCTAATTTTTGTGTTTTTTTGGTAGAGACGGGGTTTCACCATGTTGGCCAGGCTGGTCTTGAACTCCTCACCTCAACTGATCTGCCCGCATCAGCCTCCCCAAGTACTGGGATTACAGGTGTGAGCCACTGTGCCCGGCCTTTTATTTGTTTTTTTCTTTTTTTCCTTTTTGAGATGGAGTCTCGCACTGTTGCCCAAGCTAGAGTGCAGTGGCGTGATCTCGGCTCACTGCAACCTCTGCCTCCCAGGCTCAAGCGATCCTCCCACCTCAGCCTCCCAGAGTGCTGGGACTAGAGGTTGTCTCCATTGCATACTCCCTGGGTGGGGAGTTCCTGTGTCTGGGCGCTAGGGTGCCGTGCCACCTTACCTGGTACAGCTCTCTACCTAACTCTTGTTCCCCACAGTGAGATATTTGTTATTGACCACGCCATTTCCCAGAAGCCAAGGCTTGGAAATAATCACTTTCCCGAGGTCACACAGGCCTGAGATTCAGCACCAGGACTCAAAGCCCATCTGCCTAACTTCAGAGGCTGCCAGTGCAAGTCATGCCTTGATCCCAGCACTGCACGGATAGCCACTGAGTGATGTCTTCCACTAGAATAAGGACACATGAGAACCCTCAGCTGGATGTTGGGGTGCAAGATTTAAGAAGCAACGAGGTCCTAGTTGTCCTGGAGTTTACGTTCTGGTGGAGGCATCAGGCAAGAAAAAGTAACCCACATCTCCGATGTGAGATGTCAGCCTATGAAGTTGAGTACCCAGGCCTCTCAGATCTTAGCATGCATATGATCCCCTGGGGATCTTGTTAAAGTGCAGATTCTGTGTTTTTGGTTGTGTTTTGTTTTGTTTTGTTTTGTTTTTAGATGGAGTTTCGATCTTGTTGCCTAGGCTGGAGTGCAATGGCGCAATCTCAGCTCACTGCAACCTCTGCCTCCCGGGTTCAAGCGATTCTCCTGCCTCAGCCTCCCAAGTAGCTGGGATTACAGACGCCTGCCACCATGCCCGGCTAATTTTTGTATTTTTACTGGAGACGGGATTTCACTGTGTTGGCCAGGCTGGTCTCAAACTCCTGACCTCAAGTGATCTGCCTGACTCGGCCTCCCAAAGTGCTGGGATTACAGGCGTGAGCCACCGCACCCCGCTAAACTGCAGATTCTGATTAGCAGGTTTGGGGCAGAGACTAAGACCGTGTTTCTAACCAGCTTCCAGGGGCCTCCGATGTTGTTTGTCTAAAGACCACATTTGCAATAGTGAGGGCCTGGATTAGAAATTGGCAGATTACCACTCATAGGCCACATCCAGCCTACTACCTGTATTTGTAAATAAAGTTTTATCGGAACACAGCTATGCTTATTTATTGACATTTTGTCTATGGCTGCTGTTGTGCAACAAAAGCAGAGTGTAGTAGTTGTGATAGAGACCATAGGGCCCACATTGCTGGCCTTTGAAGAGAAAGTCTGCTAGTTGCTTTTCTGATCATCTTTTGGGTCCCTACAAGTTATAAAACTTTGGTTTGGTGTTAGATGCTAATAAAAATAGTAATGATTGCAGTTAAGATTTGAGTGCTTTCTGGGTACTTAGCTCTTTACGTTTGTTTTTCTTGGCTCAATTCTATCATAGGCGATACTACTGCCTTCACTTTATAGGCGAGAAAACTGAATAGAGGCTGGGCCATTGGCCCAGAGTTTGTGGACCAGTGAGTAGGTGAGGCCAATTTGAGTCAAGTCGCCTGATTCTTACTGGACAGGAGCTTCTGCCTAGAACTTTTTCCCAGAGCACAGAGAGGGTTTTGTTTAGATTTCCTTCTGTCCCAGAGTGTTCTGGTGCCTTCATTTCTTTCTCAATCCATCCTTCTGTTTACTCAACAAGTACCTGTGCACCCTGTGCTGGAAGTTTGGGGACCATGCTAGGTTCTGAGAGGATGTGGGGACTAGGATGGGGTCCCAGCCCTGCACATTCTGTGGGGTCAGCAGGGAAGCAACACCAGAAGCCACACAGGATGCTAAGCACCTTGGGGGATACTGGTACAGGGACAGGAGGCAGTCAGGGAAGGCTTCTTGGAGGAAGGGGTACAAATGATGCCAGTAGGAGTTAGCTTTGTAGAGGAGGTCAGGAAAGGTTTTCCAAGGAGAGAGAATCACAAGTGCAAAAGTTTGGAGGTGTGAGACTCTGTGGCCTGGTATGTTTGGTAGAGTTCAGGGCACAAAGACTATAGTGTGTTTGTGTGTGTGTTGAGGGTTGGGGGAATCGGTGGTGTTAAAATTGGAGGTCAGCAGGAGTTAAGTCACAACCGAGCCTCAGTGCGATGCCAAAGGACTTGAATTTTGCCCTGGAGGCTGCTGTTGCCTAGTATGAAGTGCTAAATCACAGAGCAAAAGTCTTCCTCCCCACCCTCTGATGACTTTCCGGAGAAAGCCTCCATTAGGTGCTAACGCGTCTTTAGTGCTTCTCCCCAGACTCCTCTTGTTTAACAAAGATCAGACATAGCCGGCTCCTTCGGGGATCCTTCCTTAGGCTGGCGGCTGTCTCCAGCCAGAAGGCATAAAAAAGCATTGCTTCCTTCTATTTTATTTTTGCATTAACTTTTTAATTAGGGCATGTTTTTAATTTAATCCAGCAGATTATAGTTTCCCTTGAAAATATGTTTTAAAAATATTGAATCCATTGAACAAAAATGAATAAGATTAAAGGGAGTTCTGGATGTAATTAACATTGGGAAGGTAGTGTTCAGCAGCTTGGAATTTGGAGAGCCCCACAACAGGTGATAGGGCTGGAGGGGGCTGGGCCAGTAGTCACCTCTCTCTTAACATTCCCTTTCTTCCCTGGAACTCCAGGGGCCTTGACTGAAGGGCAGGATGGCTGTGTAGCTAAGATGTGGGTGCAGGGATGTAGGTGCCCATTGATGGTGTAGGAGCTGAGGTTCCTGCTCCAGGCTGCTTCTGCTCCTCATCTCTCTCCTCTGTCTGGTGTTCTTCTTACTCTGCTTTTCTTTCTTTTTTCTTTTTTTTTTTTCTTTTTTTGAGATGGTCTTGCTCTGTTGCCCAAGCTGGAGTGCAATGGCACCATTGCAGCCTTGAACTCCTGGGCTCAAGCAATTCTCCTGCCTCAGCCTCTCGAGTAGCTGGGACTACAGGTACAGACCACCACACCTAGTTCATTTTTTATTTTTTGTAGAAATGGGGGTCTCACTATGTTGTCCAGGCTGGTCTTGAACTCCTGGGCTCAAGCAATCCACCTGCCTCAGCCTCCCAAAGTACTGGGATTACAGACGTGAGCTTCTGTACCCAACTTGTCTTGATTTCTATTTTTGTCTCCCTGCCTCTCTCTCCCTCTCACCCATCCCCCCAACTCATGTCTTTCCCTGTCTCGTCACTCTTTCTGTCTTACTCCCATCTTTGCCTCTCCTTTGACTCTCTCTCCCCGTCTATCTCCTCTGTCTCTACCTCCCTCTGTCTCTGCCTCTCTCTGTTTTTGTCTCTCTGTGTCTTCTTCCGCCCCAACCTGCACCACTTCCCCCTTCCTTCCCTCTGCCGACCCCAAGCCCACACAGGTGCCAGCATGGCCCTTCCTTTCTCTCATTAGAAACTTTTCATCTCACTTGCTTTGGCTGGTGACTGACATCCTGCCACAGAACCATCCGGATCCTTGCAGAGCCTGGGGGCTCGGCCAGAAGCCCTTGGAGGTGTGAGAAAGTGGTTGTAGCTACTTGCCAGGTGGAAGACAGAGGCCCTGTGAAGTCAGGCACCTGGCAAGGCCACCCTACAAGGCCATGGTTTCCCCTCAACCCACACCCTTTCCACGCCCCCAGGGCCCTCCCTTCCCTACCGGGCCCCAGGGCTGTGGGGAAGAAGAGGAAGCCTGGGCTAGCAGCAGGACGGCAGATACTGCTTTTGGTTTGATTTGGTTTGGGGTACTGGGGGAGTGTCGGCTACCCTGCCTCTGAGCGCTGCTGGAAGCTGCATGCAGTAGGTGCCTTTGCCCTTCATTCTGCTACGTGGTCGTTCCTTGCTCAAGTGCACAGTAGACCAGTAGTGCATATTTGATGGCTAAGAGTTTTGGGAAGAAAAACAAGGTTAGAAATTGAGTCTTGCCTCCAGGCCGGGCACGGTGGCTCACACCTATAATCCCAGCACTCTGGGAGGCCAGTGTGGGCAGATCATTTGCGTGAACTCAGGGGTTCAAGACCAGCCTGAGCAACATGGCGAAACTCTGTCTCTACAAAAAAGTACAAAAATCAGCCGGGCATGGTGGTGCATGCTTTATTCCCAGCTACTTTGGAGGCTGAGGTGGGAGATTGTTTGAGCCTGGGAGGTCAAGGCTGCAGTGAGCCAAGATCACGCCACTGCACTCTAGCCTAGGTGACAGAGTGAGACCCTGTCTCAAAAGAAAAAGAAAGAAAGAAAGAAATAGGGTCCAGCTTTTTCTTTTCACAGATGGGGAAACTGAGGCCCAGAGAGTTGAGGTAACTTGTTCTGGATCATGCAAATAGCTTGGAAGTAATGGGGTCTGGGTCTTCCATGTCTCAGAAGCTGGGAACAGTGCACCCCCGTGTTGAGCCGGTGGCTGCTTTGACATCCCTCAGGGGTTGTTGTGTAGACACCCACTTCTGAGAGATGGGAGATTCTGGTTCGAGGCCTGGTTTGCTCTCCTCTACCTACTGCGGGACTCTGGGCAAAATCTTCCTTCTCTGAGGACCTTGGGGTCCCCAAGCATAGTCCCCATGGCACAGTCCTGAGGATTGCAGAGCGTGGTCAGGTTTGTGGGGTCGGAGGTTGCTGACCTCACTGTGGATGGAGGGCTTGTTCAACACAGGTTGCTGAACCCCACTTCCAGAATTCCCATTCAGCGTGGTCTCCTTGAGCCCTGATAATCTGCATTTTGTGTAGGTTCCCAAGCGCTGTTCCTGCTGGTCAGAGAACCCACGTTGAGAGCTGGGGTAGTAGAGATGCAGCAGATGAAGCACACAGGCGCTAAAACCTGCTGTGAGATCTCAGGCAAGGACTTCACCTTTCTGTGCCTTGGCTTCCTCAGCTGTAAAATGGAATGACAGAGCACTGTCCTCATAGATTAGTTGTGAGGATTAAATGAGCAATTGGGAGGCGGAGGCGGGCGGATCACCTGAGGTCAGGAGTTCAAGACCAGCCTATATAATTGATTTTAATTGAAATTCCTTTTGGTAATTCTTAAAGATAATAATACATTTTGATGTTTATTCATGAGCATTACTGATATTCCTTCCTCCAGCTGCATGATAATGTTTTCTCTCATTCCTGTGGGTGAGACCTAAGAAATGAAACTTGGCTGGACATGGTGGCTAATGCCTGTAATCCTAGCACTTTGGGAGGTCTAGACCTCTTCCTGAGGTCAGGAGTTTGAGACCAGCCTGGCCAACGTGGTGAAACCCCATTTCTACTAAAAATACAAAAATTAGCCAGGCATGGTGACGCACACCTGTAATCGCAGCTACTCAGGCGGCTGAGGCAGGAGAATCACTTGAACCCGGGAGATGGAGGTTGCAGTGAGCCAAGATTGTGCCACTGCATTCCAGCCTGGGTGACAGACATAGCGAGACTCTGTCTCAAAAAAAAAAAAAAAAAAAAAATGGCCGGGCACAGTGGCTCACACCTGTGATCCCAGCACTTTGGGAGGCCAAGGTGGGTAGATTACAAGGTCAGGAGTTCGAGACTATCCTGGCTAACACGGTGAAACCCCATCTCTACTAAAACAGTACAAAAAATTAGCCAAGTGTAGTGGCACACACTTGTAGTCCCAGCTACTACTCGGGAGGCTGAGGCAGGAGAATCGCTTGAACCTGGGAGGTGGAAGTTACAGTGAGCCAAGATAGTGCCACTGCACTTCAGCCTGGGTGACAGAGCAAGACCTTGTCTCAAAAAAAAAAAAAAAAAAAAGAGCCAATATTTGTAAAGCGTGTAGAAACCCCCCGCCGCCAGGCACACAGTAAGCACTATGTGCATGTTTGCTTTTTTTTTTTCTAAAGACAGGGTTTCACTTTGTCACCCAGGCTGGATTGCAGTGGCGTGATCATAGCTTGCTGCAGCCTTGAATTCCTGGGCTCAAGTGATCCCACCCTCCCAAGTAGCAGGGACTGCAAGTATGCACCACCACGCTTGGCTAATTTAATTTTCTTTTTTGTTGTTGTTTTTTTTTGGAACAGAGTCTCGCTCTGTCGCCCAGGCTGGAGTGCAGTGGCACAATCTCGGCTCACTGCAAGCGCCGCCTCCTGGGTTCACACCATTCTCCTGCCTCAGCCTCCTGAGTAGCTGGGACGACAGGCGCCTGCCACCACGCCTGGCTAATTTTTTGTATTTTTAGTAGAGACGGGGTTTCACCGTGTTAGCCAGGATAGTCTCAATCTCCTGACCTTGCGATCCGCCCGCCTCGGCCTCCCAAAGAACTGGGATTACAGGTGTGAGCCACCGTGCCCGGCCTTTTTTTTTTTTTTTTTTTTAAGTGACAGGGTCTTGCTATGTTGCCCAGGCTGGTCTTGAACTCCTTGTCTCAAGTGATTCTCCCACCTCAACCTCCCAAAATGCTTGGGATTATAGGCATGAGCCACTGTGCCCGGCTTTGTCTTACTATTATTGTTGTTATTCTTATTGCCGTGATTATTTACCTTCCCCTCTTCCACAAAGACTATTCTGTTCACAGCGAATTCCTTGCCATTCTCCAAATTTCCAGTGTGCTTTCACACTTCTGCCTTCTGCTCTAGCTGTTCCTTCTACTTGGGACGCTTCTTCTAACTTCTGCACGTGTTAAAATGCTGGCATTCTTTTAGACTCAGCTCAGATTCCTTCCTCTAATGTCCGTGATGACATGACTTGCTTCCCCTAAACAAGCTCTTATTTCATTCTGTGAATTATCCTGTTACTTGGGTGTCAATCTCCTGTGCTGACCCACAGGCTCTTATAGATCTGACTTGGGGCTTTGCTGGTACAGAGAATCTCCCAGGAATGTTACTTTCAAAGTCCAGCTTTGATGGTGTTTCAAGAAGACCAGCTCCATTGTTGTCAGTGGCAGCTGTCAGAGAAGCCTTCCAAGGCGTATGGGGTGGAGCCCCGTTTGGGACATGGGATTTCCTTAATTAGTAAGAGTGTGAACTTAGCACTCCACAGCCCTAGGTTCATGTCTGTGTTTTGCCATTTAGTGTGATGCAGCCTTGGATAATTTCCTTAATTTGTGTGTGTGTGTCCTTTGCATTTTTAATTTATTTTATTTTATTTATTTTTTTTATTATTTATTTTTTTTGAGACGGAGTCTCGCTCTGTCACCCAGGCTTGAGGGCAGTGGCATGATCTCGGCTCACTGCAACCTCCGCCTCCCAGGTTCAAGCAATTTTCCTGCCTCAGCCTCCTGAGTAGCTGGGATTACAAGCGTGCATCACCACGCCTGGCTAATTTTTTTGTATTTTTAGTAGAGACAGGGTTTCACCATGGTGGTCAGGCTGGTCTCGAACTCCTGACCTCGTGATCCGCCCACCTTGGCCTCCCAAAGTGCTGGGATTACAGGCGTGAGCCACTGCGCCCGGCCTGCATCTTCATTTTAAAAGGATGCCATCATCACTTACAGCAGCGGGTTTTTGTGAGGATTCAGTGGGGTCTCATTTAGGCAGCAAATATGAGCACCTCCTGTGTGCCTGCTGTATGCTGGATGCCAGGAATCCAGCAGTGAGCAGGAGAGACCCCATTCCTGCCCTGGGAGAGCTGATGTTTTAGATGGACACAAGGGGAAGTATAGAAATGATAGTGTCGCTGTCTCCAGAGGATGCAACAGGAAGGAGATGGTCTTTGAGAAGCATTCTGTACATGGTCTTGCAAGTAGGAGGCCCTTAGCAATTGGTAAGTGTGATGATTACTGTTATTGCCGTAATTATTTGGGAGAGGAGGCAAAAAGGGAAGGGAGGCATTGTGGGAAGAAGGAATAGTATCAGTACAGGGTCAAGAAGGCATTCGGTTTCAAAGTCGTAATATTCACAGCCAATGTGTATGGATGCCCTAGTGTGTGTCAGGTACTCTGCTAAGGACTTCCTAGGTGCAAATTCATCTCAACCTCCAGGGAAGTGCTGTGGTATCCCCATTTTCCAGATGAAAGACATGGGGCACGAGGGAATTGGACCACTTATCTGGGGATGTGGAGGGGTGGGAGTCAAACCTAGATTCTTACCCCTGCATCTAGGGTGTGTGATGGGAAGTGAGACTGAGTGGGGACAGGTCCTCGTAGGGAGGGCTCAAATCTTAGAAGTCATGGACTGTGTCCTCCTGCTGGAGTCCCTTAGATGGTCCTGGGATGGACAGGGTGGGGAAGTTCATGGCATATCTCATTTTATGGTCCAGAAAGCCAGTGGCATGCAGCCCCTCCAAGAGTGGGTAGGAAAGGATGGCTCCTCCTGGACCCCTTCTAGTTGGGTTCTCCTGGTTGGTGGCAAATCCCTGGCAGGGCTGGAGTTGTGGGAGGTGATAGGCACAGTGCAACCCATGGTTGGGAGCCTACATTCTGGGTGGTGAGGATGCTGGTGGGTGCTCCTTCATTGCAAGGATGCAGTTGCTCGCTGTTGCCTTTTCCTCATTTCTGCTCTCTGAGACCCTCTCTGCTTAGGACTGGGCATGAGGGGAGCCCAGGAGAAAAGCAGATAATGAGGATCCAAGGGACTTGTATTTGTCTCCAGCCAGTCGCCTCCCGAATACCTATGGCTTGCTGGTTCCTGAACAAACAGGTGCCTCAGGGAGTATCTGTATCTTTTGTGTGTGTGATGCCATTGGAACCTCACAGTGACCCGCGAGGCAGGCATCAAGAGGAGGCCTGCTGTTGTGGGATGATAGCAACTCTCAAGTCAGACACACTTGAGTTAGAACTCCAGCTGGCTTATGCATGAGCTCTGAGACCTTGGGCCAGACACTGCTCTGGTCCTCAGTTTCCTCATCTGTGCAACAGGGATCATAATAATGATTATTTTGTGGGTGACAGATAATAGTTATATGGCACCTAATGCATAGAAGTGCTCAGTAATTCATAGCAACGAAGATTTTGTTGTTCTTCACCCATTTTACAGATGAGGAAACTGAGGCTCAGAGAAGTTAAGGGACTCTCCCCATGGCATTTTCTTCCTGGTAATGGCCAGGCAAGTTTGCAGATGGAAATATTTTCCATAAAACACAGGTCCCCCAAAGCCCTGTGCCATTAGGAAAAGGCTGTTCCCGAACTGTGAATCCGTCCCCCAAAACAGTGAACCATGAGATCATGCCCCTTCTCTCTCGTGGGTTTCTCCCTGTGATTTTTTAAGTGTTCATACTCTGAGCAGCTCTTAAAGCCTTTGCAATTCTTCCAGTTCTTCCTGCTTCTAGGAGTGAGTGAAAATGAAGAAGATATCACAGTCTGTCCAGGAAGGAAACACAGGAGCAGGTGAATGCTCAGGAAACCGGATTCCTAGTATGCGCTACCCCAGAACTGGGGCTGACAAATTCTGCTCTTAAAACCCCCACCTAGAGCCAACTGCTGCCTCTAGTAATATGCCCAAAATATTACCAGGATGAAGACCTCATGCTTCCTGGATGAACCACAGAAAAAAAAAGGTTGAGGCCATCTTGTTGAGGAACATTACATCCAGCAAGTATTTATTTATTGTTTCTTTGTTCTTGGTCAAGCCTTTTCACTTTTTGGCCGTCAGCCATTGCAAAACCTCCACAACAAAGAAGTCGAAAGTCATGCAATCAGAAAAGCCATAAACTACAGTTGGGGCCAGGGGAAGAGGGAAGTTAGCTGAAGACTTTGTAAGCAAAAACATCAGGAAACCTTCTGACATGTTAATAAAGATACTCTAGGTCACATCTTGTGTGGAAACTCAAATCCACATTGTTGGGGCGGAAGTCGGAGTCAATGACTGACCCCAACCATCACCCCAAGCCTTCAGATAAGATGGTGGAACTAGATGGGGCGCCGTGGCTCACGCCTGTCATCTTAGCACTTTGGGAGGCCAAGGAGGGTGGATCACTTTAGCCCAGGAGTTTGAGACCAGCCTGGACAACGTAGTGAGACCTCATCTCGACAAAAAATAAACAAAATTAACCAGGTGTGGTGGTGTGTACCTGTGGTCCTCTCTACTCGGGGGGCTGAGGTGGGAAGATTGCTTGAGCAATCCCTGGAGGAAGAAAGTAGAGCCAGGAACTATCATTAATTAAACACTTAACCAGCTCTAATATGGTAGTAAAGCCCTTATGTGTATTTAGCTGCTCTCCCAATTCACAGATGAGAAAAATGAGGCCCAGAGAGGTTAAGTGATTTACCTGAGGTCACAAAACTAATAGGTGGGGAATTCAAACTCAGGTGCATCTTTCTGCAAAACCCATTCTTTTTTCACTACTCCCTGATATCTGAGGAAACTTACTGATGAGCAAAATGACCTCAAAAAATAAAATATGAATGCCTCTCAGTGTCAGGCTCTGTGATAAGTGTAGGAAAAAAAGAAAAAGAAGAAGAAGAAAATAACCCACCAGACTGCAATGCCTCCCAGCCCGTGAGCACTCACAGTGGAATATGGGAAACAGAAGGGCAAACAGCATTTACCATACAGAATGGTGAGTGGTAGGCAGAGGGGACTGTGAGACACAGGAGGGTAGAGCTTAATCTAGTCGGGGTATTCAGGGAAGGCTTCCTGGAGAAGGAGATACTTGAGCTGAGGAGATAACAAGCAGCCCAAGATAAGGTGGGAAGAGGGTATGGACACACCTATTAGCTAGGACTCTTGATAAACGGAGTCAGAAACCCAGCTTCCATAGCATTGAGCAAAAAGGTAAATTTATTGGATTGTGTAAGAGGTAAGCCTCAGGCATGGCTAGATCCAAGGACTCAACTAATTTCAGGGATTTATGTCTCCATCTCTTGGCTCCACCTTCCTAGGTTGGCTTTGCTCTCATGCCAGCTTTGCAGGTGGTGACTAGAGATGGCCCCACACCTCCAGCCCTATACCCTACTAGCTTAGCCTCCCCACAGAATTCTGTAAAAGTCTCCAGTTGAGTTTCATTGACCTAGATTGGGTCAAACGTCCATCTTTGAACCAACACTGCAGCCTGGGAATGAAATGCTGTGATTGGCCAGGCCTAGGTTATGTGTCTGCACCAGGGGTCAAAGGTGGACTGAGAATGAAAATAAGAAAGCCAGGGATGCATAGCACCCTTGGGGCTGATAGAAGGTCCATGGGGCTGGAGAAGGGGTCTGATCATGACACCCCTGTAAGCCATGTGAAGAAATTGCATCCTGAAGACAGTGGGAAGCTTTGGAAGTGTAGTGAAAGCAGGGGGTGACATGCCACCATATGGGGACAGGCAGGGGTGGAAGCATGATCAGGTGGCAGACAGTGGGGACTTAGACTGGGCTGCTGGTGATGGAGAGAAACAGCTGGATCCTGGGGGTAGTGAGTGTAATGCACAGGACTCAGTGGTGATTGGATCAGGGGTTCATGGGGAGGAAGAGGTTCGTAATGATCTTGGATTTCTGGCTTGTTCCAACAGGCAAGCCTGGAAGAGAAACCAAGCTCAGGAGATCCCATTATGAGTTCAGGTTGATTGTGTTGAGTTTCAAATGCTGTCAAGCATCCAAGTGACAGGCTAGTGGAGAATTGGCCATTTCACGGTTGCTATGCTGAGAGGGGCCAGTCAGGATTCTGTGGCCTCAGGAGAAGGGGTGCAGAGTGACAACTCTATCCAGTAAATATTAATTGAGCACCTACTGAGCTGCAGTGCTCAGTAAACAGAGCATTCAAGGCCCCCAGACAATGAATGCAGAATATGTAAGTCAATCATATGATGTGTTAGAAGGCGGTGAGTGCTGGGGGAAAAAAAAATCACGCAGGGTGAGGGCTTCTGGATTGCCGTGTTGGCGGGGCAGGTTGCAGCATTAACTGGTTGATCAGAAGAGGCCTTGAAGAGGTGAGATGTGAGAGAGGACAGGAGGGTGAGAGAGTGAGCCAAGTGGATGTTTGGGGAAAGGGCATCCGGGCAGCGGGCACAGCCAGGGCACTGGCCCAGAGGAGGAAGGGTGCTTGTGTATTTGAGGGACAGCAAGGGGGCCAGCATGGCTGGAGAAGAGGCAGGGGCCAGTGGGGTTGGCAGCAGAAGGGTAAGGGGCGGGGTCAAACCTGTAAGGCAAATGAGGACTGGTTTTTCCTGAGTAAAGTGGGAGCCATGGGAGGATGCGGAGCCCAGGAGGACCATGGCCTGACTTCCGTTTTCCTAAGGTCGCTGTGGCTGCTTGCTGAAAATCAACTGATGAGACAAGGGCAGAATCAGGGAAGCTAGTGATGAGGTGGCTTGGACCAGAGTGGTAAGAAATGAACTCTTGGAACAAACGCCTGGCAGTGCGGGTGGTGAGAAATGGCAGATTCTGGCTCTGTTTTAAAGGTGAAGTTAACAGGATTTGCTGCTGGATTGGATTAGGGTGAGAAAGAAGAATCAAAGCTGCCTTCAAGGTTTTTGGCACAAGCATGAAAGGATGGAGCTGCTACCAGCTGCAGGTGGGGTATGCTGGGGAAAGGACCAGGCTCAACACCCAGGTGCAGGGAGGAAGAGAGTGGGCAACTATGTCCAAGTGAGGAGAGAGATTTGGGCTCGAGATGACAATTCAGGAGATGTCAGCCTGTGGGGAGCATCCAGGGGCGCTAGTATCTCCTAGACTGGAGGGAGGAGAGAGGGCCACAGAGACAAGTAGCCAAGTGTGACCTCCTGATACCTGTGCCAGAATGGCTGGGTTTGGCCCCGCATAAGGAAAAACCCTGTAAACTTTTTCATGGGGTGGTAGAGAAAGAGGAAGACAAGCAGACATCACCTCCTTGGCATCTGATCAAAAGCCACCGTGGCCTGGCTGCTCATTTATTGAGTGTGGGTCTGGGCGGTGTCCGTGCCGGGAGCCGGGGTGTGGGTGGCATGATCAGAGGCTGAAGCTCAATTCTCCTTGAAGTTCCTGGCGCCTGGCACTAGCCTAGCCCTGGGAGAGCGCCGTCCTGCAAGTGTTGATTGAATGAATGCAAAGAGTCTTGTGTGTTCCTCTGCAGCAGCCAGGAAAGGTGTGTGGGGTGGAGTGGGGCGGGTAGCTTACCCCAGCCAGCAACACCATTCCTCAGCATTTGACAAAGTATGATTAATTAATTTTCTTTCTTCCTTTCTCTCCTTCCTTCCTTCTTTCCTTCCTTCCTTCCTTCCTTCCTTCCTTCCATCCTTCTTTTATTTTTTTTTAGACAGAGTCTCGCTCTGACACCCAGGCTGGAGTGCAGTGGCATGATCTTGGCCTACTGCAACCTCCATCTGCCGGGTTCAAGCAGTTCTCCCTGCTTCAGTCTCCCGAGTAGCTGGGATTACAGCTGCCTGCGACCATGCCCAGCTAATTTTTGTATTTTTTAGTAGAAACAGGGTTTTACCATGTTGGCCAAGCTGGTCTTGAACTCCTGACCTCAGGTGATCCTCCTGCCTCAGCGTCCCAAAGTGCTGGGATTACAGGCATGAGCCACCGTGCCAGGCCATTAATTTTCTTTTTTTAGGAGACAAAGTCTCTCTGTTGCCCAAGCTGGAGTGCAGTGGTGTAACCATGGCTCACTGCAGCCTCCAGCTCTTGGCCTTGAAGTGATCCTCTTGCCTCAGCCTCCCAAAGTGTTGGTGTGAGCCACCAAGCTTGCTGAAAGTGTGATTCTTTAAGACTATTTTTATTCAACTCTAACATGTATACAGAAAAGTGCATACTTCATACGCATACAGCTCAATGCATTTTCAAAAGACGAATGTGTTTGTGTGACCAGCACCTGGATCAATAGCTGAACTTACATAGCACCCCTCCCTGCCCCAGGACACCTTGCTCCCCCTCCAGTTACCCCTTGTCCCACCAGGGTAACCACCATCCTGACATCTCCCCCTAGAATTTCACCTGTTTTTGTACTTTATATCCATGGAACTATTACTGGAATGGGGTCCCGATCCAGACCCCAAGAGAGGGTTCTTAGACATTGTGCAAGAAAGAATTCAGGGTGAGGCTGGGCGCGGTGGCTCACACCTGTAATCCCAGCGCTTTGGGAGGCCGAGGCGGGCGGATCACGAGATCGGGAGATCGAGACCATCCTGGCTAACATGGTGAAAGCCCGTCTCTACTAAAAATACAAAAAATTAGCCGGGCATGGTGGTGGGCACCTGTAGTCCCAGCTACTCGGGAGGCTGAGGCAGGAGAATGGCGTGAACCCAGGAGGCGGAGCTTGCAGTGAGCCGAGATCGCGCCACTGCGCTCCAGCCTGGGGGACAGAGCAAGACTCTGTCTCAAAAAAAAAAAAAAAAAAAAAGAATTCAGGGTGAGTTCATAAAGTGAAAGCAAGTTTACTAAGGAAGTAAACAATAGAATGGCCACTGCATAGACAGAGCCTCTCAGAGGACTGCTGGTTGGCTATATTTATGGTTATTTCTTGATCGTATGCTAAATAAGGGGAAAGGAGTGGGCAGTTCCCAGAACTGAGGGTTCCTCACCTTTTTAGACCATATAGGGTAACTTCTGGTATTGCTATGGCATTTGTAAACTCTCATGGCACTGGTGGTGGGAGTGTCTTTTAGCATGCTTATGCATTATAATTGGCCTATAATGAGCAGTGAGGATGACCAGAGGTCACTTTTGTTGCCATCTTGGTTTTGGCGGTTTTGTCCGGCTTCTTTATTGCATCATGTTTTATTAGTGGGGTCTTTATGACCTGTATCTTGTGAAACCAGCCCTGCTGACTTCCTGTCTCTGTGACAAAGAATGCCTGAACTCTTGGGAATGCAACCCAGCAGGTCTCAGCCTCATTTACCCAGCCCGTATTGGAGAGATGGAGTCGCTGTGGTTCCAGTGCCTCTGACAGAACCACGCGTTATGGTCTCTCTTGTGCCGACTTCTTTCGCTCATCACAGGTGTTGTTATTGCGTGAGGTTCTGGCTTGTTCTTTCTCCTGGCTGTTTAGTATATATCTATTTATTTGTATTTACTTATTTATCCATTCTATTGCCAATGGGCATTTGGATAGTGTCCAGTTGGGGGCAATTACGATCGTGCCACCGGGAACATTTTGATATGTGCCCTTCGGTGAACCATTGAATGCATTTCTTATGGATGTATAATCAGCAGTAGAAATGCTGGGTTGTAGAGAAGTTGCACATTCAGGCTTTGTCTCAGTTAAGCCAGAGTTTTTCGAAGGGGTTGTACCAGGTTTCCCTCGCGCTCAGCGAGTATGAAGGTTCCGGTTGCATTACATCCTTGCCAACACTCGGTATCCTTTTCTTTTTTTAGTTACTTAGTTACGTAATGATCCCACAATGTACTTTAAATTTGCATTTGTTTCCCTGATGGCTATGAGTTTGAGCACCTTTCATATGCTTATTGACCACTTAGATAACCTCTTTTATGCAGTATGTCTTCAGACGTTCCCATTTTTCTATTGTGTTGCCTGTCGTTTTTTTAACTGATTTCACAGAACTCTTTATATGTTCTCAGTATAAATATTTGATATGTATCACAAATATCTTTTTTCATGCATGACTTCATTTGATCCATAAGAGGAGGAACCAGGAATTGTAAGCCTCAAGGTCATTGGAATCCAGGACAAGCTTCACGTGTGTGAGCCTCAGTTTCCCTCTCTAAATCCTGTGGATATTAGCTCCATTGCCTGGTGTATAGATGGAACTGTGACTGATATTAGCACCTTTGCTGGGATGAGGAAGCCCTGAATTAAAATGGGCAGAACTGGCCTTGCATGGCTTTCAACCTAAGTCATCCCTGTTTCTCAGGTCTGTATACCAACTTCCAGGCTAGGCCTTGAAAATACACAGTGAGCAAGGCCCATTTCCTACCCTTGGAGGGGACTGCACCAGCGGTGAGTGCAGGGGGCTGTGGGATCCCAGCAGAAACACTAACTGGGCTAAGGCATTGTGGAAGGCCTCCTGGAAGAGGTGAGTCTCAGGGTGGAGTAAGCCTCTTCTGTTCAGGTACAGGCTTGGGCACCTTTGTGCATCAGGCACTGGACAGGTACCTGGGAAATGGAGAGAATCGGCTCAGTCTCACCCTTCTCTCACCCCGCAATAGACCAGTGTTCTTGATGGGGATGACTGCACCCCCAGGGGACAGTTGGCAATGCCTGGGGACATTTTTGGTTGTCAGGACTCGGGGAGGGGATGCTACTGGCATCTCCTTGGTAGAGGCTGGGGATGCTGCTAAACATCCTAGAACGCACGGGACAGCCCCACCCCACACTACCACAAAGAATGATCTGGTCCAAATGTCTATAGTGCAGAGACTGAGAAACTCCAAGATGGACAATTACGATAAGATGTGAGCGGGGGAAGAGGGGAGAGCAGAGGGATTGGGAGTGTTGACCTGGCCTTAAGGAGTTTGTTTGTTTATTTACTTACTTTGAGAGAGTCTTACTCTGTCACCTAGGCTGGAGTGCAGTGGCTCAATCTTGGCTCACTGCAACCTCCGCCTCCCGGGTTCAAGTGATTCTCCTGCCTCAGCCTCCCGAGCAGCTGGGATTACAGGCACCTGCCACCATGCCCAGCTAATTTTTGTAGTGTTTTTTTTGTGTTCTTTCTTTTTTTTTTTAAGACAGAGTCTTGCTCTGTCGCCAAGTTGGAGTGCAGTGGCGTGATCTCAGCTCACTGCAACCTCTGCCTCCCGGGTTCAAGTGATTCTCCTGCCTCAGCCTCCTGAGTAGCTGGGACTACAGGCGTGTGTCACCACGCCTGGCTAATTTTTGTATTTTTAGTAGAGACGGGGTTTCACTATGTTGGCCAGGATGGTCTCGATCTCTTGACCTCATGATCTGCCTGCCTCAGCCTCCCAAAGGGCTGTGATTACAGGCGTGAGCCACCGCACCCAGCCTAATTTTTGTATTTTTAATAGAGACAGGGTTTCACCACATTGACCAGGCTGGTGTCAAACTCCTGACCTCAGGTAATCCGCCTGCCTCAGCCTCCCAACGTGCTGGGATTACAGGCGTGAGCCACTGCGCCTGGCCAGGAGTTTATTAACCTTCATGCCCACCACGGGAACCACGAACCACGTGTGGCTGCAGAGCCCTCAAAATGTGGCTGCTGTGGCTGAGGAACTGAATTTCAAGTCTTTATCTATTTTAATTTCAGAACAGATACTCATTCCCATTCTTGGAAAACTTTTAAGTGTGTGTGCAACAATTTGGGTGTGTGGATGTACTTTGTTCAACTATCAATTTTATGAAATCTCTGTACAGATTAGCTATTTCTACTGAGAATTTAGCATCCAAATTGAGATGTGCTGAAAGTAGAAGTTATACCCCGGGTTTCAGAGACTAAGTACTTGAAAAAAAAAAAGACTATAAACTATCTCAGTAATGTTCATATTGATTAATGATAATATTTTATATATATTGAGTTAAATAAAATGTTATTCTGTAACGTAGCTACTGGAAAACTGAGAATTTGAAGTGTGTCTCACACTGCATTTCTATTGGGTGGCGCTGTTACAAACTACAGGAAGGAGCTAGAATTCTGTGGAAGGTTTTAGGCAGGGGCTGACATCCTCTGGCCAAAATGACAACAGGGGATTCCGGAGACCAGGGCAAGTCTGGCCACAGGGAGACTGCGTGGCCTAGGAGACCTGAGCCACAGCCGCCAAGAGAAGCCCTGATTCCCCAGAGAGGAGGTGCCTGCTGCCAATCCACAGGTGAGCAACAAGACTGGATCCAGAAGAGGGAGGAGCCTTTAGGAGAGGCAGGCCCATCCCAAGGCTGACTGATCCTTCAAAGGAGCCTCCCAGCTAACAGCCAGCAGGAGAGAGACCTTGGCCACCAAGGGTCTACCAGCTCCTGGTGGTCCCCATTCCAGACACCTGCCAGCTCGAGCCTGACCCTTGCCTCCACCCTGGCTGCTGCCTGTACCGCTCTCAGGTTTGAAACCTCATCTCTTGCTGCTTGGCTCTGCTCTCTACTACTTACCAGCTGTGTCACCTAGAGCAAGTGGCTTTCCCTCTCTGGGGGCTGCCAGCTTTGCATGGCCTGGCCCATGTTGCAGCTAGAGCTCAGGGAAGATCAGAGATGCCCACAGGTGACAAGTCTTCCTGGGCTGGGTGTTTTGGAGGTGGCATTATGAAGTCTCAGTGGGGGCTATGTAGACAGTATTCTCTGTTTGCAGATGGCTTCCCCTCTCCATTTTGTGTGTTATGTCCTCATTTCACTGCTAAGAAAGTGGAGTCTCAGAGAGGTGAAGCAGCTTGCCCAGGGCCACACAGCTCCACAGAGGCAGAATTCAGATGAGTAATGATGACTTTGCAGGTCCAAGGACACCCCTCCCATGGCTATAACTCAAGTGTTCTATCAAGGGCAGAGCACTGCACCTCTCTGGGCCTCAATTTCCCTGTCTGTCAAATGGGGAGAATAACAGTGCCAGTCGGCTGCTGTGAGGCTGTAGTAAGTTGAATAAAGTAACAGAGCACCGGCCTAAAGCAAGGCTTCAGGTGGTGGCTGCTGTTTGTTGACTGATCTGTGCATAAGTGTTCACTGCAGCCTTCTGCAGTGAGTGGTAGGAGCCCGTTTTTACGGGGAGGAAACTGAGGCTAAGATGGGCAACTGGTGAGAGCAAAGTTGGGGTCTCATCTGGCTTCTTGGCCCTGGAGCACTTTCCATCCTCTGCTCGGCCCTCCGGCGTTACCTGTTATTCATGACAGGGCAAGGCTGTGCTGTGCCCAGCCTGGTCCTCTGTCCTGCATGACTGGCCATGAAGGGGCACAGGAGCAGCCTCGCCAGTGGCGCTCACAGATGTCCAGTCCACTAAGCCTGCTCCCTCCCTCAGGAACTCTGCTTCCTTTGCTGGGTGAGCTGTAACCTTTCCTCCTTCCTGCTCCAAGTAGCTGCTGAGAGCGAGAGTGGTTGATCAGGAAGCTGGTACAAAGACACCTAGGCTGTGGCCAGATCCTAGAAGTCAGAACTGGGAGAGGCCTTAGAGGTCATTGGCCCCTGGTGCTGGTTGTCTAGACACCTCATTCAGCCTCAGTCTCCATAGTTGGAAAATGGGAGGAATCGTCAGCTTGGCAAAAACGGCAACCTCTGGCAACACAAAGTTGGTGCAGAAGGGGAACATGCAGACTGCTGGCAGGAGGGTCTTTGGGAGGGCACTTCAGCAGTATCTGCTGAAATATAAAGGGAGAGTGGCCCCTGAGCCCGCCAACCCCCTATAGGTAGCTACCTAGAGCTGTGCTTCTCAAATTGTATTGTGCATGGAAATGCCTGGGGTCTGGTTAAAATGCCGGTTCAGTACCTTCTAAGGCATGAGACTAGGAGGCTTTCAGGTGGCCTTGCTGCTTGCAAGACCCTAGTAAGGCCCTAGGGCACCTTTCATGCATGGGCACAAGGAGGCATGGTCCTTTCGTGTCTGTCAGAAGATCTTGACTAACTGAACGGTGTGCTGTTCCTGCCAGGATGCTCTGGAACAATGAAGAAGAGGGAGGGAGGGCTGGGCATGGTGGCTCACACCTGTAATCCCAGCACTTTAGGAGGCTGAGGCGGGTGGATCACGAGGTCAGGAGATCGAGACCATCCTGGCTAACACGGTGAAACCCCGTCTCTACTAAAAATACAAAAAAATTAGCTGGGCATGGTGGCAGGCGCCTGTAGTCCCAGCTACTCAGGAGGCTGAGGCAGGAGAATGGCGTGCACCCGGGAGACGGAGCTTGCAGTGAGCCGAGATCACGCCACTGCACTCCAGCCTGGGCTGGAGTGAGACTCCGTTTCAAAAAAAAAAAAAAAAAAAGAAGAAGAGGGAGGGAAGGAGGTCCATAAAGGTGTTGCATGTTGATGTGTCTTGTCTTCTGGAAAGATATCAGTGCCCTCTGGAGGCTGGGGCTTTGTCTTGTTTACTGATTTGGCCCCGGTGCTAGAACAAGGCCTGGCACACAGTGGGTGCTCAAGCAATGTTTACTGGATGGTAGAACAAACATGCTGACACGGAAAGACCTCGTGTTGAGTGAACCCAGTCAGTTTCAGGAGGCTATGTAGAATCCAGGGCTTCTTAACCTTGGCACTACTGACATTTGGGACTGGATGATTCTTTGTGCTGGGGGCTACCTGGGCATTATAAGATGTTTAGCAGCCTCCGTAGGCTCTACCCATGAGATGATCCCTAATTGTAACAACCAAAACTATCTCTGGACATTACCAATGGTTCCCTGAATGGCAAAATCGCCCCTGGTCCCAGCACTTTGGGAGGCCGAGGTGGGCAGATCACTTGAGGTCGAGAGTTTGAGACCAGCCCTGGGAGGCAGAGGTTGCAGTGAGCTGAGATCGCTCCATTGCATTCCAGCCTAGGTGACATAGTGAGAGTCAGTCCAAAAAAAAAAAAAAAAAAAAGAAAAGAAAAGAAAAAGCAAATGTAGATGGCTCCCCTCCAAACTAATCAACAGCAGTTACCTCTTAGAAAAGGGGAAGAACATAGGATTGGATCTTTTATTCCAAAGAGACTTATGCCTTCTCTCTCCAGTTTTTAATACGGAGGTTGTACCTATGAGTTGAGCAATTAAGTGCATCTTAAAAGTAGAAATGGCACATGGACTGGCTTGTAGAGCTGTGAGGGTTTAGTGAAGTTACACACCTGGAGCGTCCGTCACGGTGTCTGGCTCATGGTGGGGGTGCTGCCGAAGGACACCATTGTTGTTTTATTGTGTTGCATCTCTCCAGCAGCCCCTAAGCATACAGAAGCAGATAAGACCTTCTCGCATATGGGCAGACTGGAGCTCAGAGAGGGAAAGGGACTCTCCCAAGGTCACACAGCAAAGGAGGAGCTAGGCTTGCCTTCATGACTTCCAAGTAGGGACAGTTTCTCCTCTGCCACCCTGTGGCCCCCGCTGGGCCTCTAGGCCTCCTGGTCTTTGTATCTGTGGATTGAGGCTGTGTGGGCTGCTTCAAGTCCCCCAGCTTGTTGACTGCTTGGTGTTCACTAGCCCGGCTGGCACCCAGGAAGCAGACAAGGCTGGAAATGTCAGGGGGTGTAGCCTGTGGGAGTTGTGCTCTGGCTTTGCCCAGCAGCACTGGGAGGACTGCCAGGGATTTGGAGCCTGCAAGGAAGGACCTTGGCAAAGATGTTCCCTGTAGGTGGGTACTGGACTGGCTGCCAGCCCTATGCAGCTTCAAAGTCATGCTGCTCACCCACTGCTCAAACACCTGCCATGGCTCCCTAGTACCTAAGCCTAAATTTTCCTTCCTGTGCCTGCTGGGATAGCATTCCATGTCCTACAAAGGACTCTCCATGAGATGCTAGATTCCAGATACTAATAATAGTAATAATAATAATAAGATCTAGAGCACCTGCTGTTTGCTAGGCGTGGAACTAAGTGCTTCACATGCGATATCTTTTTTTCTAATAAAATTGTATTTACTTAGAAGTATTCAGAATGTCAACAAAACAGCTGCAACTTTTTTTTTTTTTTTGCAATTACAGAGTGGTATTCAGTTAACAGAAAAATTATTTCGTATAAGCTGCATCAGAGACAACTGAAGATGAAAAAACTACCATCCCCATATACTAATTTGTGCTGTGCACGCACAAGAACCCGCTTTAAATTTCCATGCCAATTTACCACCCCCATACTGTACCAGGCAAGGTTAGTGGCTATTGAAAATACCACCAGGACAGGGCTATCTAAAGACACATTCGATAGTGTGTTAACTGTACAAAAAAAGGCACTGTACAGTTTAAAAACAAATCTTACACAGCCTTACATTTCAGTTTTTTTCTTTAAAAGGAGTGAGTTGTGTACAGGGTGGGTTAAATGCTTTATAGACAAGAAAAAAAACTGCGCTAGAACTAACTTATTCATCATCATCATCTTCTTCATCTTCCTCCTCCTCCTCATCCTCATCTTCCTCCTCTTCCTTCTTTTTCTTGCTTTTTTCAGCCTTGACAACTCCCTTTTTTACTGCATCAGGCTTTCCTTTAGCTCGATATGCAGCAATATCCTTTTCGTATTTTTCTTTCAGCTTCACAGCCTTCTTTTCATAAGGCTGCTTGTCATCTGCAGCAGTGTTATTCCACATCTCTCCCAGTTTCTTCGCAACATCACCAACGGACAGGCCAGAATGTTCTCCTTTGATTTTTGGGTGATACTCAGCAGAACAGGAAGAAGGCCGAAGGAGGCCTCTTAGGTGCATTTGGATCCTTGAACTTCTTTTTTTGTCTTCCCTTTGGGAGGGATATAGGTTTTCATTTCTCTTTCATAACGGGCCTTGTCCGCCTTTGCCATATCTTCAAATTTTCCTTTCTCTTTAGCAGACATGGCCTTCCACCTCTCTGAGCACTTAGAAAACTCTGAGAAGTTGAATGAAGCATCTGGGTGCTTCTTCTGCCCCTCCCAACAAGTTTGCACAAAAAATGCATGTGATGACATTTTGCCTCTCGGCTTCTTAGGATCTCCTTTGCCCACATTTAGTTATTTTTCCTCAGCGAGGCACAGTTGCCCATTGCCCGTCTGGCTTTCATTTGCCCCGGCGCTGTCTCTGTGGAGCTCAATGTACTGCAATGCGCAATATCTTATTTGATCCTTACAAAACTCATATGGCACTGCTGTAATATGATTCTCATTTTACAAATGAGGAACCTGATGCCCACAGAGGTTAAGTGTCTTGCCCAAAGTCATGTAGCTCTGTAGCCAGCATCTGTAGCCTGACTCCGGAGCCACACTTTAACCAGGAGGCCATCCTACCTTATCTTGTTAGGAGAGCAAGCCAGTACGATGCCAGCAGAGAAGGCCTCTGGGTGCATGGGAAGAAACCAGCCAGATGTTCAGGCCTGGCCGTGCCATTAAGTTGCTGTGTGACCTTGGCCACACTCTCCTTTCTGAGCTTGCCCAGGCTTTCTCCGAGGCCACTGCTGGCTCTGCATTCCAGACCTCAAGGACCCAAAGTTATGCATCAAATCTAGAAATCATCTTCTCTTATTTTATATCGTATTACAGCATTGATATGTATGTGATACATATACATTGATATGATATGCTCCTATACCTCGTCTGTCACACCGTGTGGATTTCCTCAGAGGCTCCTAGAAGGCCCTGCTGTCCAGGCTAGGAGATTTCTGGCAGCCCCAAGCTCCCTGGCTCCTGGGTGAAGGTGTGAATAGAACCATGCTGTTAAGTGGGGGTTTGCAGAAACCAGCGTTTGACCTGGGAGAGCCCTAGGCAGCAGGGGATGATCAAGTGATCAAGATAATATTTTAATGCAAAATTTGAAAAATCAAAACTAACGGATGAACCTTGAACAGAGTGTGCTAAGTGGAAAAAGCTGGTCATTAAAGAACATGCTTTGTGTGATTCCATTTTTATGAAATGTTCAGAATAGGTGAACTCATAGAGACGGAAAGTAGAGTAGTGGTCTCCTGGGGCTGGGAGGAGAAGGGGGTTAGAGTTTGATACGTAAGGGTATGAAGTTTCTCTTTGGGTGATGAAAATGTTGCAAAATTGACTGTAACTGTACGAAAACTCTGTGAGTGTGCTACTCTGAATATACTAGAAACCTGTGACTATACTATGTGATTATACTAAAGACCATTGAACTGTACACTTTATTTTTTTATTTTTTTTTGAGACAGAGTCTCGCTCTGTTGTCCAGGCTGGAGCGCAGTGGCGTGATCTCGGCTCACTGCAACCTCTGCCTCCCAAGTTCAAGCGATTCTCCTGCCTCAGCCTCCTGAGCAGCTGGGATTACAGGCAGCTGCCACTGCACCCTGCTAATTTTTGTATTTTTAGTAGAGACAGGGTTTCACCATGTTGGCCAGGCTGGTCATGAACTCCTGACCTCAGGTAATCACCTGCCTTGGCCTTCCATAGTGTTGGGATTACAGGCGTGAGCCACTGCACGCAGCCCATGAACTGTACACTTTAAATAGGTGAGTTATATGATATGTGCATTATCCCTCAGTAAAGCTGTTATAAAACAATCTGAATGCAAAAATATCCATGAAAAACAACATATAAAAACTGTAAATAATGTCAGGATCAGTATTACTGATGTTTTTTCTTTCTGCCTTGGCTCCAGTATAGCTTAGCACAGCACAACATCATTTGTCCTGTTTATTTAAACATTTTAGTTTTTTTGTTTGTCATGGATTTTTTTCCACTAATCTAAAAAACATTGCATTGAAACATTATTGATCTTGGTTACTGAGTTTTTTGGCACCCGCTTGAGTTTTTGTGCTCAAGGACGATGACTTGCTTACCTCACCCTGTTCCCGCCCTTCCAGGCAAGACTTTTGCTCTCCCTAGGGTGGCCAGGGTCTCCCCCACCACTCTGTCCCTTCCTTCTCTCTGTCTCCCCATCTGACAGGTGAGACCAGCAAGCCCACCCCAAGAGAAGCTATGATTTGTCTGTCCAGCCAGTGAGTCATGTGTGAGGACCAGAGTAGGGGGCTCTCTCCACATCACATCCTCCTCCTGCTCACATTGTCTCCTTTGCTGCTTTCTCCCTTCTGTCCTCCCATCTCCCTCCTTTTTAATTTTTTTGTTTGTTTGAGGCCAAGCACAGTGGCTCATGCCTGTAGTCGCAGCACTTTGGGAGGCCAAGGCAGGCAGATCACTTGAGGTCAGGAGTTGGAGACCAGCCTGGTCAACATGATGAAACCCTGTCTCTACTAAAAATACAAAAAATTAGCTGGTGTTGTGGCACGTGCCTGTAATCCCAGCTACTCAGGAGGCTGAGGCAGGAGAATCACTTGAACCTGGGAGATGGTGGTTGCAGTGGGCTGTGATTGCTCCATTGCACTCCAGCCTGGGTGACATATATATATATGTGTGTGTGTGTATGATATATATTTTTATATGATAATTTTATAAACATGTATATATTTTTGAGACGGAGCCTCCCTCTGTCAACCAGGCCAGAGTACAGTGGTGTGATCACAGCTCACTGCAGCCTTGACCTCCTGGGCCCAGTGATCCTCTGACCTCAGCCTCCCAAGTAGTTGGGACTACAGGAACGTGCCACCACACCCAGCTAATTTTTAATTTTTTTGTAGAGATGGAGCCTTATTACATTGCCCAGGCTGGTCTTGAACTCCAGAGCTCAAGCAATCCTCCCTCCTCAGCCCCCGAAGTGCTGAGATTACAGACATGGGCCACCACGCCTGACCCCATCTCTCTTCTTTGAGATGGTTCCCTGGGTCCCCCAGCAGCTATCACCTGGCCTCCAGCCCTTGTCTTTTCAGGCATCCTACACCAGAGAGAGCTTGTGTCCCCTCCCAGGTCACAACCAGACCAATGCTCACAATTTCCCACTGTCCCCAGGATAACTCCAAGCTCCTTACCTGGCATTCAAAGCCTGGCACAGTCTAGGGCTTGCCAATCTCCTTTCCCCACTTTTCCTGCTCACCACTGCTAATTTCTCATCGGTAGATTCAGATGGGACTCACAGTTATTGAAGAGCTGCAAGGCATTAGGCACACCCCTCTGGTCTTTCCCTTATTAAGCCCCTATCTCACTTAATCCTCACAGCAGCATTGCTAGTAAGAATTATTGGGCCCATTTTACAGATGAGGAAACTTAGGCCCAGAGAGTGGAGGCGATGCTGCCAAGGGTCTGGGGTAGACGCAGGTGCACACCCAGGCTGGCTGGCGGCATGGGACTCTGACCACCTGCCTGTGCCTCCCCTTATCCACTGCGGATGTTTGCTTTCCCTCAGGGCCATGTGTACAGTGCCTGTGCCAGGGTCACCCCCACTTTGGTCCCTGTTGGCCTTCACACTGCTAACTTAGTAGCCAAGGTCACATGCCAGTGTGTGATGCCAGCGTGGAGAGGAGCCATGGTTCTTTTATAACAGTTGCCATCTCCTACCTACTTATATTTGGGGCTTGCTATGTTGATAGCCGCAGGCTGGGTCTCAAATTCCTGGGCTCAAGCTGTCTTCCTGCCTCAGCTTTGTGAGCAGCTGGGATCACAGGCATGAGCCGCTGCTCCTGGCCACTTTTACTTCTTAAAATAAAATCAGAACATGCAAACCATGCTCCACAATATGCATCAAGTGTTTCTGGTGCAAATCCCTACTGCTTTTGTGTTTGATGGTGGGGCGAGGAAACGGGCAGGAATGGGAGGGAAGGTGAGTCTAGACTCCTGAGGCAGGACCACAGCTCCCTGGCCCTAACAGCCATAGATTTTGTGTCCATAACGGAGCCAGATGCTGGCAGCGATTCTTAATTGGGGTCCCAGGCTGCATTCGGGGGCCTAGGAATTTGGATGGGGGAAAATTACATCTTTATTGACCGTAGTTTAACATTTCCTCCAGGTGACAACATAGGTGATAAATCACAGTAGTAGTGGCAGCACTTGCATCACCAGTAGAAACCACACTTTTTTTTGAGATGGATTTTCTCTCTTGTCGCCGAGGCTAGAGTGCAATGATGTGACTTCGGCTCACTGCAACTTCTGCCTCCCGGGTTCAAGTGATTCTCCTGCTTCAGCCTCCCAAGTAGCTGGGATTACAGGCACCTGCCACCACGCCCGGCTAATTTTTTTTGTATTTTTAGTAGAGACGGGGTTTCACCATGTTGGCCAAGCTGGTCTTGAACTCCTGACCTCAGGTGATCCACCCGCCTTGGCCTCCCAAAGTGCTGGGATTACAGACATGAGCCACTGCGCCTGGCCCATATTTTTATATCACATTTTAGGTACCACAGATGTGTCTGCTTGCAGATGACAGTGATTATTCTGTCTGCTACTAGATCTTGTTATTGATTGCTTTAATAAAGGAGCAGATAGGTTACAGATAATATTTCACAGCAATTTTTGTAATCACATTCTTAGCCGAATTTTACTATATTGATTTCCTTTTCATCCTCTATATTTTATTGTATTCCATTTAAAAGCATTATTCTGGGAAGGGGCACATAGATCTCACCAGATGGTTAAAGAGATCCATGGCACAAAATGGTGGAAGAACCCATTAGACCTGGGTTTGAGTCCTGATGCTGCCCTGCACCTGCTGTGTGAGTGTGAGCAGAGTGTGAGCAGCCCATTCCGCCTCTGGATTTCTTATTCATGATCCAGCCAGAGAGGGACTGTCTCCCCCACAGGGTTGCCGTGGGAGGCCTGCAGTGGGAGTCGATGCCACTTTGCGGTGGTGCCTGTCTTATTGGGTGTTATTAGGTCTTCTGGGCAGGACGTGACACCGGGTGCTCCAGCGTGCCCTGAACGTGTTCCCACCGCCTCCTGCACACCCCAGTCTGTCTGGGCATCCATCTCACTGGGTTGCTGGTCTGCCGGCTCAATGGCCGTGACACTCATTATGGGCAGGACTGTATCCGTCCTGATAAATAATGGTACAGAATTGTAGCTGATGCCTCTGAGCTCACACTCTTTGCCAGCTTCACAACAGCTCCACGAGGTAGGTGCCGTTTTCAGACTTATTTTGGAAATGTTAAACGTTATAACAGGTGAGTGAGGCTCAGAGACAAGAAGTCACTGGCCCAAGGCCACTGGTGAGTGGCCACACCAAGATCGCACCCTGGGTCTGTCCAACTTTAGGTCTACACTCCTGACCCCTGCACTCCACGACAATTGCATTCCCGAGTCTGGCTCAGGTGGGCAGCCAGTGAATAGTTAACTGGTGCAAAAGTAATTGCGGTCTTTGATATTACTTTCAATGGCAAAAACTGCATTACTTTTGCACCAGCCTACTAGAACCCTGAGTTCAGTGCCCTAAGCAGTATTTCATAGAGAGGGGGCAAGGGGCGGCAGCGCTTGTTAAAATGCAGATTCCCTCGGCTCCACCTTGCCTCTTCCAAATCAGAATATTTGAGGGCAGGCCCCAGGAAATCTGCCTTTTAAAGTTTTGGGCTATTCAGAAACACACCAAAGTTTAACCACCACCCTAAAGGGAAGGAATAACAGGTAGTAACAAAGCTCTGTTCTGAGTGCTTTATGTGAGTTTATTTATTTTGAGACAGAGTCATGCTGTGTCACCCAGGCTGGAGTGCAGTGGCACCATCTTGGCTCACTGCAACCTCCTCCTCCTGGGTTCAAGCAATTCTTGTGCTTCAGCCTCCCAAGTAGCTGGGATTACAGACATTCACCACCACGCCTGGCTAATTTCTGTATTTTTAGCAGAGATGGCGTTTCACCATGTTGGCCATGCTGGTCTCAAACTCCTGACCCCAGGTGATCCGCCCGCCTTGGCCTCCCAAAGTGCTGGGATTACAGGCATGAGCCACTGCAAGTTTATTTATTTAGTCTTCACAAGTGCTAATGGCCTCCCCATTTCACAGATGAGGAAAGTGAGGCACAAAGTAGTTAGATAACACCTCCCCACTGACCCCCAACCCAGGGCTGCATTGCTAGGAATCAGCCAGGTGTGGAGGATTCCTGCCCCTGTGCTCAGTCCCCCACCTCTGACAGCTTCTGGGCAGAGGAGTACAGACGGGATCCCATGGTGGGTGAGGGTGAGGGTGAGGGCTCAGGAAGCACCGGTCCCTACAAGATCACGCTGGCCCTTTCCTGTTTGCCTTGTTTACCAGGCAGGGGCCCTCTGTGTTTCTGGGCAGGAAGTCCTGAGCAGGCGCTGTGCCAGGTGCCAGGGGCAAGACTGGGAGATGGTCCAGGAGTCTGAGCCAGGCACTACTCTGAGCAGCTGTCTGACCTGGGGCACATAGCTTCCCCATCTGTGTATGGGGTGGGGTTGAGATTTGGAAGAGGTAGTTAAGAGCTTGGGTTCTAGCATCAGATAGTCCTGAGTTCCAGATCAAACTCAGCCACTTATCGTCTGTGTGATCTCCAACAAAGCACTTCACCTCTCTCAGCCTCAGTTTCCCCTTCTGTAAAACGTGGCTAATAATAATAGTGCCTACCCTCCAAGGCTGTCATGAGGGTCAAAATATATAGTTGGCTCTCTGTCTTCATGGGTTCTGCATGCGGGGATTCAGCCAACAGTGGATAAAAAGTATTCGGGAAAAAATTGGTGGTTGCATCTGTACTGAACATGAACAGGGCTTTTTTTGTCCTGTGATTGTTCTCTAAACAATACAGTGTAACAACTACCTACATAGCATTTACATTGTATTAGGTAGTATAATTGATCTAGCACTGATTTAAAATATATGGGAGGATATGTGTAGGTTATATGCAAATATTACATCATTTTATATAAGGGACTTGATGTATACTGGTATTCAAGGGATATTCTGTAATCAGTCCCCTATGATACCGAGGGGTGACTGTATATGAAACTGCCAGCCAGGTGCAGTGGCTCATGCCTGTAATCCCAGGACTTTGGGAGGTTGAGGTGGGAGGATTAAACTCAGACCAGCCTGGGCAACATAGTGAGACCCCATCTCCACAAAAATAAAAATTAACTGGGCATGGTGGCACTTGCCTGTAGTCCCAGCTACTTGGCAGGCTGAGGCAGACAGATCATTTGAGACCAGGAGTTTCAAGGCTGCAGTGAACAGTGATCACTCCATTGCACTCCAGCCTTGGAGACAGAAGGAGACCCTGTCCCTTTAAAAAAAAAAAAAAAAAAAAAAAAAAACTGCCAGGCATACACAAGCCTCTCTGCTAGTCCTTATGTGGCAACAGACAGGATGCTGGATGATTCCCTATGCATGAGTGTGCACTTCTTTTTCTTTTCAATCAACTATTTGTTTTCCCGAATTGTACATTTTTCTCTTACCAAAGGCTGGCCACCTGGGTCCTCCCACAGTCCCTACTGAGATAAGTCCCAGAACCAAAACTGGCTTCCACCTCGGCTCACTGTATTTGTGCTTTGTGAGTTTGCCCAGGTTGCACTGAGGGCAGGTGCTGCTGATAGTGTTTTTTGTTTGTTTGTTTGTTTGTTTTTGTTTTTGTTTTTGTTTTTTGAGACGGAGTTTCACTCTTGTCGCCCAGGTTGGAGTACAATGGCACAATCTCAGCTCACTGCAACCTCCACCTCCCGGGTTCAAGCAATTCTCCTGCCTCAGCCTCTCCAGTAGCTGGGACTACAGGCGCCCGCCACCACGCCCGGCTAATTTTTGTATTTTTAGTAGAGATGGGGTATCACCATGTTGGCCAGACTGGTCTCGAACTCCTGACCTCAGGTAATCCGCCTGCCTTGGCCTCCCAAAGTGCTGGGATTATAGGCGTGAGCCACTGCGCCTGGCTGTTAGTGTCTTTTCGTGATACAGACTAGTGGGTTGGCAAACTATGCCTACGGGACAAATCTAGCTGACTGCCTGTTTTTGTAACTAGTCTTATCGGAACACAGCCACTTGCCTTCATGTCTGTGTCATCTTGGTGGTTTGCATTACAGTTGGAAAGTCGCAGCGGAGCTCTTGTGGCCCACAGAGCCAAAAGCATGGGTTTTATGACTTCACAGAAGCTTGCCTACCCCCAGGAGAGATGATAAAGCAGGGTCGTCGAAAGTTGGGGAAACAGTTTGGGTTCTGGCATCAGATAGCCTGAGTTTCAGTTCAGGCTCAACCAGTTACCATCTGTGTGACCTCCAACAAAGCATTTCACCTCTCTAAGCCTCAGTTTCCCCTTCGGTAAAACGTGGCTAATAATAGTGCCCACCCTCCAGGGTTGTCGTTTAGAGTCAAAATGTCCAGGGCCGACTGTGCATTTTTACTCTAACGACAAAGAACAGGGAGAAGAAGTCACTCCCGATCCCACCTGACCGGACCACATGCTCCTTAGGTTTGTGCGTATGTCCCTGCCAGTCTTTATCCATGTGCTGTAATGACTGATCCTAACATCAAAAGGCGGCCAGGCGTAGTGGTCCGTGCCTGTAATCCCAGCACTTTGAGAGGCCTAGGCAGGAGGACTACTTGAGCCCAGGAGTTTGAGACCAGCCTGGACAATGTATTAAGACCCCATTTCTACAAAAAATAAAATATTAGCTGGGCATGGTGGCGCACTAGCTACTTGGGAGGCTGAGATGGGAGAATTTGCTTGAGCCCAGGTGTTTGAGGCTGCAGTGAGCCATGGTTGCACCACTGTATTCTAGCCTGGGTGACAGAGCAAGACCCTGACTCAAAAAAAAAAAAAAAAAAAGAAAAAGAAAAAAAGGAAAAAAATTTAATGGTAATAGTTTTCTCATGCTGGCTCTGCCTGGCTTGATGGAAGTTACATAGTTCCCATGGCACTCTTCCAGGTGTTATTCCCATTTCTCAGATGAGAACACTGAGGCTCAGAGAGCTGCCCCAGATTGACCCAGGACACCCAGCCTCTGAGTGGGGGAGCCAGGATGTGACCCCCAGCCTCATCAGTCCCCACCCCCGGCTAGTCCCTAACAGAGTGCTGAACTGGGCCTCTGAAGGGGAGGCTGGGACAGTGTGTGGAATCCTGATTTGATGGCTTTAGGTAAAAAGAATGCAAAGCAAGACAGGGAGGAGAGCACAGGCTCTGGAAAGAGAGAGACTTGAGTTTTCCTTCTAGCTCCCCTGCCTCCCAGCTGCATGGCCTTCGACAGGTTCCTTTACCTCTCTGAGCCCCAGGAAATTGATGGTTAATAAGGGAGGGTCAAATAGCGTCAATGGTTAAGACAAAATGCAATGATATATGTAAAACCCTTAGTTCAGTGCCTGGTATATAATAAGGGCTCTAAGTCTGATCTAATGTTTTTTTGTTTGTTTGTTTGTTTGTTTTTTAGGCAGAATCTCTGTCACCCAGATTGGAGTGCAGTGGTGTGACCTGGGCTCACTGCAACCTCTGCCTCCCAGGCTCAAGCTATCCTCCCACTTCAGCCTCCCAAGTAGCTGGGACTATGGGTGTATATCATCACGCCCAGCTAATTTTTGTAGAGACAGGGTTTTGTCTTATTTTCCAGTCTGGTCGCAAACTCCTTTCCTGTAGCAATCCATCCCCCTCAGCCTCCCAAAGTGCCGGGACTATAGGCATGAGCCACCATGCCTGGCGTGAGCCACCATGCCCGGCCTGAACTAATATTCTTAAGGCCGCATGCCAGCCTCCCTGCCCTTTTTCCCTCTTGAACCACTCTGCATGCTTTTTATGCTCAAGCAGTGTCCAGAGCTTCAGAATTATTTTTCCCTTACTCACACCCCATTGGAATCTGGAGGGCTTTCTTGGCTGGCTTTCCCCTGCAATAGGTCAGAGGTCCCTGATTCCCAGGGACCCTGCCCAAGAGACCTGCGTCTCCCCAGCTCTGCAGAAGGTTGGGGCGTGGTGGGTGGGAGGTGGTGTGGTCAGCGTGGTCCGGTAGGGTTGGGTATAGCCATGGCAATGGAATGTTGGGAGCTGGTTCCCATGGGAAGGAATCGCAGGGCTGATGGCTGAGCCTGAGCACATGGGCACTGGGCCCCGCTCCAAGGCCACTCTGTAAGTGCAGTGACCTCCTGAGCTGGCTTTGTGCACTGCCAGCTCCCCGCTGTTGTCCCCTCCCTGCCCCCCTGCCGCTTTTCTCTTGGGAACCTCCTGATCTGCTGAGCTTGGAGAAATGATGATTTAGAAAGTTCGTATAGATTTGAGCCAAAACTCAGTGTGGTCTCAATGCAAGTGTCACTCCCTTCTTTCCTTCTTTAACCCCTGTGGAATGCCTCTACCTCTCATCATGGGCATTTGCTTCTGAGCCTTTATCACTGGTGTCATTGTCTCACACACTGGTTTCTTGGCTCCCCACTGGAATGTCAGCTCTATGAAGGCAGGAACCTTTGTCTGTTGCCCTTGATGTATCCCAGTATCTTGAGCAGGGCCCTGCACATGGTACTTGCTCAGTAAACATTGGTGGAATGAATGAATCTGAGTCTAAGGGGATCTCTTAGATTGATCAGCCCCCTCCCTTCCAGGGGCATTTCAGGGTCAACAGAAAGAGGGAGCAAAGTCCCCTCCCATGGTCTCCTGCTGCCCGTTTTTTTTTTCTTTTTTCTTTTTTTTTTGAGATGGAGTCTCTCTCTGTCACCCAGGCTGGAGTGCAGTGGCGCGATCTTGGCTCACTGCAACCTCTGCCTCCCAGGTTCAAGCAATTCTCCTGCCTCAGCCTCCCGAGTAGCTGGGAGCTCTCAGGCGTGTTCCACCACACCCGGCTAATTTTTTTTTTTTTTTTTTTTTAAGTAGAGAGGGGGTTTCACCGTGTTAGCCAGGATGGTCTTGATCTCCTGACTTCGTGATCCACCTGCCTTGGCCTCCCAAAGTGCTGGGATTATATGTGTGAGTCACCATACCTGCTGAAATGAAACCCCGCTGTTTCCAACAACCAGCTGATTCTGGCTTAATCTGATTTTTTTTTTTTTTTTTTTTTTTGAGATGGAGTCTTGCTCTGTCGCCCAGGCTGGAGTGCAGTGGCACGATCTCGGCTCACTGCAACCTCTGCCTCCTGGGTTCAAGCGATTCCCCTGCCTCAGCCTCCTGAGTAGCTGGGCTTACAGCCACGGGCCACCACGCCCGGCTAATTTTTTGTATTTTAGTACAGAGGAGATTTCACTGTGCTGGCCAGGATGGTCTCGATCTCCTGACCTCGTGATCTGTCCGCCTCAGCCTCACAAAGTGCCGGGATTACAGGTGTGAGCTCCTGTGCCTGGCTGCTGCCCCTGTTTTATGAGCCGCATGACACCACGCTAGGGATGGCACCTTGGAGACAGAACCGCATTTGGAAACTGGCCTTTCCTCTTGTTGTGTGGCTTCTGCTAATCACTCCATCTCTTGGAGCTTCAATTTCTTCACTTCTCAGATGGATAAAAATCTCCACCATACAAGGATTTGCTGAAAACAAGAGCCAGCAGGCAGGTAGCACTCGCTCTGGGCCAGGTGCTGTTCCAACATGCCCTAATTTATTTATACCTCCCAGCACTCCTACCAGACTAGTTTCTCATTTGCACTGGGCACATTTCAAAGTGCCCTTCTAGGAGGTGTTACAGGTTGCGTATCCCTTTATCTGAAATGCTTGGGACTAGAAAGGTTTTGGATTTCAGATTTTTTTTTCTTTTGAGGCAGGGGCTCCCTCTGACACCCAGGCTGGAGTGCAGTGGCATGATCATGGCTCACTTTAGCCTTGACCTCCGGGGTTCAAGTGATCCTCCTGCCTCACCATCCCAATTAGATGGAACTACAGGCAAGCACCACCACACCTGGCTAATTAAATTTTTTTTTTTTTTTTTTAGTGATGGGGTCTCACTTTGTTGCCCAGGCTGGTCTCAAACTCCTGGGCTCAAGCGAGCCTCCTGCCTCAGCCCTCAAAGTGCTGGCATTACAGCCATGAGCTACCACACCTAGCTTGAATTTTTTCCGAATTTGGAATATTTGCATTATACTAATCAATTCAGCACCCCTACTCCAAAATGCTCTGATGAAATTGCTTGCTTCCTTCCTTCCTTCCTTTTTCTCTTTCTTTCTTCTCTCTTTCTCTTTCTCCTTCCTTCCTTGCTTTTCTTTTTCTTCCTTTTTTCCTTCCTTCCTTTCTTCTTTCTTTCTTTTTCCTTTTTTCTTTCCTTTTCTTTTTCCTTTCCTTACCTTTCCCCTTCCCTTTCCTTTCCCCTTTCCCCTCCCCTCTCCACTCCCCCTCCCCTCCCCCTCCTTTCCCCCTCCCTCTCCCCTCCCCTTCCCTTTCCTTTCAAGATGGGGTCTCGCTGTATTAACAGCCCAGGCTGGTCTTGAACTCCCAAGCTTAAGTGATTCTCCCACCTCGGCTTCCCAAAGTGCTGGGATTACAGGTGTGAACCACCATGCCCCACACCCGATGAGCGTTTTCTGTGAGCATCATGTTGGCACTCAACAAGTTTTGGATTTTGGAGCATTTCAGATTTTGAAATTTTGGATTAGGGCTACTTGGCCTGTATTATCATCCCCATTTTACAGATGAGAAAACCAAGTCTCAGAGAGGCTAAGTGACTTGCCAAGGTCCTTCAGCCAGTAGCTGGTGCAGCAGGATGTTGAACCCAAGCAGTCTGGACCCATAACATGTATGGCATACGATTCAAAAATTACTAATCACTTTATTATTTTATCATATGGAAAGACAATGAGATGACACCATCAAGTTATGTTTTTAGGAGAAAAATATCACCTACCACCCGAGTACCACCCCTGGTAGCAATGTTTTTTGTTTGTTTGTTTCGAGGCAGTCTCATTCTGTCATCCAAGCTGGAGTACAGTGGTTCGATCATAGCTCACTGCAGCCTCGACCTCCTGGGCTCAAGCAATCCCCCCACCTCGGCCTCCCGAGTAGCTGGGACTACAGGCGTGCACCACCCCATGCCTGGTTACCTGGTAGCAGTTGAGTCTTATTTCCTTCTTGTCTTTTTTCTTAAGTGTGGTTTCTATTTGTTGGTGATTTTGCTGTGTGGTAGAGTCGTGCTCACCCTGTACCCACATGGGCCTTTCTTAGCTTAAAATGGAGAACATGGCACCACCCGCCTGATTGGGCTGATGTGAGTATGAAACCAGGTAGGGCATGGAAAGCCCTTGCTTTGGTGTTAAATTCACAGGGGTGCTGTGTATTTAATATATTCCTCCTACAAGAAAAGGAGGGGCTGGATGAAGTGGCCCACACCTGAAATCCCAGCACTTTGGGAGGCACAGGCAAGAGAATTGCTTGAGCCCAGGAGTTTGAGACCAGCCTGGGCAACATAGCAGGACTCCATCTCTACACAAAAATACAAATATTAGCCAGGCATGGTGGCATGCACCTGTAGTCCTGGATACCTGGGAGGCTGAGATGGGAGAATCTGGGAGGATCGCTTGAGCCCAAGGAAGTCAAGGCTGCAGTGAACCAAGATCATGCCACTGCACTCCAGCCTGGGCTGGACAGAGTGAGACCCCATCTCAACAAAAAAAGAAGAAAAGGAGAGCTCTTTGACTCCCACCCCTCCCTCTCGTTTGCCCTGTAATCAGCACTGCCCAGCAGAACACTCTGCAGTGATGGGAATGTTCTAGTGCAGAGGTCAGCAAATTTCTATAAATGTCCAGATAGTAAATGTTTCAAATTTTGTGGTGTTCGTGTGGTTTCTATTGCCATTGCTCCTCCTCCTTTCTCTCCTCTTCCTCTTCCCTTCACCCTCTTCCCTTGATAAAATTTACAAATCATTCTTAGTTCAAGGGTGCTTTGAAAATAGGCCCTGGGTTGGATTGGGCCATCACTGGCCCACCCCATCCTAAATGTGCACTGTCCAGTACAGTAGCCACTGGTCACGTGTGGCTTCTGGGCACTTGCAGTGTGGCTAGTGCAAATGAGAAGCTGGATTCTTAATTGTATTTAATGTTGCATAAGGTGAGTTTAAATAGTTACATGTGGCTGGTAGCTGCATGTTGGATGCACAGCTCCAAATGACTGACAGCCCTGACAACCTCGTTCCATTGCTCTGAAAGGGCCTGTGTTCCCTGGAGGGGGATGGCTGGGCTCGTGGGCCATGGGAGCTGCCTGGCTGGCAGGCCTCTTGGGCTCGCTGGCATTTCAAGAGCTGTCTGAGGGCAGCTGGGCGAGCCATCCTGCCTCTGGAAGAGCTTCAAGTGCCTGGTTCCTAACTGGTTTTATTTATTCCAAGAGAGCAGGCCTCACATCATTGGCCGCCCATGTCCCAGGAGTGCTGGGGCTTGAGTATCTGTAGTTTGGGGGTTGCCTGCTAGGGGAGTCTAGTTGCTGTGGTTACACCTTGGTTCCCTTTTCCATCTGGGTTTAGATGTCCTAATTGGCCTGATATTTCAGGAATAGGAAAATGGTATGGAGAAAAGGAGTGAGTGAATAGGAAGGAATGGAGGACCAAGAAATGCAGTCAACAGCCTGCAGCCTGTTTATTGCCATCATGGCACAAATAATAAAAGCTGAGGTTTTTTTTTTTTCTTTCTTTCTTTTTTTTTTTTTTTTGAGACGCGGTCTTGCTCTGTTGCCCAGACTGTAGTGCAGTGGTGCAATCACAGCTCGCTGCAGCCTCGACCTCCTGGGCTTCAGCAATCCTCCCATCTCAGCCTCCCAAGTAGCTGGGACTATAGGCGTGTACCATCACCTGGATAATTATTTATTTTTTGTAGAGACTGGGTCTCCCCATGTTGCCCAGGCTGGTCTCGAACTCCTGGGCTTAAGCGATCCTCCTGCCTCTGCCTTCCAAAGTGCTGGGATCACAGGCGTGAGCCACCACGCCAGGCCTGGCTGAGATTTAAAAAGCTGAGATTGGCCAGGCGCGGTGGCTCACGCTTGTAATCCCAGCACTTTGGGAGGCCAGGGTGAGCGGATTACGAGGTCAGGAGTTCGAGACCAGCCTGGTCAACACAGTGAAACCCCGTCTCTACTAAAGATACAAAAATTAGCTGGGCATGGTGGCGCGTGCCTCTAATCCCAGCTACTTGGGAGGGTGAGGCAGGAGAATCGCTTGAACTCAGGAGGTAGAGGTTGTGGTGAGCCGAGATCGTGCCACTGCACTCCAGCCTGGCGACAGAGCGAGACTCTGTCTCAAAAAAATAAATAAATAAAAAATAAAAATAAAAAAAATAAAAAGCTGAGATTGTAAAGTGTTGTTACCCTGGTTAAAACCTCCTGTTTACAGAATAGGAAAAGTCTCAGAGGAGTGATGTATATAGTCTAGGAGTCGGCCAACTCCAGAGCTGCATTCTAACCGCCCACCTTCTGAAACAGGACTAAGAGGCGGGAGGTTTAGCTTCAGGCTCAGTATGTGAGTCTGTAAAATGATTTCTCCTTGTGGGCCTCAGTTGTCCCATCTATAAAATGGGGGAACGTATGAATTGGACTAAAAATCTTCCCTACCCTAAATGGTAAGGACACAGCACTGATATATATAGATAGATATATAGAGATATAGATATATAGATACAGATACATAGCTATATCTATAGATATATAGAGAGAGATAGATAGATATAGATATATAGATATATCTATAGATATATAGAGAGAGATAGATAGATATAGATATATATATGCCCTGCCCTAAAGCTACAAGGATCCCCTTGATTCCACTTTGGCTTGGTTCTGGCTACATGCCAGGACTCATCGTGGACACAGCCTCGTTCCTGTGACATGGGAGATTAAGTGTTAGGAAGGTCTTACAGATCTGGATGGTGAAACTCTTCCCATGTGTTCCTTGGGTAAGTTGCTCTTCCTCTTGGTGTCATGCTTTCTCATCTGTAAAATTGGGATCATCACACTTTCCTTTTATTGGGGTTTAAATGACACAGGTATTTGCGTGGTCGGCATTTGGTCAGTGTTAGGTGGTGATAGTAGGATGTTGTGTTCAATTCCAGGAAGCAGCATATTCCCTGTAGGCTGGGCCTATGGTACCATTTTGAATTGTGCAGTCCACAACCTGATCAAACATACCCAGCCATCTCAGGTGGCAATAGTGGTGTGTAGTGGTGGTTGTTGTTGCTTATTGTTACATTTACTTTTCCTGGAGTCCAAGGTCCCTAGGTCAAGAGGAGGGGAGAGGCCTGGTTGGCATAAACCAGGGGCTCCCTAAGGCAGCAGTGCCTTAGCTCAGACTTCAGCTCACTCCTCTCTGCCTGAGAAGTGAGCCAGTTCATTCCCTGTAGGAGCAAGTAAGTTGAGACTCCAGCTGTGGTATCTTGAGCTGAAGCGGCCTCCCCTGCATTCCAGAGTCCTTCTCCCAAATGTCACTGTCCGGTGCTCTTGGGAGCCTGAACCCTCACTCTGCCTCTTTGAAGGGGCCAGGGGCTTGGCCCCTCTCCACGGTGCCCATCCCTGATGCAATATCTCCTTTGCCTCTCCAGGGCTCTGCCAGCAGACAGCCTTGGCACACAGGCACAAGGGCTGGAGCCCAGAGATGAGAGTGCCCAAGGGAGGTAAGTGCACCTAGAAGGAACTTCCCCTGGAGTCCTGGCCCCTCCTGAGACCACCCTCCAAAAGTCCTCTCCATGCCCCCAGCCTCCATGATTGGGCGCCTGGGCAAACTCCGCTGGCTGGTTTTCACCTTTCTATTCAGCCAGCAGGTTGGAAATCTGGTACTAGAAAAAGCTGCATCCCAGCAAGCACCATAGAGAGACGAGCATCTTCCTTGTCTCTTAGGAAGACGATTCTCCAGGTGATAGGAGAGAGAAGGCTGAGTCCCAAAGTGGGCGGGGGGCTTGCCCAGTGTCACAGAGCAGATTCAAGGCACAGCCAGAACCCAAACGCTCTTGTGTCCCGTTCTGCTGATGTTAGTGTTTTGGGTGTGCTTTCTCAGCACCCCACAGGAGTTCCTTGGCCTTCTGAATAGCTTCCTTGAGAAAAGGGTATTATTATTATTCCTTTTTTGGAGAAGAAGAAGCTCAGAGAAGTGATATATTTTGTCCAGATCACCAGCTGGCAAGTGGCAGAAGTGAGATTTGAACCTGGGAGTGTTGTACTCCAAGTTGGAAGCCCTCACCCATCATCCTCACTGCGAGGATGCCAGGACACCTCCCTTGCCAGGGTCCAGCAGGGTGATGAGGGTGTTGGACAGGCCTAGGTCCCTGGGCTGGGCCCTCTAACTCCTTCCACAGTGGGGTCCCTAGCTCTGGGTAACCAGGAAGCTACTTTCTGCTTTGTGGGTTCCAGGCTGCTTACTGTGTCCCAAGTCACCCTGCTTCTTAAGCCATCATGCAGGTCATTGCTGTCTTCTGCTCACTTCTGACTTGCCTGCTTTGAGCTGTTTTCTTCAGCCTTGGCCTGGTCTGATCCAGGACTCCCACCCTGGCCGTGCAACCTTGGGCAAGGTGCTTCATCTCTTTGAGCTTAGATACTGCAGGGAAAATGCTTTAGCAGAGTTTATGCTCCATAATTGCAAACACCTTTGCTGAACATAAAATGCTGAAGCTGGCCGGGTGCGGTGGCTCACACTTGTAATCCCGGCACTTTGGGAGGCCAAGGTGGGCGGATCACCTGGGGTCAGGAGTTCGAGACCAGCCTGGCTAACATGGTGAAACCCCGTCTCTACTAAAAATACAAAAAAAAAAATCAGCCAAGGTGGGGACACTGTCACTGAAATCCTAGTAACTGACAGGATTCTGGTCACAGGTCTCGGGAGAATTTCACTGAGCACCTGATGAAGACAAAGGGTCACTGCAGGGATTTCGGAATGGCTTCATGTCCTGTTCAGCCTGCCTCCCCCCAGGAAGTAGCTCTGAATTAGCTTTCCCCATCACAGACCCTGAATCGAGGGTACAAATGAAGCCCCAGCCTCTTCAGGAGAACTTCATCAGCACGTTTTTCTGAAGAGAGGGAAATTATCCAATGCACAGAGAGGCCGGTGACCCCAGCCTGAGATCCATCTCTGGTTTGTCAGCTGCTTCTCATATTTTCACAGCAGCCTCTGAGGTCAGTGAATCCATCCTGATTTTGCAGCTGAAGAGACTGTGGCTAAGATGAGGGAAGTGACTCTCCCAAGCCACGCGGCCAGGAAGTCCTAGTCTCTTAGCAGTTTCCACCCCAGGCCTGAGACTGTGTTCCCTCCGCTTTGACGTTTATTTTCCACTTGCTATAGCCTAAGAAGGCCCAGGCAGCCCAAGCCCTTGCAGGTGGATAGGCCCAGCTGCAGACTGGGCCCTTGGGTGGTTTTGGGTGGAACCTCACATCCAAAGAGGCATGCTGTCTTCCCACTGGCTTCCACCAGACCCTCCGTTCACTAAGTCATTTGCAGTTCCCCAGTCGTGCTGCATCCTTTCCTGCCTGTGGCTGTGCGCTGGCTATTCCCTTTGCTGGGAACATCCTTCTTTCCCTTCTCCACCCGCCTGTTTCCTACCCACCACTCAAAATTCTGCATGAAGGCTACCTCCTGCAGGAGGCCTTCCCTCACCTACGCAGGTAGAACCCATCAGTCTCTCTCAGGCACAGGTCCATAGTAAGAGTAGACTTTGGAGGCTGAGGCTCCCAGCGCATAGCAGGTGCTCATTAAATGTTGGAATAAGTAAATAACCAACGATCATGGTAGAAATCACTAATATTCTTGGGCCAGATGGGGTAACTCATGCCTGTAATCCCATCATTTTGGGAGGCTGAGGCGGGAGGATCACTTGAAGCGAGACCCTGTTTCTAAAAATTAGCCAGGTGTGGTGGTGTGTGCCTGTAGTCCCAGGTACTTGGGAGGCTGAGGCAGAGGATTGCTTGAGCCCGGGAGTCCGAGGCCGCAGTGAGCTATGATCTCACCACTCAATGCACTCCAGCCTTTTTTTTTTTTTTTTTGAGACGGAGTCTTGCTCTGTCACCCAGGCTGGAGTGCAGTGGCACGATCTCGACTCACTGCAAGCTCTGCCTTCCAGGTTCACGCCGTTCTCCTGCCGCAGCCTCCTGAGTAGCTGGGACTACGAGCACCTGCCACCACGCCCAGCTAATTTTTTGTATTTTAGTAGAGATGGGATTTCACCATGTTAGCCAGGATGGTCTCGATCTCCTGACCTCGTGATCCGCTGGACCGGGTGGCTCATGCTTGTAATCCCATCACTTTGGGAGACAGGTAGGAGGATCACCCAGGCCCACGAGTTTAAGAGCAGCCTGGGAAACATGGTGAGACCCCGTCTCTTTAAAAAAACAAAAAAATTTTTAAAAAGTGCCCAGTAGGGTGCCAGGCACACAGCTAGTGCTTATGAAAGGTGCCCTCTGCGTTCATGTCAGCAACCTCTTGTTTGCAGTTATAGGGCTTTGCAGTTATTGGAGAGCTCACAGCTCACAGACCTCCCTGACTGTGCATGTCCCCCTCTCTCCCCAGATGTGAGCCTGGCGGGCTGCCCACTAACCTGTCGCTGAAGCCCCAGAAGCGGGCCCTCAGGCCAAGCCTGCCCCGCCTCCGGCCCAGCATGCGCCTGTCGGTGCGGAGGGTGCTGCTGGCAGCTGGCTGCGCCCTGGTCCTGGTGCTGGCGGTTCAGCTGGGGCACCAGGTGCTAGAGTGCCGGGCGGTGCTGGCGGGCCTGCGGAGCCCCCGGGGGGCCATGCGGCCGGAGCAGGAGGAGCTGGTGATGGTGGGCACCAACCACGTGGAATACCGCTACGGCAAGGCCATGCCGCTCATCTTCGTGGGTGGCGTGCCTCGCAGTGGCACCACGTTGATGCGCGCCATGCTGGACGCCCACCCCGAGGTGCGCTGCGGCGAGGAGACCCGCATCATCCCGCGCGTGCTGGCCATGCGCCAGGCCTGGTCCAAGTCTGGCCGTGAGAAGCTGCGGCTGGACGAGGCGGGGGTGACGGATGAGGTGCTGGATGCCGCCATGCAGGCCTTCATCCTGGAGGTGATTGCCAAGCACGGAGAGCCGGCCCGCGTGCTCTGCAACAAGGACCCATTTACGCTTAAGTCCTCGGTCTACCTGTCACGCCTGTTCCCCAACTCCAAGTTCCTGCTGATGGTGCGGGACGGCCGGGCCTCCGTGCACTCCATGATCACGCGCAAAGTCACCATCGCGGGCTTTGACCTCAGCAGCTACCGTGACTGCCTCACCAAGTGGAACAAGGCCATTGAGGTGATGTACGCCCAGTGCATGGAGGTGGGCAAGGAGAAGTGTCTGCCTGTGTACTACGAGCAGCTGGTGCTGCACCCCAGGCGCTCACTCAAGGTCATCCTCGACTTCCTCGGCATCGCCTGGAGCGACGCTGTCCTCCACCATGAAGACCTCATTGGCAAGCCTGGTGGTGTCTCCCTGTCCAAGTGAGTGAAGCCCCTGATGCTTCCATTCAGACTCTGGCCCTGGAGTCAGAGGCACCAGGCAAGAAAATCAGCACTGCCTCTCTTGAGCTGTGTGGCCTTGCGCAAGTCACTATATCTCTCTGAGCCTCCGTTTCATTATCCCAAAAAATGACAACAATTACTTCTCTCCTTTCTCAGAGAATCTGCAAACTTCGTGGGCTGTTTGTTTGTTTTTTGAGGCAGTGTCTCGGTCTGTTGCCCGGCTGGGGTGGAGTGGCATGATCACAGCCCACTACAGCCTCCACCTCCCTGTTCAAGTGATCCTCCCACCTCATCTTCCTGAGTAGCTGGGACTACAGGCATACACCACCAAGCTGGGCGAATTTTTGTATTTTTGGTAGAGATGGGGTTTGCCCTGTTGCCCAGGCTGGTCTCAAACTCCTGGCCTCAAGCAATCCTTCCACCTCAGCCTCCCAGAGTCCTGGGATCACAGGCATGAGCCATCACACCCAGCCTAGAATCTGCAAACTTTGAATATGCTTTGTAGTAAGGCAATAGTGGATAAAGGTTAAGAGCACAGATTCCGGAACAAGGATGTCTGGGTTCAAACCTCAGCTCTGCCACTCCTAGCTGTGTGACCCTGGGCAAAGCGACTCAACCCCTGTGCTTCCATTGCTTCATCTGTAACATGGAAATATAATTTGCCTACCTTATAGATACCTGTGGGCATCAAATAGGTTAATACATGGTAGGTGCTATTATTACTATTTTAGTGTTGATACTGCTTTTATTGATGGAGTACTCATCCTCACCATTGTCATTTAATGAGTGCCTACTGTATGGCAAGTATTGGGTTAAGCCCCCAACAAGTTTATCTCCTTTAGTCCTCACAGCAACCTGAGGACATAGGAACACCTCTTATCCACATTTTATAGACCAAAAACCTGAATCTCACAGAGGAGAAGTTACTGGCCTCAGGCTACACAGCTAACAAAGCATAGTGCTGGGATTGGAACCCAGGTCTGTTTTTTGGGGTTTTTCTTGTTTTTGTTTTTGTTTTTTTGAGACAGGGTTTCACTCTGTTGCCCAGGCTGGAGTGCAGTGGCACGATCCCAGCTCACTGCAGCCTCGACCTCTTGGGCTCAAGCAATTCTCCCACCTCAGTCTCCCAAGTAGTTGGGACTACAGGCGAGAATCTCCACACCCAGCTCATTTTTTTTTTTTTTCCTAGTAGAAATGAGATCTCAGTATGTCTTCCAGGCTGGTCTCCAACCCCTGAGCTCAAGCCATCCTCCTGCCTTGGCCTCCCAAAGTGCTGGGATTACAGGCGCCTGGCCTATTGTGTTCTTAAACTCCCCATGTCCGGAACTCCTCCTATCCTCCCCTTCACTCCCCCTCATCCTTTCCTTTCCTTCCTCCCTCTGTCCCTTGTTCCCTGCCTTCTTCCATTGGAAAAGCTGCTGTCCCTATCCTGAGACCCAGAGCACTTTGAACGATGCTGAAGCAGAATATGCAGTTTCCACGCTTTCCCATCCTGATCAGGCTCTGGATATCCTGAGAGCTCAGCGAAAGGGTGGTCCTTCCCATGGCTGGTCCCTGCTGGGCCCCCGCCAGGCCCAGAGCAGAGCTAGAGGCTCGCAGCTGCTCTCCGCTAGCAACAAAGTTCCTACATGCCGGGTACCCCAGCCAGTTGGTGCTGGAGCTAGGATTTTATAAATTATGACAAAAATATTAGATTACCAAAGTAATACATCTTTACTATAGAAAATTAGAAAAGATACACCAAAGAAGAATGGAGAAACAACCCATGATCTCACCACCCAGATCTTGATGTGTGGCCTGCTGCACCATTTTCAGGGCCTATTGATGAAACTGGAGTCCAACGAAACATACTCCTCTGTAGCCTTTTTCCATGGTGGTGTGGGAGCCCTTGCCAGTGGCAGCCAGCACTCTTTGGTAGCAGCATTTTTGTTGTTGTTTTGTTGTTGAGACAGAGTCTCGCTGTGTCACCCAGGCTGGAGTGTAGTGGCGTGATATCGGCTCACTGCAACCTCCGCCTCCCGGGTTCAAGCAGTTCTCCCTGCCTCAGCCTCCGGAATAGCTGGGATTACAGGCACCCGCCACCACGCCCTGCTAATTTTTATATTTTTAGTAGAGATGAGGTTTCGCCACGTTGGCCAGGCTGGTCTCGAACTTGTGACCTCAGGTGATCTGCCCGCCTCAGCCTCCCCAAGTGCTGGGATTACAGGCATGAGCCACTGCGCCTGACCTGCAGCATCATTTTGAATAGCTGTGCAACAGGCTGCTACACGGATTGCCATATTTGACTTCACATTCCCTATTGGACACTTCGGTTATTTCCAGTTTTACTGATATGTATCAAGCATTGCCCTCATTCATGTTCTGGGATGTGTCCACCTCATTTCTGCACCATAAAGTCCTAGAGACACAAGGATTTTGGCAAAAGCCGTGCACATACTTGAGATTTTTGACATGTTGGGTAGAGTTGAGATTTAAATCCAGGTTTGCAGCCTCTGAATCTGTGTTCTACCCACCAGTCCACACCCTTTCACCTTGCCCCGTTCTCCTCACCTCATGCCCGGTCTTGTCTTCCTTCTGCTGCCTCTTTCTGTTCTTTGCCAAGTCACCTCTTAGTTGGGATGAAAGCATTTAGAACTAGGCCCTTGATCCTGGGGGTTCCCCACTGTTCATCCTATCAGGCCCCTGAGTTATAACTGGTAAGATCTGCATCATTCAGGTGGCTTGGGAAGCCTGTTACAGGGAGAGTTAGGAAGCAGGTTGAAGATGATGGTTATTCCATGGTAGCTGTGAAAAGTTGGAAACAACCTAAATGTCTGTCTTCAGGGGAATGGAAAAATAAGTGATGGAGGAAGGCTACATAGCTGGCAAAAAGAATGAGGTATTGAGTGGGGAAAAAAACTGTAGCATATTTGTTTTACAGCTGCAGATGTGTGTGTGGGAGAGAGAGAGCGTGCACGCAGGAGAGAGAGCGTGCTAAACCTTATTAAAAATTTACAGTGTGTTGGTCAGGCACAGTGGCTTATGTCTGGAATCCCAGCACTTTGGGAGCCTGAGGCGGGCAGATCACCTGAGGTCAGGAGTTCGAGACCAGCCTGGCCAACATGGTGAAACCCCGTCTCTTCTAAAAATACAAAAATTAGCTGGGCATGGTGGTGCATGCCTTTAGTTCCAGCTACTTGGGAGTCTGAGGCATGAGAATCGTTTGAACCCAGGAGGTGGAGGTTGCAGTGAGCCAAGATTGCGCCACTGCACTCCAGCCTGGGCAACAGAGTGAGACTCCATCTCCAAAAAGAAAAAAGAACTTACAATGTGCCTATGCTCTTCTAAGCACTTTCTTTGTATTAACTCATTTACTTTTCAGACAACCCCAGTGAGGTAGGTGTTATTATCATTGCCAATTACGGAAGAGGAAACTGAGGCTCAGAGAGGTGAAGTAACTTTCCCAAGGCCACACAGCTGGGGAACAGCTGGCGTCTGAACCCAGGCAGTCTGTCTCCCTGGTTTGCTCTTAACTACCCTACAAGAAAAGGTTAGAGAGGGTGGTGTGCTCCACAGTGCAAAGGCTGAGTGCCTGTAGGAAGCTGATGGGCTGGCAGTGATGAACACAGTGGCTTTCAGCTTTATCATTAGTGTTTTATAACTTTTTTTAGGGACAAAATATTCATGTTAGTCATATACACTAAAAAGTGTTTCTTTTTTTTTTTTTTTTTTTTTTGAGACAGGGTCTTGCTCTGTTGCCCAGTCTGGAGGGCAGTGGTGCAATCACAGCTCAGGCTCACTGCTTCTTCAACCTCCCGGGCTCAAGCAATTCTCCCATCTCAGCCTCCTGAGCAGCTGCTGGGACTACAGGCACTTGTTACCATGCCCAGCTTATCTTTGTAATGGGGTTTCACCATGTTGCCCAAGTTGGTGTCAAACTCCTGAGCTCAAGTGATCCTTCTGCCTTGGCTTTCTGAAGTGCTGGGATTGCAGGTGTGAGCCATTGTGCCTGACCTAAACTGTTGTTATTTTTTAAGCTGGAGAAGTCAAGAAAGCAGAATGTACGTACCAATGGTATATACTGGTAGTACTTTCTTCTGACTTCTCACTGCATGCTGTGTTCCCATTGTACAGAGGAGGTATGAGGAGGCAAAAATGACTCACCTGCCATCTCACAGTTGATGGGGCAGAGCTGGGTGGAGGCCAAGTTTCTCCAGTCTTTCCTGCTGCCCCAGAGTGGCTGAGCAGGGAACCCGCTCAGGCGCCATCTGGGTCTGCCCTACCCTCTTCAGCGTCTCCTCTCTCCCCAGGATCGAGCGGTCCACGGACCAGGTCATCAAGCCTGTTAACCTGGAAGCGCTCTCCAAGTGGACTGGCCACATCCCTGGGGACGTGGTGCGGGACATGGCCCAGATCGCCCCCATGCTGGCTCAGCTCGGCTATGACCCTTATGCAAACCCCCCCAACTATGGCAACCCTGACCCCTTCGTCATCAACAACACACAGCGGGTGAGTGTGCACCTGTACTTGTGGAAGTGTACTCTTGGGGATTTGGGGCTTCTGCAGATGTGGAAACTCCAGCCACCTGAGGAAATGTTCAGTCTCTCAATTCCTGGTCATCTGATTTGTTCCTATCTGATGGACACAGTGAACTACATGATTGCTTGTATTTCCATTTTGCCTGGGCTGCAGGGAAGCTCAAAGCCAACTGGTAGCCTGTCTCTCATACTCTAACATCTAACAGCAGGCCAGCTTGTACATTAATTTCATCTTATTTCTCTAACTTTATTTACATTTTTACCCCTATTTCCCTGGCTATTTGTTTATCTGTTTGTAAAGCACCTCAAGGCTTTGTTGAGAGGGGATATAAATAAATAAACTATTGGTCCCTTTCTTGCCTTATAAGGTTTAATGTGGATTTCTCAGACAAATGTGAGTTTAGGGCTGTTTAAATTACGTTTAAAATTCTCCTTAGTTAAGGTGATGAAGGGAAATGACTTTTTTGTTTTGTATTGTTTTGAGGCATGGTCTTGCTCTGTTGCCCAAGCTGGGTGCACTGGTGCAGTCATAGGTACTGTAGCCCCATACTTCTGGGCTTAAGCCATCCTCTCACCCCAGGCTCCTGAGTAGCTAGGACTGCAGGTGCACGCCACCATGCACAGCTAATTTTATTTTTTATAAAGGCGGGGTCTCGCTATGTTGCCCAGGCTGGTCTAGAACTCCTGGCCATAAGGGATGCCCCTGCTTCGCTCTCCCAAAGTGCTGAGATTACAGGTGTGAGCCTCCAGTGACTGACAAAATGCTTTTGAAGCGTTAAAGTAGGCTAACACCCACTGGGTAAAAGAACAGTTAACAAGTTGATGGCCTTATTTATACGTTGCCATTATAGCTTCTAGTTTAAGTGCTGTGTTCTAACTTCCTTATAGACAAATATTTGAAAATGGGACCCAGCCCTGAGGAAGAGCTTTCATAGCCCTTACATCATTAAGACCCAGAGTCTTTAATTTAAGCTAAGCTCAGCATTTCTGAGCGTGTGCTGATTTTAGGAAGTAAACAGTTACTGTATTGAATCACAACAGGAAAAAGTTAATCGTCTCTTAGTTCCGTAACTCTTCAGCTGGCTCAAGAAAAAGTTTCCATTTGGTGCTAACAAGTCATTAACGCCTCTCCAACACTCACTGATCTCTAACAAAGAGAGTTTACTAACACTGAGCTTTGGGGGCTGTGCCTTTGTAATTGAAGTGTAAGCTTTGTCTGTGGGTCTCATGAGTTCCTCTTCCTCTTGACATTAGTTGATTTTGCAGACATCTATTTATGGAAATACTCAGAGATTCAACGTACATACCCAGCCGACATTGACAGGTGAATAGCTGCAACCCAGATGTGGTTTGTTATTTTTATTATGAATATTATTAATTTTTATTTTATTATTATTTAATAATAGTAATCTTTAAACCCTACTTATGTGTTTTACATACTTTTATCTACCTATGGGTTGTACATATATTATCAAAATAAAAAATTAATTAACTGGATTAAAAAGATGGTAGTGATCGCACAATCCAGCCCCAGGTGCTTCTCAGAAGCAGAGGCGAGGGCCGGCTGGGGACACAGCAGTAGTGGGCTGAATGTTGCTTACTTCACTGTTCTCAGCCAAGGGCCCAGCAGTGGCTCCTTTGGGGTCTCCTTAAAAGGTGGCTGGCTGCCCCTGGCTTGCCCCAGGCTATGGGTCAGACGCTCCTGGAGTAAGACCTGACATTATGTATTTTATAAAACACAAATAATTTTCATGAGCACTGGTGGTTAACATCAACTCTTTGGAGCTTTTTGTGTTTGTTTATTTAAAATGGAAGCTGTCTCTCATTTTCATCCAAAGAGGTTTCTTCCCTGGGGCGGTCAACAAGTCTTGGCAAGTGCTAGATCCCTGGTTTAGTTTTTGCCATGGCTTGGCTGTTACTGCAAAGATAAGTCCTGGGCGTGGTGGCGGGCGCCTGTAGTCTCAGCTACTCGGAGAGGCTGAGGCAGGAGAATGGCGTGAACCCGGGAGGCGGAGCTTGCAGTGCGCCGAGATTGCGCCACTGCACTCCAGCCTGGGCGACAGAGCAAGACTCTGTCTCAAAAAAAAAAAAGTCCTCTCACTAAGCCCTGTGAGTTTGCATGCATGCCTGTGTGCTTCTGTGTGTGCTGTGGACCCTGTGCATTCCAATAATGGATCCTGGGGCTCAGTAAATGCAGTGGCTAAAAGGACATCTATGCTGATGAAATCGTCTCTGCCTGCAGTGTCCCATATGGTAGCCACTAGCCATGTATGGCCACTGGTTCTGTAAAGGGAGCCTAGTCCAAAGTGAGAGGTCCTGTTAGGTGTAAAATACACACTAGATTTTGAAGGCTTAGGACAAAAAAGTATGTAACATTTCTCATTAGTCACTTTTATATAAATTACATACTGAAATGTTAATATTTTACATAGGCTGGACATGATGGCTCATGTCTATAATCCTAGCACTTTTGGAGGCCAAGGCAGGCAGACTGCTTGAGCCTAGGAGTTTGAGACCAGCCTGGGTAACATGGTGAAACTTCATCTCTACTAAAAATATTGAATATTAGCCAGGCATGGTGGCACGTGCCTATAGTCCCAGCTACTCCGGAGACTGAGGTGGGAGAATCACCTGAGGCTGGGAAGTGGAGGCTGCAGTGAGCTGTGATCACACCACTGCACTCCAGCTTGGGCTATGGGAGTGAGACCCTGTCTCAATTGAAAAAAAAAAATTGTAGCTATATCAGGTTAAATAAAAGATATTATTAGAATTAATCTCCCTTGTCTCATTTTATTTTTAAATGTGACTACTAGCGGAAAGGCCTGAAATGTTCTGGTTCTAGCTTCAGGGCCTTTGCTCTGTTGCCTCTGCCTGGAGGGCTTTTTCTTCTGAGCTTAGCCTACCTATTTTTCCTTGTCGTTTGGGTCTCAGCTCAAAGGTTATCTATTTCAAGAGGCCCTTTTTATTTTTATTTATTCATTTTCTTAAGAGACAGGGTCTCGCTCTGTCGCTCAGGCTGGAGTGGAGTGATGTGATCATACTTCACTGCGGCCTCAACCTCCCAGCCTCAACCAATCCTCCAGCTGAGAATGGAGTAGCTCCAGAGTAGCTGGGACTATAAGTGCATGCCACCATGCCCAGCTAATTTTTAATTTTTTAGAGATGGGGTTTCAGTATGTTTCCCAGGCTGATCTCAAACTCCTGGACTCAAGTGATCCTCCTGCCTTGGCCTCCAGAAGTGCTGGGATTACAGGCATGAGTCACTGCACCTGGCCCAAGAGTCCCTTCTTGACCACCCACTCAAAAGAAGCCCCCTGGTTACTCCTAATCCCACCTCTTTACCATACTTTCTTCACAACAGTTCCCACGGTTTGCTATGTCCTTGTTTATTTGTGTTTATTGTTTCTTGTGTGTTATCTGGTGCCCCCTCTAGAATGGTAGCTCCAGGGGAACAGGAATTTCCATTATCTGGTTGACATCATGTCAACCAGACACAATGCTGAGAATAATGCCTAGAAGAAGAGGAGCTTAATCAATGTTTGTTGGATGGAGGGATGGGTGGGTGGCGAGGTGGATGGGTGGATGACTGGATGTGTTGGGAATGACTAAATTTTATTTTTTGGTCATTTTCATAATAGTGATATTTCTTTTTCTCTTCCTTAGGTCTTGAAAGGGGACTATAAAACACCAGCCAATCTGAAAGGATATTTTCAGGTTAGAAACCCCAAGGGGAATTCCGAATTCTGTCTTTCTCAGCTATACCACCATCTGGCTGTATGCCCTTAGATGTGTCACTTCTCCATTCTGGTTGATGGTTTTCCCATTATAAAAAGGGGGATGTGAGCTGGCTGCCTGTAATCCCAGCACTTTGGGAGGCCAAGGCAGGTGGATCGCGAGGTCAGGAGTTCAAGACCAGCCTGACCAAAACGGTGAAACCCCGTCTCTACTAAAAATACAAAAATTATCCAGGCATGGTGGCAGACACCTGTAATCCCAGCTACTCGGGAGGCTGAGGCAGGAGAATCACTTGAACCTGGGAGGCAGAGGTTGCAGTGAGCTGAGATCACGCCGTTGCACTCTAGCCTGGGCGACAGAGCGAGACTTCATCTCAAAAAAAAAAAAAGGGGCTGTGGGGATGCGTGCTGGACCAGAGGGTCTCTAAGCACTGATCCAGCTGGGGCCACATCTCAGTGGCCCTTCTGCCAGGAAGCAGCCTCTCACTTCGTCTTCTGGCTTGAATGCAGTTGGAGGGACTTCATGGGGACTTTTTCTTGGGCTTTCTTTCTTGTTGAGACTGGAGTGCATGGCTCACTGCAGCCTCAATCTCCTGGGCTCAAGCAGTCCTCTCACCTCAGCCCCCCAAGTAGCTGGGACTACAGACACACACCACCATGCCCGGCTAATTTTTGCGTTTTTTGTAGAGACAGGGTTTTGGCATGTTGCCCAAGCTTGAGTTGTATTATTTATAATAAACAGGTAGCAGTTAGTAAAGTGTTTTCCCTAGTGTCTTGTGAGCTGTTCTAGTGAATTATCAAACCAGAGTGGGGGTTGTGGGAACCTCCAGATTTGAAGCTGGCTGGGAAGAAGTGTGGATAGCCTGTGCACCCCATTGCAGCTGGCATCTAAAGTGGGGCAGTTGTGGAAATGGGCCCTTAATCTATGGCAGCTGATGCTAAGTAAGTCTGGGAGCCAGTGTCAGAACTGAACTGAATTGTTGAACACCCAGTTGGTATCCAGATAATCAGAGAATTGGTCACTGATATTGGAAAACACCCATAAGCCAATATCTGAAAGATTAAAACTAGGTCTGCCACACAAAGATCTGGATAGAAAAGGCTTCCCGGCAGAGGGAACTGTAAATGCCTGAAAGTGGGGAGTGTGGCCGAAACCTCTGGAGCGCGTATGCGCTTTTGCATTCATTGTGATTATATTTTTGTTTGTTTCTACCCCAGTGTGATTTACAGGAATGTTCATTGCAGTTTTAATGTTCAAGCTGCCTTGTTTTGCTTTCTTAATATTTTCCTATCTTTTGAGTTTCACCGGCACCATTTTGGATGGCTACGTAGTGTTCTGTGGGATGTATGTGCTACCATTTACTAAACAGCTTCTTCAAGACCATTTCCAGTTTTTACGACATCCAGAATGACATTATGTGCACAGTGGAGGACAATAGGGAGATGAGGGTTGGAAATAGAGGCTTGACGCAACTTATCTGCAGGGCAGCCCTCCTGAGCATGGGGGTATGCCATTCCTTCATATTTTTCCTAAAAGCAACAAAAACCAGTCCCAGGTCAGCTAGACATCTCGCATATGTCATACATGGCAGGCAAGTATAAAGTGGCCCGACCCTTTTGTTTTTGTTTTTGGTTTTTTTTGTTGTTTTTTTTTTGTTTTTTTGAGATGGAGATTTCCTCTTGTTGCCCAGGCTGGAGTGCAATGCCGTGATCTCGGCTCACTGCAGCCTCTGCCTCCCAGGTTCAAGCAATTCTCCTGCCTCAGCCTCTCAAGTAGCTAGGATTACAGGCATCGGCCACCATGCCTGGCTAATTTTTGTATTTTTATTAGAGAAGGGGGTTTCGCCATGTTGGCCAGGCTGGTCTCAAACTCCTGACCTCAAGTGATCCACCCACCTCGGCCTCCCAAAATGCTGGGATTACAGGCGTGAACCACTGCTCCTGACCCCAACGCTTTTGTAAAACACTTTTAGCCTTGTTGTTCAAGAGTCTTCAAAAGATCTGAACCCTTACACCTGCTGATTCCTTTTTTTTTTTTTTTTTTTTTTTTTTGAGATGGAGTTTCACTGTGTCACCCACGCTGGAGTGCAGTGGCGCCATCTCGGCCCACTGCAACCTCCGCCTCCCGGGTTCAAGCATGATTCCATTTTTTAAAAGTGAATTCTAAGGGAATGATTCAGTAGAGCTTCAGTACCCAACAGAGGAGAGGCAGAATCAGGATGTGATGTCATTTAAAATACTGCAAAAATTGGAACCATTCTTAGGAAAGCAGTCAGTAAATGGTGGTACATGCACTCCACAGAATATCTGTAGCCATCCAAAATGGTGCTAGTGAAACCCAAACAACGAAAAAATAGTAAGAAAGCAAAACAAAGCAGCTCATACTATACAATTGCAACTAACATAAAAATGCATTTTCGGGTGGACAAAAAAAGGCAACACACAGGAGTTGGGTGCAGTGGCATGCCTGCAGTCCCAGGTTCTCAGGAGGCTGAGGCGGGAGGATCGCTGGAGCCCCTGTCTCTTAACAACAACAACAAAAATGAAGGCAACATGCAAAAATGAAAAGTTTCAGTTTGTGGATAATTCTCCTCATCCCCACTGTGTTGTTCTGCCTACATCAACTTTTTGGTTAAAACAAATACTAAATTAGTGCTCACTAATTCTGGCTACTTTCTTGACGTCAGCAAAAGATAGGTCTCTGATTCCCACAAAGGGAGTGGGACCTCTCCCCAAACAACCAGGAAATGCTCAAAAGCCATGGTCCCTAGCTCTCAGATCTCATTAATTTTTTTTTTAATTCAAGGCCAACACAGTGAGACCCCATCTCCCTACAAAAAAGAGAAAGCCTTAGCTGGGTATGGCGCATGTGGCACATGTTTGTGCCACTGCACTCTGGCCTGGGTGACAGAGTGAGACCCTGTCTCATAAAAAAGAATACAACTCAGGTACAGTCAAATGGAAGAAGCGTAGGGTGAGGTATGGGGGATGGGTCACAAAACTTCCATGCCCTTTCCAGGCATGACACCCTCCCAGCCTCTCAATGTGTTTGCCAACCAGGAAGCTTTCCAAATTCTGTCATTTAGAGATTTCAGTGGAGGTTTCATCATAGAGGCATGACTGATTAAATCTTGGGTCATGGGTGATTGCCCAATCTCCAGCTCCTAGCCCCTAGCCCCTCTCCCCTCTCCCCTCCCAGGAGGTCAGGGAGGGGAGAAGGCAGGTGGGGCTTAAAGTCCCAGTCCTCTGGCTAGGTGTGGTGGCTCACGCCTGTAATCCTAGCACTTTGGGAGACTGAGGCAGGCAGATCACTTGAGGTCAGCAGTTCAAAACCAGCCGGGCCAACATGGTGAAACCCTGTCTCTACTAAAAATACAAAAAAAATTAGCCGTTTGTGGTGGCACATGTCTGTAGTCCCAGCTACTTGGAAGGCTGAGGCAGGAGAATTGCTTGAGCTCAGGATGCAGAGGTTGCAGTGAACCAAGATTGCACCACCGCACTCCATCCAGCCTGGGCAACAGAATGAGACTCCATCTCAAACAACAAAAAAGTTCCAACCCTCTAATCATGCCTTGGTCTTTCCATGACCCCTTCTCCTAATCCTGAAGCTATCTAGGGACCCCCAGCCACCAGTCATGTCATTAGCATGCAAAAGATACCTTTTTTTTTTTTGATACCTAGTCTCCCTGTGTCACCCAGGCTGGAGTGCAGTGGCATGATCTTGGCTCACTGCAACCTCTGCCTCCTGGGTTCAAGCGATTCTCCTGCCTCAGCCTCCCGAGTAGCTGGGATTACAGGTGCCCGCCACCACACCTGGTTAATTTTTGTATTTTAGTAGAGACAGAGTTTTGCCATGTTGGCCAGGCTGGTCTCGAACTCCTGACCTCAGGTGATCCACCCACCTCGGCCTCCCAAAACGCTGGGATTACAGGTGTGAGCCATGGCGCCCAGCCAAAATACCCTTATTCCTTCAGAGATTCCAAGAGTTTGGGGAACTATGTGCCAGGAACTGGGGACAGTGACCAAATATTTATTATTATACCACAGCTGAAATGCCATCTTGTAGAGTCCTTTCCTGGCCACCGTTTTTGAAGTAGCACAGATACTGATCACTCACAGCAGGCTGTCACATGGCCCAGGTTTGACATTTTCTTGCATCTGTGCGTGTTCAATAGGCTTTTTATCTAACTCAAACGTAAGTTCTGTGATCCTAGGTTTGGGTCTGTCACGCTCACCACGCTATCCCAGCACCTGGCTCATAGGAGATGTACAGTAAATACTCCATGAATAAGCATGTGCATGACTCAATGATGCTGAGGGGTGACCCTCAAGACAGCGAGGCATCCCTCACCTGGCCATGACCCCTTCTTCTGTGTATCGTCTTTCTCCAGGTGAACCAGAACAGCACCTCCTCCCACTTAGGAAGCTCGTGATTTCCAGGTAAGCCTGTGGACTTCACCGGGGGTTCCTGCTGTTTCTGGGTGGCCCCGGAGCCACTTTTCTGTCCTTCCAGGGCCTCCCTGGGGGAGACATGTCCACTAGGGTGGGCTGACCCAGCCCCATCAGAGGTTTCCATGGTGACAGACTGGGGGTGCTATTTATAGAATCAAGGCTTAGTTTTCTAGCTCTGGATCAAGGACAGGGAGAGGGATTAATGCTGAACCAACCAGAAAAAGGTTTGTCTGACACTGGGGATGGGGCAGGAAAGACCACCATGATGGGGGAGGGGAAGATTCTGGAACCATTTTTGCACAGAATGCTGTCTGCCAGTCTGGCTTCTAAAAACAGCATCAGAGTTGGGCCAAAGCAATTAATGTTCTAATAACAGTCACAAGCCGTTCTGTTCTAAGAATAACCCCCATGGCCGTTGGGCCAGGTACTGGTCCTGTGTTACTCATTTAACCCTCAGCATCCTTGGGAGGCGGATGACATGATCATTCCATTTTACAGAAGAGAAAACCAAAGCACAGAGAAGGAAGGGCTTTGACTTGCCCAAGGCTACACAGCCACCAAGGGACAGAATTCCTCCCAGGTTTGCTTTTAGTGAATGATTTTAAGTGCACATTTATCCATCCATATTCTACTAAGGGGTGGGGAAAGGGATTTTTTGAATTTGGTAATTCAAAGATTTAAGAACTCCAGGTTTAACTTCCTTCAGCCCCTGTTTTCTTCATCTGGAGAATGGGGATTCATCATTGTCCACCTCCGAGGTTGGCCATGAGATGGCGTGAGCTGGCCCAGGTGGGAGTGCTTGGAAACTGTGAAGTGCTGGGCCCTCCCTGTGGACTTGGGCACTGGAGTTAAGGCTGCATGACTGAGCTCACTTCCTTCTGTCCCCCAGCCTCTGTGATCAGGTTAAAGGAAACCTCAAGAGAGGTTATTTTACATGGAAACACAGCTTCCAGCTTGGACTCTTATTTTTAGTCTCTTTATCTATTTTTAAACAATCGGCATATGTTTTAGTTTTTCTTTCAATTTACTTTGCTCCAACCTGCAAGGACTCTGTCATTATCAGGGTTCCCATCTTAAGTTGCACTAAGATCCCAGAGTTTTTGTTTTTGAGACAGTCTCACCCTGTTGCCCAGGCTGGAGTGCAGTGGCATGATCTCAGCTCACAGCAGTCTCCACCTTCTGGGGTTCAAGTGACTCTCGTGCCTCAGCCTTCCAAGTAGCTGGGGTTACAAGTGTGCGCTACCACACCCAGCTAATTTCTGTATTTTTAGTAGAGACAGGGTTTCACCATGTTGGCCAGGCTGGTCTCGAACTCCTGGCCTCAAGTGATCTGCCCGCCTCAGCCTCCCAAAGTGCTGGGATTACAGGCATGGGCCACCACACCTACCCAAGATCCCATAGTTCTATTCCAAAGAAAAGAACCCTCTCATGAAAAACAGCTTTCCTCCCTGTTCCTCACTAACTCCGTTCCCTCGCTTCCTTTCTGCAGATCATTAGTAGAATCCTGGACCTTCTCATTGACAAAAGCAGATTTGTTACTTGTTTTACTGTTTAAATGAGATACCATATAGAGGTGCTTTAGCTGATCCTGGGTACAGAGTTGGCCTTGAACAAACATGAATCCTTCTCTTGCCTCCAAGAATTCATCAGTATTTATCACATAATCACTGTCATTTGCTCTGTGTCCATAAGAAAAGTGTATATTTGAGGTCAAGTGGATGCAAGATGAGATGTGGGGAAGAACCCAGGAAACGTTTTTAAATTTAAACTCTCTCTGGCCATCTGGGATGTGTTCTTAAAACATTACATGCTTATGCGAATGGATGAAGACAGTATGTTGTGCAATCACATGTATAAATATAAATGATCTATTTCAGAATTGTTACTCTGAGCCTAACACAGTCTTTCCCCCTTTCAGATCTCTGCAAATGACTTCATTGCCAAGAAGAGAAGAAACTGCATTTAAGTGGAAATCGGACCTCTAATCCAAGCATATTGCTTGCTATTAATCGCCAAAACAGGACTGCTGATGAGGAATGTATTTGCATATGTTTGCAAAAGCTGAATCATTGAAAACGTACCTTGAAACTCTCTATCTTTGGACACTCCAGGGTAGAGAACGAAGGGTATGGAAGTAGTCCGGCTTTTGAAACTTAGGTATTTTATATTTTTCCCCTCAAGAACTTTTTTTTAAGAGACAGATTTGCCATCCTCCTTAATTTGCAGGACTGCCTTGGTGGCTTTGTTTGCTGGGACAAGGCCCACAACCTGTGCCTCTCCTATTGACCCTTTGAATTTCAAAGAATCTATTTAAGAATTTAATATATGAGGCTTTCTTTGATTCCTCCTCCGTTCTACCTAGTTTCACAGAGAAAAAAAAATACTCTTTGAATAAAGTGAACAGAGGCTCATTTGTTTGTGCCTTACTTTACTGAATGAATAGGGTTTTTTTTTTCTTTCCATATTGGATTTTGCCAGGTAGATTTGTGATGAGCAAAAAGCTGGAGAATATAGGTGCATGTAAGGCACAGCCGAATTCCTGTGTCAGGGTCCCCAGGGCCACCCCCAGGATCGATGATTGGCTAGAAGAACTCAGAATTCAGAAGAGCTATTATCCTTATTGTTATGGTTTATTACAGTAAAAGGATAAACATTAAAATCAGCAAAAGAGGCCAGGTGGAGTGGCTCACGCCTGTAATCCCAGCACTTTGGGAGGCCAAGGCAGGCAGATCGCCTGAGGTCAGGAGTTCGAGACCAGCCTGGCCAACATGGTGAAACCCTGTCTCTACTAAAAATACAAAAATTACGTGGGCCATCTGTAATCCCAGCTACTCAGGAGGCTTGAACCTGGGAGGCGGAGGTTGCAGTGAGCGGAGATCACGCCATTGTACTCCAGCCTGGGTGACAGAGCAAGACTCCATCTCAAAATAAAATCAACGAAAGAAAAAGGTGCATAGGGCAGAGTCCAGGAGAGACCAGCCTCAAGCTTCCAGTTGTCGTCTCCGGGTAGAGTCTTACAGACACGCTTAATTTTCCCAGCAATGATATGTGACAACACATACTAAACATTACCAGCCAGAAAGCTCACCCTAGCCTTGGGGTCTAGGTTTTTATTGCATGTCAGTCACATAGGGCAATCACATGACTGACTTTAGTTACTTAATCACCAGCTGCTCCAGAGGTCACAATGATACAGCATGGCCCAAGGTCCCCAAAATAAATCACATTTTTAGCACAAACTATCTGGCCTGGTATGGCCCAAGGCCTGAGGTATACAAAGACACCCCTACTTGGGAGGATATTCCAAAGACTTAAAGTTTATCTCCCAGGAGCCCATTAAGGCCAGTTTTTTCTTTGAGATGTGCTGGGTTTGGACACTTCAAGCCTGCTGAGTTAACCCTTATAGCACAGTCCCCAAATGCTGAGGGACCAACTAGGCCTACAATAAGTTTGTATCTTTAAGGGTTAAGGTGTTTTACCCATACCTCCTTGCCTTATAGCTCATGATAATATGAGGCTTTTGGAAGGCAGTGACTTATTGTGGCTTGGGGCGTGGGTTTTTGGAGTCAGGCTGACCTACTGGCTGTATGGCTTGAGACTGTCTCTTCATCTGTGAAATGGGGAAGTTAAAACTTCATTGTGTGTGTGTGTGTGTGTGTGTATGTGTGTGTTTAGACAGAATCTCGCTCTGTCACTCAGGCTAGAGTACAGTGGCGTGATCATAGCTCACTGCAGCCTCGGTCTCCTAGGGTCAGGTGGTCCTCCCATCTTAGCCTCCTGAGTAGCTGGGCATGTGCCACCACACCTGGCTACTTTTTAAGTTTTTTGTTGTTGTTGTTTGTTTGTTTTTTGTAGAGATGAGGTATTTCTATGCTGTTCAGGCTGAACTTCATGTGTTTATTGGGGATGGCTAATGGATGACATTGGTGGTGGTCCTTAGTACCAGATAAGCCCTCAGTGTGAAGCAGCTCTTATCTTTCCTTGTCTTGAGATTGCTCTGGAATGGTAATTAGGCTTTTTTGAAGGTATGACCCTTTTTGTTCATTTCTTCAGCAGTTACTTTTTATTTTTTAAATTTTTGACCCACAGTCTCTGATAAGTAATCATTCACCAATCACCGATTACTCTCCTTGCTCTGTTAAGTGTGACACTGTCCCTTTGAAAATCTGGCGACAGCTATGTATCCCATCCCCACACACACCAAAAAAAAAAAAATTTATGTCTGGTTCCAGGAGTTACCTTTTATGAGAAGTCCATCCGTGAAGACCCTGGATATTCAGAGAACTTCCTGGGAAAACACTGAAAGAAAATAAAGAGGCCGGGCCTGGTGGCTCATGCTTGTAATCCCAGCACTTTGGGAGGCCGAGGTGGGCAGATAACCTGAGGTCAGGAGTTCGAGACCAGCCTGGCCAATGTGGCGAAACCCCATCTACTAAAAATACAAAAATTAGCTGGGCGTCGTGGTGCATGCCTGTAGTTGCAGCTACTTGGGAGGCTGTGGCAGGAGAATTGCTTGAACCCAGGAGGCAGAGGTTGCAGTGAGCCAAGATCGTGCTAGTGTACTCCAGCCTGGGCAACAGAGCAAGACTCCATCTCAAAAATAAAATAAATAAAACAAAATAAAATAAATACAATTTCTGTTTCTAGCCCCCAAGTGGTAGCACTAGGTCTTGTTCCCTGAAAAAAACTAGGCTCAGAATCCACTCTCATTTCATCTCCCCTGATTTGATCTGAAAAGATTTTGTTTAGAGTACTACATGAATATATTATAAAACATGGGACAATCAGGATTGATAGTAAGAAGGCAAGTGGCTCTATTTGTACTTCCTCTCAATATCTCCTTTCTTCCCTAAAGGTAATGCTACCATTTTCTGTTTGTACATAGTCTTCCAGACTTTAAATTTTTGAACATATAAATATTATCATCTTAAAGTTGTATAAAAATCAAATTTGAATAGGTTATTCCAAAATGTAACTTGACAAATTGTTTGTTTGTTTTGGAGACAGAGTCCCGCTTTGTTGCTCAGGCTGCAGTGCAGTGGCACAAACACAGCTCACTGCAACCTCTAACTCCTGGGCTCAAGCAGTCCTTTCACCTCGGCCTCCTGAGTAGCTGGACCTTGACACCTGGCTAACTTTTTATTTTTTGTAAAGAGGGGAATCACTATGTTGCCCAGGCTGGTCTCAAACTCCCGGGCTCAAGCAATCCTGCCTCAGCCTCTCAAAGTGTTGGGATTACAGGCGTGAGCCACCGCACCTGGCTCCTGGAGCGTTTCTGATGTGAACATCTGCTGATCTAACACCACTCCTTTTACCAGCTGCCTGTTCTAGAGCAAACCATCTTTTTGAGCATTCCACTTTGGCTAGGCCCTTAGGCTGTTAGCAGTTTTCATTGCTACTGGCAAAGCTGCAGTGGACATTCTCCTGCACATATAACCTCTTGGTGCCACTGTATGAGTGAGTCGCTGCAAAATGAGAAGTAGAATTGCCGGGGTGAAAGGCATACATATTAACTTTTTTGATTAATTCCACCCATGTACCCTGATTTGGGCAGAATTTTAATCTCAGAGCTTTGTTCTAGAGCCTTTCTTGGGGGTTCCGTGGAGCAGTGGGTCAGCCATCACTTGTGCCGTGGCCCATCCTCTGTCCAGCTTGGGCAGCATGCATCATCCATTCTGATTCCTTAATTTGCCATATGTGAAAACATGGTAATCTATACATTACTTGGGTGCTATTATTATATATAACTAGCTTTGGAGTCAGAATCAGCGTCTCATCCTGGCTTTACCACTTTCCAACTGTGTGACTGTGGCCAAGTGACTCCACTTCTCTGAGCCTCAGTTTTCCTCTTCTGTAAAATGGGGGTAAAGGGATAAGAACTGTAGGGGGATCTCAGGGGATGGTTAAGAGAAATCCATGAGATAAGCAAACACATTATCTAGTTTAGTAAAGCTAAGCAATGAAGACTTACAGCCCCATGGTGAAGGCTTCATAAATGGTAGCTATAATGATTACTATTAATATTGTGAAATAAAAGATAGGTTGTGATGAACCAACCATATCTTCTCATTGGGATGTATGTTTGTCCAACTGATAGCCAGCCATTTGTAGTCATGATCTGGGGTTGGAGAACGGTCTTTTGCACATGTGCCAGATGGACTGAATATAGATCTTCACTCTCGTTAGCAGCCGCCAACCTGGTTGAGACATCAGGGCCTCCAAAGGGCTTGGCAATTTTTCATTAAAAACAAAAACAAAAAAACTCTTAACCTATGTCTACCCAAAGAATAAATCCTCTACCCTTCCAGGGTAAGGGATGAACAGCTGATGGAATTACAGACCCAGGAAGCTCATGGTGGCCAGTCATTGGGTAGCAGAGGACATCCAGTCTCATTCATCGTTCCACTCATCTCTTGCGGCCCAACCAAGCAGCCCCAAGCTGAATGACTTAAAACAACTTGTTTTTTTGTTTGTTTGTTTGTTTGTATGTTTTTTTGAGACAGTTTCACTCTTGTCACCCAGGCTGGAGTGCAATGGCGTGATCTTGGCTCACTGCAACCTCCGCCTCCTGGGTTCAAGCAATTCTCCTGCCTCAGCCTCCAGAATAGCTGGGATTACAGGCACCCGCCACCGCACCTGGCTAATTTTTGTATTTTTAGTAAAGATGGGGTTTCATCATGTTGGCCAGGCTGGTCTCAAACTCCTGACCTCAGGTGATTCACCTGCCTCGGCCTCCCAAAGTGCTGGGATTACATGCGTGAGCCACCGCGCCTGGCCACAACTTGTTAAATCTCTCAGTTCTAGCCAGGTGCAGTGGCTCATGCCTGTAATCCCAGTAAGTTGGGAGGCCAAGGCAGGAGGATCACTTGAGCCCAGAAATTCAAGACCAGCCTGTGCAACATGGTGAAACCCTGGTCTCTAGAAAAAAAAAAAAATGGCATGGTGGCATGTGCCTGTAGTCCCAGCTACTGGGGAGGCTGAGGTAGAATCACTTGAGCCTGGGAAGTGGAGGTTGCAGTGAGCTGTGATTACGCCACTGCACTCCAGCCTGGGGGACAGAGTGAAACCCTGTGTGAAAAAAAAAAACTCTCAGTTTTGGGAATTAATTAGAGTGAGCTGGTGGTTCTCTAGTTAGATGGCAGCTGAAGGTCTTCATTCATTTGTCTAGTACTTGGGCTGGGATGGTTGGGGCATCTAGAGGCTTAGTGGGGTATCTCTTATCCATGTAGTCTCTCCGCATGGCTAGACTGGGCTTCTTCAGGACATGGCCATCTCAGGGTGGTTAAACTTCATACATGGTGTTGGCTTCCCCCGAACAAATGTCACAAGAGTCCAGGAGTTCGAGACCAGCCTGGGCAAAATAATGAGACTTTGTCTCTATAAAAAGTTTTAAAAATTAGCTCAAGCTGGCTGTGGTGGCTCATGCCTGTAATCCCAGCACTTTGGGAGGCTGAGGCTGGCGGATCACCGGAGGTCAGGAATTCGAGATCAGCCTGGCCAACATGGTAAAAACTCATCTCTACTAAAAATACAAAAAAAAGAAAAAATTAGCGGGGGGCTGGGTGTGGTGGCTCACACCTGTAATCCCAGCACTTTGGGAGACCAAGGCTGGTGGATCATCTTGAGGTCAGGAGTTCAGGACCAGCCTGGCCAACATGGTGAAATCTCTCTATTAAAAATACAAAAAAATTAGCTGGGTGGTAGTGGCGCATGCCTGTAATCCCAGCTACTCAGGAGGCTGAGACAGGAGAAGCGCTTGAGCCTGGGAGGCAGAGGTGGTGGTAAGCCAAGATTGAGGCATTGCACTCCAATCTGGGTGACAGAGTGAGACCCTGTCTCAAAAGAAAACAAAACAAAAAAATTGGCCGAGCGTGGTGGCTCACGCCTGTATCCCAGCTACTCGGGAGGCTGAGGCAGGAGAATTACTTGAGCCTGGGAGGCAAAGGTTGCAGTGAGCCGAGATTGTGCCACTGCACTCCGGCCTGGGCGACAGAGTGAGACTCCATCTCAAAAAAATAAATACATACCCAGCAGGAAAATAAATACAAAACCTTAACGATTATAAAAGTGCTTCAGAGAGAAATAGCTGGGCATGGTGGCAAGCACCTGTAGTCCCAGCTACTTGGGTGGCTGAGGTGGGAGGACCACTTAAGCCCAGCAGGACAAGGCTGCAGTGAGCCTTGACTGTGCCACTGTTTGCACTCCAGCCTGGGTTGACAGAGCGAGACCCTGTCTCAAAAAACAGAAAACAAACCACAACAACAACAGAAAACCCATCAACAATTGGCCACAGTTATCCTTAAAAAACAATTGATCAGCCTCAATTGTGGGTCAGCAAATGGCTTTCAGATCTCTGGGATACACCAATGTCACCAGAATGTTTCCTTTCTTCATTTTGGGGTAGAAAATGAAAACATTTCTTTCATCTACTATTTAAATTAAGAGGCTAGGTCACCAAAAAACCCAGGCTTCTTTGAGGGTTTCCCCAGCCTCTTCCTTGGGACGAGGGACAACTGGTCCTACCAATGGAAGGGTTCCAGGCCTCTCTGGACCCCACATCTGGGCCCAGAATCAGGAGGACACCTCTTACCCCTATCCTCAAAGTTGGCCTCATTCTGTGTTCTAAACCAACACTGCTCAGGATAATTAACAATAAGAATTCCATTCCTGCTGGCATGGTGGTTCACACCTGTAATGCCAGCACTTTGGGAGACCTAGGTGGGCGGATCACCTGAGGTAGGGAGTTCGAGACCAGCCTGACCAACATGGAGAAAGCCCGTTTCTACTAAAAACACAAAATTAGCTGAGCGTGGTGGCCCATGCCTGTAATCCCAGCTACTCGGGAGGCTGAGGCAGGAGAATGGCTTGAACCCGGGAAGTGGAGGTTGCAGTGAGCTGAGATTGTACCATTGCACTCCAGCCTGGGCAACAAAAGCGAAACACCATCTCAAAAAAAAAAAAAGAATTCGATTTATTCAGACAGAACCCCTGGCTCCACCCATCAGGCCCTCCTCCAGTCCTTTCATGAATTTGGATCTTTTTTTTTATATATACTGAGTCTTGCTCTATCACAGCTAGAGTGCAGTGGAGAGATCTCGGGTCACTGCAACCTCTGCCTCCTGGATTCAAGCAACTTTCCAGTCTCAGTCCCCCGAGTAGCTGGGACTACAGGCACATGCCACGACGCCCAGTTAATTTTTCTATTTTTGGTGGAGATGGGGTTTCGCCATATTGGTCAGGCTGGTCTTGAACTCCTGACCACAGGTGATCCACCCATCTCGGCCTCCCAAAGTGCTGGGATTATAAGCATGAGCCACCGCACCCCACCAAGTCTGGATTATTTTGATCTAACCTTGTTTCCATTTCCAAACAACAGCTGCTTTTTTTTTTAATGGATTGTTTATTAACTTTTTATTTTGAAATAATTATAGACTTACGTGAAGTGGAAAAAGTGGTGCAAAGGGTTCCATGTGTCCTTCACCTGGCTTCCCCCAATGCTGATATCTGATGCAACTGTAGTGCAATAGCAAAACCAGGAAATTAGCATTAGTAAAAACTGTTAACTAGACTACAGACCCTATTCAGTTTTCGCCTTGTTTACGTGCATTCATTTGTGTGTGCTTATGGATTTTGCTAAGGTTCAAAACCTTGCATTTCAGGGTTTTATTTCCTTTTAGCAACAGAACCCTCCATATACCCCTTATACGCCCATAGAGACAAATCAAATCACATGTAAAAACTCAAATCTACAAAGCAAAAGTGGGCTAGGTGAGGTGTTTCACGCCTATAATCCCAACATTTTGGGAGCCCAAGGTGGATCACTTGAAGCCAGGAGTTCAAGACCAGCCTGGGCACATAGCAAGCCCTCGTCGCTACAAAAAGATCTTTTTTTTTTTTTTTTTTTTTTGAGATGAGTCTCGCTCTGTCGCCCAGGCTGGAGTGCAGTGGTGCGATCTTGGCTCACTGCAACCTCCGCCTCCCGGGTTCAAGCAATTCTCTGCCTCAGCCTCCTGAGTGGCTGGGATTACAGGTGCCCACCACCAAGCCCAGCTTATTTTTTTGTATTTTTAGTAGAGATGAGGTTTCACCATCTTGGCCAGGCTGGTCTTGAACTCCTGACCTTGTGATCCACCCACCTCAGCCTCCCAAAGCGCTGGGATTACAGGCATAAGCCACCACGCCCAGCCCAAAATGATCTTAAAAAATTAGCTGAGTTTGGCTACTGCAGCCTGTAGCCCAAGCTACTCGAAAGGCTGAGGGAGGAGGATTACTTGAGCCCAGGAGGTTGAGGCTGCAGTGAGCTATGATTATGCCACTGCACTCCAGCCTGGGAGACAGAGCAAGACCCTGTCTAAAAAAAAAAAAAAAAAAAAAAAAGAAAAAGTGGCTATTTTGATGAGGACCCCATCGCTGTCCCAATCATCAGCTGTTTCTCTCTGAACCACTTTTATAATCGTTAAGGTTTTGTATTTATTTTCCTGCTGGGTTGATTGAAGTTGATTTTATTCAACAGGCTACAAACTGCATGAGAACAGGAATCATTTTTTCATTGTTTACCATTTATCCCCATAGTCTACCATGCCCAGCATGTTAAGGTTGTAGAAGCCACCTTCCAAGATGGCCCCCAATGAACCTGGCCTCCTGGTATTCACACCCACTTTGGCATGTTTTTCCTTTGTGCACTGAATAGGGTTAGGGTTCCAGATTAAATACAGTATGGTGGTTAAATTTGAAATTCAGATAATTTTTTAGTATTTCGCAATATTTTACAAGACATACACATACTATTATTCATTGTTTTATCTAAACTTCAAGTTTAATTGGGCATCCTGTATTTTTATCTATTACATCTGGCAACCCTATATAGGGCTGAATGTGTAACCAATAAGATATTGCAAAAATGGGCCAGGCGCGGCCGGGTGCGGTGGCTCACGCCTGTAATCCCAGCACTTTGTGAGGCCGAGGTGGGTGGATCACGAGGTCAAGAGTTCGAAGACCATCCTGGCCAACATGGTGAAACCCCCATCTCTACTAAAAATATAAAAATTAGCTAGGCATGGTGATGCACACCTGTAGTCCCAGCTACTCAGGAGGCTGAGGCAGAAGAATCGCTTGAATCCGGGAGGTGGAGGTTGCAGTGAGCTGAGATTGTGTCACTGCACTCCAGCCAGGTGACAGAGCAAGACTCCGTCTCAAAAAAAATTAATAAAAAATAAAGAAATGGGCGAGGCGTGGTGCCCTATGCCTGTAATCCCAGCACTTTGGGAGGCCGAGGCAGGTGGATCGCCTGAGGTCAGGAATTCAAGACCAGCCTGACCAATATGGTGAAACCCCGTCTCTAACAAAATACAAAAATTAACCGGGTGTGGTGGCATGTGCCTGTAGTCCCACCTACTCAGGACAGGAGAATTGCCTGAACCTGGGAGGCAGAAGTTGCAGTGAGCCAAGATTGCGCCACTGTACTACAGCCTAGGTGACAGAGCAAAACTCAAAAAAAAAAAAAAAAAGATATTGCAGAAATGACAGTGTGACTCCAAGACTAGGCCATAAAAGACCTTGTGGCTTCTGCCTTGCTCTCTCTTGCTTTGCTCATTTTGAGGGAAGCTAGCCACTATGTCATAACGACACTTGGTAACCATATGTAGAGGCTCACATGGCGAGAAACCGAAACCTGCCAACAACCAGCACCAGTTTGCCAGCTATGTGAGAGAAGCACCTTGGAAGTTGGTCATCCAGCCCTGGTCAAGCTTTCAGATGGCTGCAACCCCATGAAAGACCCTGAGTCAGAACCACCCAGCTAAGCCACTCTCAAATTCCTACCAAAAGAAATTAAGTGAGATAATGTTTACTGGTGTTGCAAGCCGCTACATTTGGAGGTAATTGTTACACTGCAATAGATAACACATAGGTACTCATTAAATATTTGTTAATGACTAAATGAATAAATGAATGATGAAGGTTGTGGTTTCTCCCCTTACTGTGTTTTGCGGATATTTAATTTACAGATAACACCCCGAGCCTAAGGAACCTCATGTTCCAGCTTTCCATACAAGGATAGAGTCTTCACGAATTCTCGAAAGATAAGTAGGGTAGAAACCATCTGTAAGAAACATTTAGAGGGAAATCAAATTGCTAATCTCAGCTGATCTGGGTTCTCAATTCTGCCAAGTTCAGGACACCATATATATTTTTGGGACAAAATGCAAAATAAGAATAAGCCATGTGCAAGTGTATAATGTCACTGTCCTAGAAAAAGTACATGTGCTAGTCTTTAAATATATCAGCTTTGAAATGCCACTTATGGATTGTTTCTATGGTACCAACCTATTTAAAGTTGTAACTGAGCAAGGATTTTTTATTCCCCAAATCTTTTGTAGGCAATATGGAAAGTGTGCTGTATGGCAGAGGCTGTAGAAATAAGAGGTTAGGAATGTGGACTCGGGGGTTATAACAAACTACCTTAGAAGGTCGAAGAATCAAAGACGTGATGTCTGCAGAGTTTGGCTCTGTGGCCCTGAACACACAGGAATCATGATGTGGGACCCTATGCATGGTTTTGCAAAGTAAGCACCTGCCTGGGAGTTTGAGCTCCTGGGTTTCAGGCCTGGCCCTGTCCTTAAACTCACTGTGTGGTGCTGGCACCTCCCCTCTGCCAGGGGCTCCCCCACTGCCTCAGCTGTGAAAGGAGAGGTATAGACCCATAAGTGCTGGAGGGCCCTGCCAGACTCCTTCTGCCCAAGGAGCCTTGTTGCTTGGCAACCCCTTCTGCGAAGGCCACATGTCTGAGCACCTCATTGGGAATGTGGAAATGAGTGTGGATGTTCCCAAATCTCAAAGCAACGTTTTTGTTTTTTTTTCCCCTCTGGGAAATGACAGGAGGTCATGATAGATATGAGACCTTGAACCTAAAGCTCTGGTTGCCTTGTAAAAACTTTTCCTTGTTTTTCAAAGGCTGGGCATTTGATCCCAGAAATCCTGAAAAACCATGGATTTTTGAGACTGAAAGGGGTATGACATTGGGTTTTTAAAAATGAAGGCTGGAGCACTGGCTCACGCCTGTAATCCCAGCATTTTGGGAGGCCAAGGCAGGTGGATCGTGAGGTCAGGAGTTCAAAACCAGCCTGGCCAACATGTTGAAACCCCATCTCTAATAAAAATACAAAAAGTAGCCAGGCATGGTGGCGCACACCTGTAATCCCAGCTACTCTGGAGGCTGAGGCAGGAGAATTGCTTGAACCCAGGAAGCATATGTTGCAGTGAGCTGAGATCATGCCACTGCACTCCAGCCTGGGTGACACAGTGAGACTCTATCTGGGGGAAAAAAAAAATTAAAACAAATAAAAAAACAAAAATTAGCTGAGCGTGGTGGCGTAATGCCAGCTACTTGAGAGGCTGAGGCATGAGAATCACTACAGCTGCACCTGTAATGACAGCTACTTGGGAGGCTGAGGCATGAGAATCACTTGAATCTGGGAGGCAGAGGTTGCAAGTGAGCCAAGATTGTGCCACTGCACTGTAGCCTGGGCGACAGAGTGAGACTCTGTCTCAATAAATAAATAAATAAGAATATAGCCACAATCATTTAGAAAGCTCTTACCATGCCAGGAGCTTTACATGCACTAATTATCACTTTCTGTGTTTTTCTGAAAACAACTCTCTTAGAGCAGTACTGTGATTATCCCCAATCTACAGATGGAAAAACTGAGGTGCAGAGAGGTGAAACAACCTGCCCTTGGGCCCACATCTAAGAAGTAGCAAAGTGGAGATTTGGATCTTTGAAGTTTTTACTCCAGAGCTTTCATTTTAAGAAATTACAAAAAAGTTGTAAGTACAGAGAGAAACATTTTCCCCGTAATAATTTGAGATTAAGGTGACCATTTGAGGCCTTATCCCCTGCCAAACACGCTGATTTACTTTCCAACAAACAAGGACATCCTCTGATGTAACTTAACAGGCAACCACGAAAATCAGGAAATTAACATGGACACATCATTACCATGGCATCGTAGGCCCCATTTAAACTTTTCCAACTGTCTCTGTAACTTTAGGCAAAAAGATCCAGTTCAGAATCATGTGTTTAGTTGTCATGCCTCTTTGGTACCCTTCAGTTTGGAACAGTTCCAGGGTCTGTCTTTGATTTTCATGACCTTGGCACTTTCTAAGATTACAGTTTTGTATACAGCATGTCTCTTTATGTGGGTTTGTCTGATGTATCCTCATGATTACATCCAGGTTATGGATCTTTAGCAGGAATATCACAGGGATGATGTTGCAATCTTCTCAGGGCATCCTATCAAGTGCCACGTAACTTCACTTTGTCCCATTCCTGACAATGGAGACTTTGATCACTACATCAGAGCCTGCACTCTTAACTACCCCATGACAGTCCACAAAGGTCCCTTCTTCAGAAGCCACAGAGTGAGTTCCATTTAGTGAAGTAAATCCACTAGCATCAGGCCCTCATGATCAAAGTAATTGCAGCTCCATAAAATCTGCTGTAAAGCCATAAACATAGCTACAAAAAAGCCAAGCTTATGTATGCTTTTGGCTTTTGGGCTACAAACAGATGTAAATACATTCAGGCACAGACTAAAAACACTTTTTTCTCCTTTGTTTCCCTTACTCTGCTCCTGGCGGGGCTTGTAGTCTGTTAGACCCTCTCTCCCGGCCTTCAATGCTAAAACCACATTTTCTATTTCTTTCCTGAGTACATACTATGTGTCAGGCACAATGATTCTACATGTCACTAGGAATACAGAGATCATTAAGACACAGTCGTCATTCCTAAGCAGCCCATATTTAACTGGGTACACAAAAATTATTGTTTAATTCTTAACAACTACTTGATGGTAGACTTAAGTATTTGACTCCAAGTCCCGTGCTCTTTTTACATTCCAACAATTGCCTCTTGAATCTTTTCATCACATAGAGCAGAGAGAGAAAAATTAAGCAAAAATTAATAGCTAACACTTCTTCAGCACCTACTGTTACCAGGTACGGTTTTCATTGCCTACAGTTTTATCTTATTGAATCCTTAACCATTTTGCAGAAGAGAAAACAGGCTTAGATGTAATGACTTGCCCAAGGTCCACAGCTGCTAAATTGCAGAGTCAAGGTTGGAACTCCAGAGCCTGTGGACACTTCAATGTCTACAAGCAGTCCTTGGGCTAGTGAGGGCTTCCCAGGGAGGGCCCATGACTGTTCTGCTCATTGTATCACATTGGCCTAGCACAGTTGAGGGGCACTCAGTATATTTTAATTAGATCAATGAATAAATGAATGAATTTACCAACCTGCTGGAAACGAAAAGAATGGAAACAGCTCCTGGATAGAATACTTGGGAACTCTACAGTTTGCCCATTCATTCCTTCATTCCCTCTTAAACTCCTGCATACAGGCCACTGCCCTGTGCCCATGAGGGTGCTTACACCGACAGCGTCAAAGATACAGGAATCAGAGTCTTGACCTTCATTATTCCCGTTTGAATGCTGTGTCCCAGGCCCCCTATTGCCTCACAGTATTTACCACAACTACCCTATGGGCTAATCCTACATCTCTATTTTACGGATTTACAATCTCAGAGTGGCAAAGTCTCCTTAGGCCAAGGTGGCTCAGCGGATTCCACACCAGTCATCACAGGCTGAGCGTCACAGTACAAAGCGGGCGCGGCAGGGAGGCCGATTCCGCGGGGAAACCACTCCCCAGCTATTCTAGGCCTTGCAAATCCACCCTTCCTATCTAAGACCCCAACCGGCCGCTCTACAGCCATATCCGCCGTAGCGTACCACGCTGCCCTGGCAGCCAGCAGGACATCCGCTGCCGACCAACGTCATTTCCGGCGCGCCGGCCACGATGCATCCGGGTTCTGGTGTAGGAGCGGCGGTCTTCTCGCGCGGATTGTGAAGCTGAATTTGGTTCGCTGGACCCTCGGAGAGGTGAGCAAGGCTGGCCACAAGGATACTCAGCGCCAGTGAGAATAGGGACGCAGGCTCAGGGAAGGCGAGCTTCGGTCCCAGCCTTTGGGGTGCGGGGAGGGGAATCCATTTCGTAGACAGCTCTGCCGAGGCACGGAGAGGGGCGGTGCTGCTTGGGGTCAACTGGGATTTAGGGCGTGGGTTCAGTTAAGAACCTGAGCCTCCTTCGCCAAACCTAGATGAGCCCGAGGCCTGACTTGTAGCACTCCTGAGTTTGAGCCCTATGAGCAGTGGAACCTAGGGTAAGTTACTAATTTCTCTGAACCTCCTTTTTCTTATCTGAAGCATGAAAACTAACGGTACCTACTTTGTAGAAGTGTGTTGATGCAGACGGTTGATAATCGGTCTCAAGCGACCAGCATGTACCTAGCATCTGCTGATGAGGGCTTCATAACTTGTGACTACTCAGGGCTTATTACCACTTACTATGCCCACAGAGGCAGTGGTATTATTTAACCATATGTTTTTGAGATTCCCCACCTTTTCTGAAAACCCTTCTGTCCTGAACACTCCTGGAAGAGGTTGGGACCCGCTGCACCCAACCAGTGCACCAGTGAGTAGAAGAAGGCAGAGATAACGTTTTGCCTGAGGTGACCAGAGTTTGACACTGCCTGTGGAAGTAGTGAACTCCGTGTGCCTTAAGGCTGCTTTCAGCAAGACAAGAATCACAATTGCTGTCACCTGTTGAGTGTATTATTGTGTAGTGCACCATGCTTGGCCCTTCACATGCATTTAATTCTCATACACTGGGTATCTGATAGAGTTGAATTTGAACTCAGGCTTCGATTTTAGCGTGCCTGATTTTGCAATCACTTTGCTAAGTTTACTCCCTAGTCCCATAATAATAATGATGATTGTGATGGTAAATACTGAACGTCGACTTGATTGGATTGAAGGATATGCAGTATTGATCCTGGGTGTGACCATGTGGGTGTTGCCAAAGGAGATTAACATTTGAGTCTGTGGGTGAGGAAGGGCAGACCCACCCTTAATCTGTGTGGGAATAATCTAATCAGCTGCCAGCACGGCAAGAATATAAGCAGGCAGAACAATGTGAAAAGAGAGACTGGCCTAGCCTCCCAGCCTACATCTTTCTCCCGTGCTGGATGCTTCCTGCCCTCGAACATTGAACTTCAAGTTCTTCAGCTTTGGAACTTGACTGGCTCTCCTTGCTCCTCAGCCTGCAGACAGCCTATTGTGGGACCTTTTGATCGTGTGAGTTAATACTTAATAAGCTCCCCTTTATATATATTATGTCTATTCCATTAGTTCTTTCCCTCTAGAGAACCCTAATACAATGATTAACCTAATCATGGGACTAAAGTAGAAGCTATAGTTTCTTGAGCACTTATTTTGAACTCATTGAATTTGCCTTATAAGCCTTCTCTAAGGTTGGTATAGTAGTTTATCCCAATTTAAGAAAGACAACTGAATCTGGTCACCCAGCTACCGTGAGGTAGATTCTATATATCAATCCCTGGACATCTGACTATTAAAATAGTGTTCATAATTACTACAGTCTTTCAGCTCATCAGAAGAAATTTATGTTTTGTGAGGAAAACTGAAAATTTTGTTTCATCAAGTAATGTATTTCAAAAAGCATATTCTAAAAAAATCACTCTCCTAGGACCACCAAGGATCCAGATATAATTCTTTCCTCAGTAATAGAAAAAAGAATCTGGGATCTAAGAAGATATCTACTCATTTTCTAAGGTAATAATGTACAAAATAACCTACTTAGTTATTTTTGTGTGGTTTGTGTATGTGTGAATATGTGTGATATTTATGACTAGGACAAGGAAATATGTACTTTCAAAGAATCATAGACTGTTGGGAGTAGTATTTTGTTCACCTGTTTTAGTACTGATTGTTATCTAAAAGTAGGTTTTTAATATCTTCTTTATTGAATAGTAATGCCGATTTTAATGGACTTTGAATTTGGAGAAAGTTCTGAAGGCAGCAAGGAATAGAGACTCACAAGGAATCCTCCTACTGCTGCCCCCAGGACTTACAGCCTGTGCTCTTTTTGTCTCTTCCTTTAGTGACTGGCCATGTCATTGTCCCACTTATACCGGGATGGGGAAGGCCGCATTGATGATGATGATGACGAGCGGGAGAACTTTGAGATCACTGACTGGGATCTCCAGAATGAGTTCAACCCCAACCGACAGCGCCACTGGCAGACCAAGGAAGAAGCCACCTACGGGGTGTGGGCAGAGCGAGACTCGGATGATGAGAGGCCCAGCTTTGGAGGCAAACGGTATTGCCTGGCATGGGGGCTGCTTCACCTTGCTTTAGGGAAGAGGGGGAAGATGGACAGGGAGTGGAGGAGATACCCTGATAAGTATACTTCTCACCTGGCCTTGTTGAGACTGTTAGCTGTGACATCATCTCGAGAGGTCTGGTTTCCTCTTTAGGCTAGAGTGCTGCTCTTTCACTGATTTATTTTATTCTATTTATTTATTTTTTTTTTGAGACACAGTTTCACTCTGTTTCCCAGGCTGGAGTGCAGTGACATGATCTTGGCTTGCTGCAACCTCCACCTTCCGGGTTTAAGTGATTCCCATGCCCCAGCCTCCCAAGTAGCTGGGATTACAGGCACACGCCACCACCTCCAGCTAATGTTTGTATTATTAGTAGAGACGGGGTTTTGCCATGTTGGCCAGGCTGGTCTTGAACTCTTGGCCTCAAGTGATCCACCTGCCTCAGCCTCCCAAAGTGCTGGGATTACAGGCGTGAGCCACCACGCCTGGCCTCACTGATTTAATTATCAGTGTTTATTGAGCGATTACTATGTATTAGGCCTGTGCTTTAATAAACCCATTCTTGCCTTCCTGGAGCCCAGACTCTAGAAGATGGAAATAGGCATTAACAATTCAGACAATCAAACTTGTAACTATGATGTAGGACACGAGGGACATGAGGACATGAGGGAGAACACATTTTGGGGCATTTCACCTATTCTGAGAGGTCAAGGAAGGTTTCTGTGGAGAAAAGTGACCCTTAAGCTGATATGACTGACAGTAGAAGGTAACTAGGGTGGTAGAAGAGGTTCCAATATGCAAAGGCCTTTGATGGGAAGCATCACGGTATCCACAAGGATATGAAAGGCTTGGGGGCTGGAGCAGAGAGGGGGAAGGGTAGCATAGTGTGTGTGATAGAGAGGGTGTGATGTGGGGCTGGGTTATGTTTTGAGAAGACCCTTTTGCTGGTGTGCTCAACAGTCATGGAGCCACAGTGGAAGACTGTAAGGAGCCCAAGCCAGTGGTCCCTGCACAGGTAGTGGAGGCCTGGTCCAGGATAGTGGTGGGCGATGAGGATTCAGGCTGCACGTCTCCTCCCCAGCACAAGGTTATGTGTGCCCTGGCTGAACCTCACTCGACCAGGGTGTGCCGGCTTGGGGGTTTTTTTCCTCCATGGCCCCCCCGTGGCCTCTAGGTTCCATCCTATTGAGAGTGTGCCTTTTTCTTTTTCTTTTTCTTTTTTTTTTTGAGATGAAGTCTTGCTCTGTTGCCAGGCTGGGGTACAGTGGTGTGATCTTGGCTCACTGCAACCTCTGCCTCCTGGGTTCAAGCGAATCTCCTGCCTCAGCCTCCCGAGTAGCTGGGACTACAGGCACGTGCCATCACACTCAGCTAATTTTTGTATTTTTAGTAGAGATGGGGTTTCACCATGTTGGCCAGGATGGTCTCAATCTCTTGACCTTGTCATCCGCCTGCCTCGGCCTCCAAAAGTGCTGGGATTACAGGTGTAAGCCACCACACCCAGCTGAGAATGTGCCTTTTTCAAAGGAGGCTAGGGGAGAAAGAGTATAGAGATTAGTCCAAACTTCTCATCCACAAGGAAGTCTGAAAGTGGATGACAAATAGATCAGGGAATAAGAATTCCATAATCATAAGATAATAATAATAGCTAACATCTCTTGGCTGCTTACTTGTTCTGGCTATTTCGCAAGCCTGGATTAATTTTCCTTATGAGAAAGGCACCATTATTGTCCCCATTTTACAGATTAAGAGACTGAGGCTAATGGTCATACAACTAGGCAGAGACTTAAGCTAGAATCGGAACCTGGACCTATCTGACTCTAGAGTTTGGGATCTAAATCACAAAGTTTTATTACATTTTTAGGGAAAAACTCCCTAAATTCTGTTGGTGCCCTGAGGATGTTGAATTACTAGGTTGGTCGTTTTACAAGGCATCACTTTATTTGCTGTATTCCCAGGTTTTCTTTTTTTCTTCGAAACACAGTCTCTGTTGCCCAAGCTGGAGTGTGCAGTGGCGTGACCTCAGCTCACTGCAACTTCTGTCTCCTGGGTTCAAGTGTTTCTCATGCGTCAGCCTCCTGAGTGGCATGGGATTATAGGCGTGTGCCACCACACCCAGCTAATTTTTTTTATTTTTGTTAGAGATGGGATTTTGCCATGTTGGCCAGGCTGGTCTCGAACTCCTGGCCTCAAGCCTCCCAAAGTGCTGAGATTATGGGCGTGAGCTGCTGTACCCGGCTCCAGGGTTTTTTATTGTAATTTTTTCTTTTTTAAACCACACAGTACAAATATATCAATTTTATTTTATACAAAAAGGACCTGAGGTTAATGGCTTAATGTAAGTGCTTGAAGCAGTTAGAGTTTAAATCAATATATTTCATTTTATAGAGTTAATTTCTTATTTCTTAGGGGACTGTAGTGTGTAGTGTAATTTTCTTTCTTTCTTTTTTTTTTTTTTTTTTGGAGACAAGGTCTCACTCTTTTGCCCAGGCTGGGGCACAGTGACGTGATTATAGCTCACCGCAGCTTCAGCTTCCTGGGCTCAAGCAATCCTCCCATCTCAGCTTCCCATGTAGTTGGGACCACAGGCTTGCACAACCATGCCTGGCTAATTTTTATTTATTTATTTTTTATCGAGACGAAGTCTCACCATGTTGCCCTGGCTGGAAATTTTCACATTCAAATAAATTTAATGGCTAGGAGCTTTTTCTAAGTTGGATTAATATAATTGTTACATGCGTTACATTCATATAATCTTTCAATGGGTTTTATTTATGATTATCCATCAAAATTTCTGCTCCTGTTGGATTTTTGTACTTGAAATAGTTTTCAAAACAAATGCTTTTTATGATAAATTAATTTTTTAAATGTAGGAAAATTGTATTATCACATCATATTTTGAATTTGTAATCAACGCTACGTTGATGTGGTAACTCTTCAGCCGTAGAGGAATATGTCAGGTAAAATGTTAAGTGTGACTACAGGAAGCCAAATCTGGGGTCCTTTGGATTTTGACACATTAAAAAATGTGTTACTTTTTTATAAAACCTCCCATGAGATTCACTCTAAGGAGTTTTCAAGCATGTAGTTTCTGCAAAGGGATCGCTGCAGAGAAAAGAGTTCTTTACCGACCCCGTGAGGCTTTGTTTCTGTGCCTACAGGGCCCGTGACTACTCTGCGCCCGTCAACTTCATCAGCGCAGGGCTCAAGAAAGGGGCAGCGGAGGAGGCAGAGTTGGAAGATTCTGATGACGAAGAGAAACCTGTTAAGCAGGACGACTTTCCTAAGGATTTTGGACCAAAGAAGTTAAAAACGGTAGAGTCTTTATTGCAGGATTGTGACCCTAGTAATATCCTTCAAAGGTCATTGTGGCCCAAGCATTTTCTAGCCAGGGAGAAACTCATCTGGAATGCATTTTGTGAGTGTCTCCTTTTGGTGGCAGGTTTCTGTGAGTTGTGAAGTGTGTAGTGCAGTCTCTTCCTTCCTGACACACATTTTTGGTTCATATGACACTTTTCGTAGTGCTGTATAACTTAGGCCATTTTCCTGTTGGCCAAGCTTTCTTAGATTTTTCTTCTTTTTGTTTTCCATTAACTAAGCTTTGATTTTTCTTTGCAGGGTGGCAATTTTAAGCCCAGCCAGAAAGGTTTTGCAGGAGGAACCAAATCTTTCATGGACTTCGGCAGCTGGGAAAGACACACAAAAGGAATTGGACAGAAGCTTCTTCAGAAGATGGGCTACGTCCCTGGACGGGGCCTCGGGAAGAATGCACAAGGTATTGCACCTTTGTCGTCTTGCATGATGGAGGAGGGCAGGCAGAGGGAAGGAGAGGGGCATTGGAAGAGGAGGTTTGCTTTTCCCTTTTAAAAGCACTTTATCTCTCCAGCCTGGTTTGCCAGCACAAGACATTTGCGCTCCTAAGCTACCTTGCTTTATCAAAGCTCAAGTTAAATAAGTAATTGTTTCAACAGGAAGAAAAGGGTTAGGGCCTAAAACAGGCTGCAAACAGGTTGAAGACAGGCTTTTTTCCTGGTCCTGACCAGTGCTTCTAAAAACAAAAATGAGGCTGGGTGTGGTGGCTCACGCCTGTAATCCCAGCACTTTGGGAGGCCAAAGCAGGTGAATTGCTTGAGGTTAGGAGTTCAAGACCAGCCTGACGAACGTGGCGAAACCCTGTCTCTAATAAAAATATAAAAATCTGCTGGGTGCGGTGGCATGCGACTGTAATCCCAGCTACTCAGGAGGCTGAGGCAGGAGAATCACTTGAACCCAGGAGGTGGGGGTTGCAGTAAGCCGAGATCATGCCACTGCACTCCAGCCTGGGCAACAGAGCGAGACTCTGTCTCTGAATAAATAAATAAATAAATAAATAAATAGAATAAATAAAAACAAAAATGAATTCGTTGCTAATATTTAAAAAACAGACAATTTCACCTAAAATTCCAGATTTTGCCTGGCAGTAGTTAGTTGAGGCAAGTGAGAGCTGCTCCTGGGACGATGGACATGGTCTTCTCTTGGAGGCAGTCTCCACGGCCTCCTGTTGTCTTCCACCCCAACCCACAGGAACTTTTCTTGGTCCCACAGTCATTTGAGTTCGCCATCCCTACTCACAAGGGTTATAGTTTTGCAGAAATGGTTATTTGTCCTTCAGGAATATCAGTAAAACATTGTGCGTAGCTTTTTTTAATAGCTAGAGCCATATGGCTGTAAAACTGGCTGAGCAAATCCTCCATTGGTTCCTTCCATCTTCCTCTAGTATCCCAGTCTCCTCCTGTCTTCTCATGGCCAGCCCCACTGAGACACAGCCCCTGTCACACTCTTATCTTCTTGAGACCAAAGCCTCTCAAACCAAACAGTTGGATTCTTCCTACAGAACATTTCCCCTCTTCTTGAGCTATTTCCTATGCATGATTGCCAGGTAGATATAATCAAATATATCCTCCATATTCAAATTCCGGTCTAAATAATAATAACAACATTATTATTTTTTGAGACAGAATTTCACTCTTGTCGCCCAGACTGGAGTGCAATGGCATGATCTCAACTCATCTGCAACCTCCGCCTCCTGGGTTCAAGTGATTCTCCTGCCTCATCCTCCCGAGTAGCAGGGATTACAGGCATCCGCCACCATGCCCAGCTAATTTTTGTATTTTTGGTAGAGACGGGGTTTTACTGTGTTGGCCAGGCTGGTCTCGAACTCCTGACCTCAAGTGATCCACCCTCCTCGGCCTCCCAAAGTGCTGGGATTGTAGGCGTGAGGCACTGCGCCCGGCCTCTAAAGAATTATTAAAGTGAAATCCAGTTTATGTGTTGAAGACATTAGGTACATGAAAAATACATGAACGTGAGTAAAGATACACTGAGAATGAGGGGATAGTGTTTTTGCTTTTTTTTTTTTTTGATAATAAGGTCTCACTCTGTTACCTAGGGTGGAGTGCAATGGCATGGCATGATCATAGCCCACTGCAGCCTCAAACTCCTGGGCTCAAGCCTGCCAAGTAGCTGGGACCACAGGCACACTCTGCCGTGCCTGGCTAATTTTTTCTTTTTTTGTAGATGGGGTCCTACTATGTTGCTCAGGCTGATTCAAGACCTTGGCCTCCCAAAGTGCTAGGATTACAAGCATGAGCCACCACGCCTGGCCCAGGGATAGCTCTTATTTAAGACTTCAGTGGAACTAAATGGAAGGGAGGCAGGGATGGAAAATTTGGAGTCGGTGGAACATCTTTATTGAAATGTTGTGGTCCTATTCGTAAACTCTTTTATGAGAAAAATAACATTTATAAAACAAGAGTTATAAAAAAGTTAAACATAGGAGATAGGAACTCCTAAGTAAAATATGTAAGGAGTCTTATATTAAATTGCAGCTTCACTTCAGTCAGAATCAATATAATATCGGAATTATTGCATTTTCCCTAATAGAGGCTTCCAAAGAAGTGAAGCGTAGAATTTAGTATGCTGGAGTTCTCAGTTATCAATGTAGTGTTCTGTTTTCTTCCTGTCCACTAAACAATCCAAGTGGAAATGGAAATCTATTTGGGATATAAATAAACTAGTCAGCAGACTGTTCCGTGGTAGCATAAATGCTCATAAGTTTCAAATCACAAGGGACAAGAGTAGTGTTCTGAGGGCAGAGAATAGCTCTCCTTCCTGTGTAGCATGTTATTTTGTGGAAGGAGCAAGAAACTGTCATTTCACTGAGTGGCTGATTCACATACATGAATTGCTGTGATCGTAAGACTCTCTTTTTATCTTTTGCTGAAATTCCTCAGGTATCATTAACCCAATCGAAGCCAAGCAGAGAAAGGGAAAAGGTGCTGTGGGGGCTTATGGATCCGAGCGCACCACTCAGTCCATGCAAGACTTCCCTGTGGTTGACTCAGAGGAAGAAGCTGAAGAGGTAACTGGAAGTCAGGAGACATGGGTGGATGGTGTCCTGTCCATTTCCAATGGCTGTTCGTTTATCCCTTCATTCTGTTAGTCCTCAGATGTTTATTGTACACGTACCATATGCCAGGTACTGGGCTGAAGGCTAGGTGCACCGTGATGAGAGGGCTAGGGTGGCCAGAGAGTAAACCAGCAGCTGCGGTGTGGAAGTGGCAGTTGAAATGGCAGAAGGTGCTAGGAGCTGCCTAGACAGAAAATAAGGTTGGGGGTTGGGAGGTGGTGTTGACCTACTTTTATAAATAGGCTGGTCAGGGAAACCTTTTAGGAAAGGAAACATTTCAGTTGAGATTTGGCAGAAGGGTGAGCTGAGAAGCCAGAGGACACTGAGAGGCTCTGAGCTTGGTGGTTAAGAAACCATAAAGGAAGCTCTTGTGGTGGAAGGGTGGTACACAAAGCAGAGGGGAAGGAAGTGCATTCAGAGGGGTGGGTGGTCCACATGACAGCCATTTTTAGGTGCTCGGGTTTCATCCCAAGTGCAGCAGGGAGCCATCTGCTGGCAGCTGTGCGTCCCTTTTCCCCAGTGATAGAAGGGGCCAGCTCTCTTGATTGAAGTATTACTCTTTTCCCATTTGAATTTATGGGGGAAAGCAGGATGCTGCAAAGAAACATGTTACTGTTCATGTCACTGACCTTTTGATGAAAGAGTCATTTGATAAATGTGGGATTGACCACTCTGAGTCAGGGGTTCTCAGACTTAGAAGCCTACAGGTGCCAGGCACACCACAGAAGCAAGTAAGATGAGCTAGGTGCTAGACAATAAAGAGTGGTGGGGACTGTGGCACAGAGGTGAGGCTGTAGTCTGTCTAGAAGGTAAATCTTTATTCAGCTCTAAGTGATTGTTGCTTATGAGGATGTGGGCTCAGTATTGCCTGATCCTCTGATTTTCCCAAAGTAGCCAGATGTCTAGATACTTTTAGAGAAAAAATGACAAGTCTTAACCAGTATGAGAAAAACATAATGACAACCCCAAAACCAACTTCTGTGGGCTGGACTCTACTACTGTCACACTAAGAAAGTTTACGAATTTGTGTTGGGCCGCATTCAGAGCCGTCCTGGGCTGCAGGTTGGACAAGCTTGCCTTAGCTCCTCCTGTAGAAAGGTTTTGCGGAACCTAATTGTAAGAGATACCTTTGCTTTGAGAGTTAGGGCCTGCTTATTTATCTTTATTTTAAAGTTAGAAACGAGGATTTGTGTACTTAGAAAATCCTTTACATTGCATTTCTAAGTTTTACATGAGGTACATTTAATAGTATAGTGCCTGCCCATAGTAGATGCTCAATAAATGTTGTTTCCTTTATTTTTGTTTCTCCCTCCCATCTGGTGCACCTGCCTTCTGAACTGCATTATTTGTAAGAGGGCGAAGGGGGTCAAGGAGTATCATTAGATAGTTTTGGTGTCTTGCAGGTGCATCCTTTCCTTCCTTCATATAGAGCTTGTAAATAAATCTAAGACAGTGAATGGTGATATCTGCTAATGGTCTCAGCTACCTCACCTGTTGTAAAAAGTGGTTGTTCCTTGCTGCATCTAACTGTATTCTTCTGGTTCAGGAGTTTCAAAAGGAGCTGAGCCAGTGGAGGAAAGACCCAAGTGGAAGCAAGAAGAAGCCCAAATACTCTTACAAGACTGTGGAAGAGTTGAAGGCCAAGGGCAGGATTAGCAAGAAGCTCACTGCTCCCCAGAAGGAACTTTCTCAAGTCAAGGTACAGGGGCCCTTGGACACCTGGTACAGGATCCACACCCCAGAATTAATCACTGAACATGTTCTAGGGTTTTTTGGATCTTTTAGCTAGGCTTTTTCTTTCTTTTTTTTTTTTTTTTTTTTGGTACCTTGCTTTTCTCACTTATTTATGGGAGTGTAATGAATAGGAACATGCTCACATAGTATTAATATGTTCCTATTCATTACACTCCCATATTTAGTAATAGTTACAAGTTCCTTCTGTGCCAGGCACTCTTCCTGGCACTACACTGGTAAACCAAATGATGTTCCTGTGTTTCTGGAGCTTACATCAGTGAATTTAATAACATTCTTGTTATTAAAAACTCAGTCAAAGTGTTTATAATGAGCACGTGATTCCAGAGAGTGGCTGTACTGTATTATTTGATCCTACCTCCGTTGTTAGACGTTTAGCTTTTATCTGGTTTAGTTTGGGTTTTTGGCTGATTAGTTTGTATATGAAACTTTGTCTTTGTTTCAGACATTTTTTTTTTTTTTTTTTTTGAGACGGAGTCTTGCTCTGTCACCCAGGCTGGAGTGCAGTGGCGCGATCTGGGCTCACTGCAAGCTCCGCCTCCCGGGTTCACACCATTCTCCTGCCTCAGCTTCTCCAAGTAGCTGGGACTACAGGCACCCGCCACCACGTCCGGCTAATTTTTTTGTATTTTTAGTAGAGACGGGGTTTCACCGTGGTCTCGATCTCCTGACCTCGTGATCCACCCGCCTCGGCCTCCCAAAGTGCTGGGATTACAAGCGTGAGCCACCGCGCCCGGCCCAGACATTTTTTAAGAATAGACGTGTACATGTGCAATCACCATGTTGAATACAAAAGTACTTAAGGCATTTAAATACTCAGAAGGTTGTATTAACTCTCTCTGAACAGGAGGGCAGGAGAGAGTCCCCAGGGCTCCTTAGCCAGCATTGAGTATTTTCTTTTTTTAAGATAGATTAAATTTTTAGCCACTGTTACGTGCATATAGTGTATTAAGTTTTCCATTACTTGGCTGGGCATGGTGGCTCACGCCTGTAATCCCAGCACTTTGGGAGACCTAGGCGGGCGGATCACGAGGTCAGGAGATTGAGACCATCCTGTAACATGGTGAAACCCCATCTCTACTAAAAATACAAAAAATTAGCCGGACGTGGTGGCGGGCGCCTGTAGTCCCAGCTACTCGGGAGGCTGAGGCAGGAGAATGGCATTTACCCAGGAGGCGGAGCTTGCAGTGAGCGGAAATTGTGCCACTGCACTCCAGCCTGGGGGATAGAGCGAGACTCTGTCTCAAAAAAAAAAAAACAAAACAAAAGTTTTCCATTACTTTTCCAAGTAGTCAAAGAACAGTGGTGACAGTTGCCTGTTGTCATTTGCTGTAGGATATGTAGTGTGTCATAGACCTCAAAGAAAGCCTTTAGTGGGGTTCTCAAACATGTGCTGTTATCTGGACGACCTGATAAGAAATATGGGTGTCTAGGTGCCTCCCAGGAATTTTGAGTCTAGACTGAACCTCAGGACTCTTTTTTTTCCTCCAGTGATTCTAAAGCTGGTGGTTCATGGATCACACTCTTACTTAAAAAGTGGTGATGAATCATTCTGTTTCACAAGTGCAGTCCGTATTCACATTTCCTGTTTTCCTAAAATATTGGAATTAGCTCATTGTCTAGGTTGCCTTTGTTCAATTAGCCTTTTGTATATTTTATTTTGTTTTAAAATTAAAAGGCCGGGCGCAGTGGCTCACGCCTGTAATCCCAGCACTTTGGGAGGCCGAGGCGGGCAGATCACAAGGTCAGGAGATTGAGACCTTCCTGGCTAACACAGTAAAACCCCATCCCTACTAAAAATACAAAAAATTAGCCAGGTGTGGTGATGAGTGCCTGTAGTCCCAGCTACTCTGGAGGCTGAGGCAGGAGAATGGCGCAAACCCGGGAGGCGGAGCTCACAGTGAGCTGAGATCGCGCCACTGCACTCCAGCCTGGGCAACAGAGTGAGACTTCCGTCTCAAAAAAAAAAAAAAAATTAATTAATTAATTAAATTTAATTTAAAAAACTTTGTTATTACAATAGCAGTGTGTAGTACATTTTAGAAAATTAGGAAATAGGCAAAAATGTAGAAAATATTTTCCATCCTTCCAAGATTACCAAATGTTAACATCTTGTTATACATCCTAGATCTTTTTCTATGCTTATGTGCATTTTTTTAATCAAAATATGATATTCTGATTGTATGTTACCTTCTTTGATCAGTACAGCTTCTACCTTTCCATTAAAATAAATTTTCACATCTACTAATACTCAGTCCCTATTTAAATTTCATGTTTCCCTAAAAAGTCTTCTCCATCTGGCTTGTTCACAGTGATCCAACCTAGAACTGCTTGCTGCATCTGATTTTGTCCCTGGAGTCTCCTTTAGGCTAGGACAGTGTGGTTCCCACTTTACAACACTGCCCTTCTCCAGCTATGTTGAATAATGTGGTTTCTACACACTTCCCCTGTCATGGGGCCTTCCCCTGGGCTTAGCTGTGTGTTTAACAGGGCTGCAGCGGTGTTAACCTTCGTCCCTCTACGTTTTCCAAGGTCATAGACATGACAGGCCGGGAGCAGAAGGTCTACTACAGCTACAGTCAGATCAGCCACAAGCACAATGTTCCCGATGATGGGCTGCCACTGCAGTCCCAACAGCTGCCACAGTCTGGCAAAGAGGCCAAGGCCCCGGGCTTTGCACTGCCCGAGCTAGAGCACAACCTGCAGCTGCTCATTGACCTCACGGAGCAGGAGATCATCCAGAATGACCGGCAGCTACAGTATGAGCGGGACATGGTGGTCAACCTCTTCCACGAGTTGGAGAAGATGACCGAGGTCCTGGACCACGAGGAGCGGGTCATCTCCAACCTCAGCAAGGTCCTGGAGATGGTGGAGGAGTGCGAGCGGCGGATGCAGCCCAACTGCAGCAACCCCCTCACCCTGGACGAGTGTGCCCGCATCTTTGAAACCTTGCAGGACAAGTACTATGAGGAGTACAGGATGTCCGACCGTGTGGACCTCGCTGTGGCCATCGTCTATCCACTCATGAAGGAGTACTTCAAGGAGTGGGATCCCCTCAAAGTGAGTTGTTGGGAAAATCAACCTATCCCTGCCTCGGTTGGGCTTACCCTTGCTTGATGAGTTGGTCCAATGGGCAGGGAGGGCTGGAGAGCCCGCTGCCCCTCAGCTGCTCGCCTTTCTCCTCAGGACTGCACTTACGGCACCGAGATCATCTCCAAGTGGAAAAGCCTCCTGGAGAATGACCAGCTCTTGTCCCACGGCGGACAGGACCTCTCGGCAGATGCCTTTCACAGGTACCACAGAGCAGGGCTCTGCACCCCAGCTCCTTTCTCCTGGGGGTTGGGAAGGATTGCTGAAGGTGGGGGAAGGCAGCAGTGCTGGCCTTGATTAATTCTCTGCTCATGCTGACACTGCTTTAGGAATTTAAATTCATTTGGGTATGAATTCTTTTTATTTTATTTTTGTGAAATGTTTTATTTCCATAGGGTTTTGGGGAACAGGTAGTATTTGGTTACATGAGTAAGTTCTTTAGTGAGATTTTGGTGTACCCATCTCCTGAGCAGTATACATTGAACCAAATTTGTAGTCTTTTTTTTTTGTTTGAGACGGAGTCTCACTCTGTCGCCAGGCTAGAGTGCAGTGGCGTGATGTCAGCTCACTGCAGCCTCCAACTGCCTGGTTCAAGCGATTCTCCTGCCTCAGCCTCCCAAGTAGCTGGTATCACAGGCACGCGCCACCATGCCCAGCTAATTTTTGTATTTTTAGTAGAGACAGGGTTTCACCATGTTGGCCAGGATGATCTCGATCTCCTGACCTCGTGATCCACCTGCCTCGGCCTCCAAAAAAGTGCTGGGATTACAGGCGTGAGCCACCGTGCCTGGTTCAATTTGTAGTCTTTTATCCCTCACCCCCTTCCCACCCTTTCCCCGAGTCCCCAAAGTCCATTGTGTCATTCTTACGCCTTTGCATCCTCATAGCTTAGCTTCCACTCATAAGTGAGAACATAAGATGTTTGGTTTTCCATTCTCGAGTTACTTCACTTAGAATAATAGTCTCCAATTCCAACCAGGTTGTTGCGAATGCCATTAATTCATTCCTTTTTATGGCTGAGTCATATTCCATTATATTTATACCACAGTTTCTTTATCCACTCGTTGATTGGTGGGCATTTGGGTTGGTTCCACATTTTTGCAATTGCAAATTGTGCTGCTGTAAATTTGTGTGAGCAAGTATCTTTTTCATATATGACTTTTTTTTTTTCTTTTTTGAGATGAAGTCTTGCTTTGTTGCCAGGCTGGAGTGCAGTGGTGCGATCTTGGCTCACTGCAACCTCTGCCTCCCGGGTTCAAGCGATTCTCCTGCCTCAGCCTCCCGAGTATCTGGGACTACAGGTGCTCGCCACCATGCCCAGCTAATTTTTGTATTTTTAGTAGAGACAGGGTTTCACCATGTTGGCCAGGATGGTCTCGATCTCTTGACCTCGTGATCCACCCGCCTTGGCCTCCCAAAGTGCTAGAATTACAGGCGTGAGCCACCATGCCCAGCCATGACTTCTTTTCCTCTGGGTAGATACCCAGTAGTGGGATTGCTGGATCAAATGGTAGTTGTACTTTTAGTTCTCTAAGGAATCTCCACACTTTTCCATAGTGGTTGTACCATTTGGCCATGAATTCAGCTGACACTTGTCAAATGTCTGTTGCGTATCATGTTTGTGCTAGGTGCTGGGCTTACCCTAGGTGTACAGCAGACAGCCTCTGTCTACAGTACAGCAAAAATGGCAGATGGGAAATACGGTAGTGAACAAATAAAGGCAGGATGCACACCAAGTACAGCGATAGAGAACTGCAGGAGTGACCTACTTGGAATGGGGGTTGGCACAGAGGTCTTAGGGGAGGTGACGTTGAAATTGTGATAAGAGGGTGAGAGGCGTCAGCTCATGAATAGAAGCCCATAGGTGGGAAAGCACTTGATACCTGGGAAGAGGCCCCTGTGACCCTAAAGCAGCTCTGCGAGGTGGTTGGGCACTACCTAGGAGACCAAGGCCTCAGATTGAGAGGAGAGTCACGAGAACAAGGAAGAGGCAGGCTCAGGTCTGGCCAGTATGGTGACTGGCCTGATGGTTTCCTCTGATTGGATTTTCATGCTGTTGCATTTTTATTCCTGATTCTAGAGAGGCGGGTGGTGGTGGTGTACTTTGAAACCAATCAGTGTAATTAACCAGCATGTCCTCTGCCTTTCTCCCATAGGTTGATATGGGAAGTCTGGATGCCTTTTGTTCGAAATATTGTCACCCAGTGGCAGCCAAGGAACTGTGACCCGATGGTGGACTTTTTGGATAGTTGGGTGCACATTATTCCTGTGTGGATCTTAGATAACATACTGGACCAACTCATCTTCCCCAAGCTGCAAAAGGAGGTGGGATGAGAGTCATGGGAAACAGCTGTCATCACTAACCACAGGGACTTGTTCAGTCTATGTCTCATTATCTCAGTGCTGTTAAAATGCCTGGAATTAACAGAATTTGTCAACACCACTATTGACCCATAGTGTTAATTCCAGCCTTTTTCTCAGCACTTTTTCCCCCAAGCCACCCTCAGGAGGGAATTCGTTTTCTTGACTTCGTCACTAAAATTAGAATTGTGCTATTTCTGATATGTAATCAAATGAATGGGTATATTTGTTTGGCAATGTACAAAGGACCGTGGGCCTCGGAGAGCACGGGGCCTCCTCCATGGGCAGCTCTTGCCTTTAGCCACACAGGGGTGTTATGTGACTGCCCCACAGGCGACATGAACTGTTTCTTCTCCCCACTTCGCAGGTGGAAAACTGGAACCCGCTCACAGACACTGTTCCCATCCACTCTTGGATCCACCCATGGCTGCCCCTTATGCAGGCACGGCTGGAGCCACTCTATTCCCCCATCCGTAGCAAGCTGTCCAGCGCCCTGCAGAAGTGGCACCCCAGTGACTCCTCTGCCAAGCTCATCCTCCAGCCCTGGAAGGATGTCTTCACTCCTGGCTCCTGGGAAGCATTCATGGTCAAAAACATAGTGCCCAAGCTGGGTAAGGATACGGGGAAGATGCATTCCAAGCCCAGCGGCTTTGGTGCCCTGGTTTCTGTGGTCAGCGGGGATGACTTAAAGCACAGCCTTTGTGTTCATGAAAGTGCTGGGTACACAATATTCCTTGCTGTGAAAAAGGCACCATTTTGTTCAGAGGCTGAACATAAATGTAACTTGGGTCCTTTCCACTGTTTATTTACAACAGTGACTAATAGTCGACAGTGACAATATTGGACTCTGTGCCTTGTGGTTTTCCCGATTGGTTTTGGCTTCTGGTAATAGGACAGCCATTGGAGTTCTGAAATTTTTGTGGTATTTTACTCTAAATTATCAGGGAGTTATTTCCGGGTTAGCAAAAAAAAAAAATATTTTTTAAGAATTGCTATGTCGGGAGCTTAAATTTGACCTTTAAAAGCAGATTAAAGCCTGAGCAACATGGTGAAACCCCATCTCTACCAAAAATACAAACTAGCCAGGTGTGGTGGTGGGTGCCTGTGGTCCCAGCTACTAGGGAGACTGAGGCAGGAGGATGGCTTGAACCTGGGAGGCAGAGGTTGCAGTGAGCCAAGATCTGCCATTGCACTCCAGCCTGGGCAACAGTGAGACCCTGTCTCAAAAAATAAAAATAAAAAGCCAGGAGCCGTGACTTATGCCTGTAATCCCAGCACTTTGGGAGGCTGAAATGGGCAGATCACCTGAGACCAGGCATTTGAGACCAGCCTGGGCAACATGCCAAAGCCCTGTCTCTAATAAAAACACAAAAATTAGCCGGCCACGGTGGTGCACAACTGTACTCCCAGCTACTCGGGAGGCTGAGGCACAAGAGTGACTTGAACCTGGGAGGCGGAGGTTGCTGTGAGCTGAGATGAAAACGGACATTGTCTTTGCTCTTTGTGCTTCTATGGCTTTGCCAGTACTAAAGCTGTGCCTTTACAGACCGGTTTTCTCTTCCAGGGATGTGTCTTGGTGAGCTAGTCATTAACCCCCACCAGCAGCACATGGATGCATTCTATTGGGTGATTGACTGGGAAGGGATGATCTCTGTCTCTAGCCTGGTGGGACTTCTTGAAAAGCACTTCTTCCCCAAGTGGCTTCAGGTACACTTTGTTTTGCTTGGCTTTCTGGGGGAGGGATCTGGGTGGGGATTAAGTTAATTTTCTGCCAAGGCCTGACTGTAGGTGCAATTCCATAATGAAAATAAATTACATGGTGGGGTAGGAATGAGTTAGTTAGGTCATCTTCATAGTGGGCACCATTTATTGGTCATTTGCCATGTATCAGAAGCTGTTCCAAGCACTTTATTTGCTTTATCTCAGCTCCTCTCAGCAACCCTATGGGGTAGGGGATATGGTATCCCTGTTGTGTAGACATGGAAGCTGAGGCTCAGAGATTTTACATGCAAGGGCAGGCTACCAGGCTGACTCCAAAATCCATATTCATAAGTGCTAGACTGTTTAGCTACTATAAATCCCTGTAAAGTGGTGTCACTAGCCTGCAGGACCAGGATCAAAACAAAACAAATGGCCCCTTCAGAAATCTTGCCTTCATTTGTTGCCACCATGGATGCAAGTAATTTTTCTTTTTGGCAGGTGCTGTGCTCTTGGCTCAGTAACAGCCCAAATTATGAGGAGATCACCAAGTGGTACCTGGGTTGGAAGTCTATGTTCTCAGACCAAGTGCTGGCACATCCATCTGTCAAGGACAAATTTAATGAGGCACTTGATATCATGAACCGGGCGGTGTCTTCCAACGTTGGTAAGTGAGGATTCCCATTTTGGATGTCCTGGCCCTGAGTTTCAGATTTTACACATGTAAATGACACAGAATCAGAGTTTTCTGGTTCCTGTAGGCAGCCTAAACCTTAGGTCACACTTTTGCACATAGCAAGAGACTCTCACCCTGCTGACTGCAGTCCATGGTCGGCTGGCACCCACTGCCCAGGTCTACAATGACTGAGAGGGGCATCTTCCCTGAGTGGAGACTGACTTAAGCTGGATTCAGATGATGTTGGTCTAACCCCAGGCCCTGCCCTCTTAATCACTGTGCTGTGTGGCCTTTTAAGGCTCATTCAGGCCTGAGCATGCTGCTCAGGTGACGCATCTTACAGTGTGGAGTTCGGCACATGGTCTGACACTTGGTGACTGCTCAGCCTTAATCAGCCCCATTTTACCTGTTAAACAGTAAGATCTACTTCATAGGCTAAAAGGGAGATTGAGTTCATGCTTGTGTATAGCCTTCAATAGGTAGTGTCTGTGTTGTCAAAACCAGGCAGTTCACTGTTCGTGTACTATATCTATTTCCAAGTTCTACGTTAAGTCATTCTGCCTAGATCATAAGTGAGAATGTTTATGTTTCTACATTTGGGAGCCTATTTCAACCAGTCCTGTGCTCCAGTGTTGCTCATTAGCCGATTCACAGCATTGAAATGGGATCGTCTAGTCTGTTTTACAGATAAGCCCAGCGAGGCTAAGAGCCTGTTCAACGTCACATAGTTAAAGGGTGGCAGTTAGTTAGAACTGGAATTTCTATTTCCTGAATCTTTAATTTTTGTTATTTAATAGCCTAAGCCAGGCACAGTGGCTCACACCTGTAATCCCAGCACTTTGGGAGGCCGAGGCGGGTAGATCATGAGGTCAGGAGTTGGAGACCAGCCTGACCAACATGGTGAAACTCTGTCTCTACTAAAAATGCAAAAATTAGCTGGGCATGGTGGCACATGCCTGTAATGCCAGCTACTCAGGAGGCTGAGGCAGAAGAATCGCTTAAACCTGGGAGGTGGAGGTTGTAGTGAGCCGAGACTGCAAGCACTGCACTCCAGCCTAGGTGACAAGAGCAAGACTCGGTCTCAAAAAAAAAAAAAAAGAAAAAATAGCCTATTCTGTGAAAACAGAGATTAAGTAATAAGGCAAATATACTTCTCTGCTTCTGTAATTATCAAGTTCTTTCTAAAAACTCTTCCTTAGCTACCCTTGGCCTCATGTTTCCAAAACTGTTCCCTGAATATACCCCTCAATTAGCACTTAGCATTTATGGTCTTGGTATTATCCTTTAAACACCCATTTCAGCTCCCTAAATATATGTGAACTTCTTTCAGGATCGGGGGCCTGTGTGGGTAGGTTAAAAATAAAGCCAGTGTGGGCCCTATGTTTTCAAGGTACTAAAATCTGCCTCTTTGGTGGTGTGAAGTGGAAACTCTACAGAGCAAGGTGGGAACAGAAGAGTGGCTGAGGACTCTCTGTTAATGTTTCCAGCTCTGAAAGAAGAAATCACTTGCAGATACTTCATTTTAAAATGTTGAATATTAATAATCTGGTTACTAGATACTAGCCAGGAACCTTCTGAACAGTTTTTATGTGATACTGGACAGTTGTCTAAACTTCCTCCAAAGTTGTATCTTTGAGGCAGAGCTGCCCTTCAGTGAGTCACAAGCATTCTGGCACACCCAAGACTTGAGCCAAGTCACAGTGTCAACTTCCATACACCTAGAAACACCTCTCCTCACCGCCCTGTCCTCCTGTATTTCTTAGGTGCCTACATGCAGCCAGGAGCGCGGGAGAACATTGCCTATCTCACCCACACGGAGCGGAGGAAGGACTTCCAGTACGAGGCCATGCAGGAGAGGCGGGAGGCTGAGAACATGGCTCAGAGGGGCATTGGCGTGGCCGCTAGCTCTGTGCCCATGAACTTTAAGGACCTCATTGAGACCAAGGCTGAGGAGCACAACATTGTCTTCATGCCCGTCATTGGGAAGCGACACGAAGGGAAGCAGCTCTACACCTTTGGCCGCATTGTGATCTACATCGACCGGGGAGTGGTCTTTGTCCAGGGCGAGAAGACGTGGGTGCCCACCTCACTGCAGAGCCTGATCGACATGGCCAAGTGAACTGTGGCAGGTGCAGAACCAGCCAGAGACTTACCCCTGAGAGGGATGTATTGTAAATAAATAGTATTTTAGATCACCTTCAAAAGGGTAACTTCTTTACTCAGGAGCTACTCCACATCAGGCCAGGTCACGAGGAAAGGATGTAAAATGGGACGATGCCACTTAGTGCAGGAATCTTTATACCAAGCCCTCATGTGGGGTATCGTCCTCAAAACAGGACAGCCAAGTTGATGTTCTTTCCTGGCAAAGGAGTTCTCTGTAGTTCCTCCATGGCAGCCTTCCCTTTAGTCTCCGGTGGCAGCTTCTACCTCAGCCAACACTGAGTACCTCATAGCAAGTTCAGTCAGTAGCAGAAGGATCTTCTCTCCTGTTCCTGATGATTTCTAGGTCCTCACAGTCCTGATAATCTGGTTCTTCCTGAAATTCCCAAATATCTGTGGAGAGCTGTTCTAGCTTTTGCACAGGGAACCAGTGGACAGAAGTATCATTAAATATGTCCATGTATTGTGAAGTCTGAGGAAACTCAAGCTCCTCCAGTCCTTTTAAAATCTGAGCAGAAAAATTCAAGTATAAAAACTTTAGATAGTCACAGTAATCCCCTCTTCTGGGATAAATTTCCATTTTACTTGTCATCCCCACTTTCCTTTTTAAAAAAATAACACATAGGGTATTTTGATTTAAATGCTTTTGCACAATGAATTGGGTGCCCCAAGGACAGTGGATATCATGGACTGTGATACTGAGAATAAAGGAAATAAGGAAAAAACTAAGAGATGCATTAAAGAGTCATAGCTTTCTGGAACACAGACCCATGGAGAGAGCTGACAGTACACTAGCGCCATTTAGCCCGTGAGTTTCCTCCTAACGCCTGTAAAGATAGAATTCTTCAGTTTCACATCCTTTTCCATCCCAGCCCCTTTATTCAGATAGATACCTTTGCAATGTAGGGATAATTTTTCTGCAGAATCCTTGCCAACAACCTAGAAATTAAAAAAAAAAATGATTAGGAGGTATGAGGATAGTTTCATTCAACTTAAGACACATAGAAGAGCAAGATGATTGAAGCATAGTAAGAATTCAGGAAAAAAGTCAAGATGTGGAGTAAACCAGTTAAATAGTTGAAAACGTGGGCCAGGCGCGGGTAATCCCAGCACTTTGGGAGACTGAGGCGGGCGGATCATGTGAGGTCAGGAGTTCAAGACCAGCCTGGCCAACATGGTAAAACCCCATCACTACTAAAAATACAAAAATCAGCCGGGCGTCCTGGTGCGCATCTGTAATCCCAGCTACTCATTAGGCTGAGGTAGGAGAATCGCTTGAACCCGGGAGAGGGAGGTTGCAGTGAGCTGAGATCATACCACTGCACTCCAGCTAGGGGGACAGAGAGAGACTCCATCTCAAAAAAAAAAAACAAAAAAACAGCAAATACTCCAGTAATTGTGCCCATTTCATCAAGAGAAATGACTGAGCAGACTCCTAAGCACGTGAAACAGAATGAGGATATGGAGCTGTAGGCAGAGGAATCAAATAGCTTTTCCCTGTTTTCAAAACCATTTCTGTGTATCATAATGGAAGGGAGGAATTCGTGGCAAAAAGACTCCTTAACTTGCTTCATAGTTCGAATCAGGGTTTGACATCTCCTGTCTTTAAGCCTTCATCCAGTTCCCTATGGAAAAGCATTTCCCCAGTATGGAATCGTCAAGGAAACATTTTCTGCATGTGGGTCAATCTGAGTTACGGGCTTCACCTCAGGGCCCGACACAATCTCAGCGTTCTCAGACTTACCTCTCCTCAAGTCCTTTGAAACTGTTCCCAATGATGACCATCTTAGAAAGGGCATCTACTGACCAGTTACTCCATAAAAGATTGTTGTACAAGGCCGTCCCACAGTGGAGCATGTAAAAGATGGTAGGCTCCCCGCGAATACTCCGTTTCCCTTCCTGGGGATACGATATTCACAGGTGTAAACATGCCCACAACCTATTCTTTACAGAAGGTGAGGGAGAGGTAAGGATGGGGATAATCATGAGACAAACTAAAGGATCAAATGGAGAAAAGCTCACTTTGTGGAACAGTTACACTCGTATATGAAATCTATACGGTTACAGGACTAAAGAGTCAGGAAATCATGATGTCCTGAACTCATGTTTACTTAACAAATGTGTGTCTCATGAACACAAAGCCCTGCACTGACGGAGGGGCTTCCTGGGTCTATGACGGCAAGAATAGGAGGGATAGTGATGTTACTTACCCCACATATTTCCCCTATGTTCAGTAATCCACACTTCCTGTGTCACTTCCTGCAGATCTGCATAACTAAGTCCTCTTCCAATGTCCCTGAGGCACAATCACCCCTCCTGAGAACCACTGCTCTACAGCCAAACTCTAGCAGGGAACATAAGGCCCTCTGTCTGACCCTTGCCCACCTCTGGCCTGCCTCTCCTCTCCTTGCAGCTTCCCTTGTGTTAATAACAAACTGGCAGTGGTTTCCTGAACAGCCAGCACTACACAGCTACCTGCAATCCTGGTTCTGTCCCACTAGCAAACTCCTGGTAGACCTTCAAAGCCTAGCTCAGACCCAGGAATCCTTCCTCCATCCCTCCAAACACCTCTCTTGTCTCAGCTCCTAGTACAAGGTTCTGCCTCACTATTTCATTCCTCATTCACTTGTTTACAGGTCACATGCCCTGATGTGACCACGGGCTCCCTGAACACAGGGACTGGCTCCCATTTTTCTTGGTCTCCCCAAAGCTCCCTGCCCAGCACAGAGCAGGCACCCAGAAAGATGATCTGAACTGAGTGACAGTGTTAGGACCTTGCCAATATCAGGGAATGACTCTTCTCTCAACTGAGCCAAATTTTCATACATAATAAGCAATAAGATGGCAGTTTCAGCACACAGGAATCAAATGATTCTAATCCCCAAGACAATACAAAACCGAAATCGGAGGGATTTGCCCATACTGGCTTTGGCCCTGTGCTTGAGGGATTCATTTCTTTATTCCACAGGTCTCAGAAATGTCAAATCCCAGCTATTTTGGGGGGTGCAAATGTGGGCAGAGAATTAATCCACAACTCACAGCCAGGTGCTATGGGTCTGACTAGGTTATAGCATCAAAGAGGAATGCTGCATCCCCTTTTATTACTCCCTGGGACAGGGTAAAAACCAACCACAAAGACCTTGCTTGAGGCACCTAGACTTTTATGTTTCAGTAGCAACAGCAAATACCAAGTTAGCATAATTTCCAGACAAGTAATTATCACAAAAGCGGTGCAGACCTAACATGTTCTGGTTCATGCTATCTGTGTAATTTTTTTCTGATGGGTACAACACAAGCCAAAATTTAGGTAACTGATTGGCTGGTTACATCGTTCAGGCACTACAAAAGTGAGCAGGCGGTAAAGAGAGGAATGGCTGCCACTGCAAAGAATGCTGGTGTCCACAGGCAGAGCCTGGGGTGAGTCTGGTCAGGATTTTTACAGTTCTGTCTTCTCCCCTTTACACCACTTACCTCGTTCTCACTGAGAACAGTCACACCAAGGGTGTTAAGTACTTCAATTTCAAGTTGGCTAAACAGAGGGTCATATACCCAACAGTGACTTCTGGGAATCTAGAAGGGAAGAATGAGTTGTTTACTTCAACCCAAACATCTGTGTGCACCCATGTATAGGACCAGAGGAGGAGGAGATGAAAATGAATCCGAAAATGTACCTGGCACTTTTCCAACAAAAGCAGCAAAAACGTTAGCTGGTTTCTAGCTATGATGCAGGTGGCAAAGTTCCCAATGCCGTAACACACACACTTCAAATGGCAGGTTCCTGTGACCAGGGTCTCTCTTGGGATAGAATCAGGGGCCACATCTGACTCCTCTGGCAATGAGTCAAGATGCAGGTTTCCAAAGATGTCCGAAAGAGTCCCCATAGGGGCCTTCAGTTGTTCCAGATGTTCTGTGAGACATCTATTGATGGTTTCTGAAAGAGCAGGCCCCCAAATGCAGTTAGAGGTCATGGTCTGACCCTGTGAACCAAATCATCCACAAAAGAAGTTCACATATTTGGGGAGAAAGAGATCAGGGCAGTAAAAGGTTTCAATTCTTCAGAGAGAGAGAAGCTGCCGGCCTCATTCCCAAACATGCCTGGACATACAGTCACATTCACCACCAACTGACAAACTGTCCCAGTCCCTGGACTCCCATGGTCCAAAACCCAAGAGCATGTTGCAAGCAGAAATTGGGTTTCACTCAAGGGCAGTTTCCATCTAAACCTCTAATGTGAACTCATTCTAATTTAACAAGAGTCTCCTAGTAAATGTCGACTATGCTCTGAAATGCATAGTTTTAAAGTTGTAACAAACCAGGTGCGGTGGCTCACGCCTGTAATCCTAGCACTTTGGGAGGCCAAGGTGGGTGGATCGCCTGAAGTCAGGAATTCAAGACCAGCCTGGCCAACATGGCAAAACCCCGTCTCTACTAAAAATACAAAAAATTAGTCAGGCGTACTGGCGCACGCCTGTAGTCCCAGCTACTTGGGAGGCTGAAGCAGAAGAATCACTTGAACCAGGGAGGTGGAGGTTGCAGTGAGCCGAGATCACACCGCTGCATTCCAGCCTGGGCAACAGAGCAAGACTCCATCTCAAAAAAATAAAATAAAGTTATACTCTGTTTAAGTCTTCTCATGTAGAGGTAGGTTCTCTTGTCTCTCCTTTTATTGTACTGGTACTGAATTTAGCAAAACAAAAAAACCATGCATTCCAATAAGATACCAATTTTTCACTTAAGAAACCAGCAAAGGGCCAGGCGTGGTGGCTCACACCTGTAATCCCAGTACCTTGGGAGGCCTAGGCAGGCAGATCACTTGAGGTCAGGAGTTTGAGACCAGTCTGGCCAACATGGTGAAACCCCATCTCCACAAAAATACAAAAATTAGCCAGGGGTAGTGGCGCACACCTGTAGTCCCAGCTACTCAGGAGGCTGAGGCAGGAGGATTGTTTGAACTCAGGAGGTGGAGATTGCAATGAGCAGAGATCACACCCCTGCACTCCAGCCTGGGTGACACAGTGAGACTCTGTCTCAAAAAAAAAAAAAAAAAAAAAAAAAAGCAGCAAAGACATCTTTAAACAAGACCCCAGGCCAGGAAAAACTGGCTCTTCAGGTCAATTTTGATAAAAGAATTGGTGAAAATTTTCTGGATAACTTGACAATAGATATCAAGTTGGTCACCGCCTTTCATTTAATTCCACTTCTGGGAATATATCCTAAGAAGATCATCCTAAGTTTGGTAAAAGCTTTATGCATAAAGTTGCTCACTGCAAAATTATGTATAATAACTTAAAAAGGCTGGTTGTGGTGGCTCATGCCTATAATCCCAGCGCTTTGGGAAGCTGTAGGCGGGAGGATCACTTGAGCTCAGGAGGTACAGGCTGCAGTGAACTATGATTGCACCATTGTACTCCAGCCTAGGTGAAGAGTAAGACCCTGTCCTAAAATAATAACTGAAAAACAACGGAAGAAAACTAAATGTCCCACAATAAAAATGATACCTATGGTACATCCACTCCATGCATAAATATTATGTTGCCACCCACACGCTATGTTCAGGAAGAGATTATCACTGCATGACGAAAAGGCTACATTGTAATATCATGGAAAAGGAACAGGACAAATATAAATTTCAGCAATAATAATCACAACATTTATTGCCTTGTATACAGCATGCAAGCATTTAACTAAACAGTTTCAATTCTCAAAACTACAGGATATACACATCCCCATTTCACAGATAAAGAAACTGAGGGTCAGAATTAAGTGCCAAAAGACACACAGCTGTAAGAGGCAGGGGGCGTTAGAACCCAGCAAGTTATCCCTCTGTGAAGCAAAATGTCCTCAAATGAGGACTGATTCTCTTTCCTGCCCCGCGAGCCCTACCCTTGGCCAGGTGGTACCCACCTAGTGCTGAACTCCAGAAATCAGAGATAAACAGGTCCTTCCTGTTGAGAAAAAAAATGTCACAGTCATGTCCCACCCATTTCAGGGCTGCCCCAACAGTAACTTTCCTGATCATGATCCGAATGCATAGAGAATGAGGTGCCCTGCAATGCAGGGCCCACCCTTACCAAGTGATAGGAGGGGGATATATGTTGAATATGTCCAGAGCCAGAGCACATACTACTGGGGCTCAGAGACTGCAGGAGAGAGGATGCTGGAGGAGGTCCTTGATTCCCAGAGAGAGGTCTAGGTCTATTCTCGGTCTACAACAGAGCCTAGTATAGAATTGCAGCTCAATAAATGGTTGTTAAGTGCTCAGAATTAGCCTTTCTGAGCTTTAGTTTCCTCATCTCTAAAATGGGGATAAAAATCATTCCCAACACGGAGGAGTTTAGAGGCATAAAATGGGTTAACATTCTTAGCACAGTGTCTGGCACATAGCAGGTACTCAATAAATGGTATTTGTTATTATAAATAGTTCTAAGGGGAAAGTAAAGAGACAAAACCAAGTGTGTGGGCTTTCTTTATTCAAGTCAACTGGTTTTACAGACCCAGAGCAAAACAAAGTCAACAGTGAATTAAAATGAACTGGATTTGAACTGACAAGCCACGGCCAGAGACAGTGATTATGGGGTTTAGAAAGGAGTACAGAGAATTGAAAGTCGGCCCAGAGGCTGCTGCACGTTTCTCACAGAGGTTAAAGCAGAGAGTTCTGATGTACACAGGAATGCTTTATGAACTGGCAAATGCATACATAGATAAGAGTGTAAAATGCTGGCCCAATCTCTACTCAGAGTGATGGTGACTGCACCACACTTGGGTGTTGGGAGAAGCAAGTAGCTCCTGGGGAATACTGAAGCAGTTGAGGAAATCGTGACAATGTCAAGGAATATGAAAAATGCCTTGAGTTTTCCAAACACCCAGGCACATTCACTCTCACTGGCACCCTCTGAGAGCTTAAAAAGAATCGCAAGTGCTTTTTATTTAGGCTCAGCCAATTGATCAGCAACTTTCTCTTCAGAGGTAAACTCTGGGACATTACTGCCTCTTGACCCTAATTCTAGAGGAGAGGAGCACACAAAATTAATCTAATTTCTCCCCTTGTGATGGCCCTTCAGATGCTGACCTTAAGTGCTAACTAAAGCTGTTATTTATTAAGCCTAAACAGAACTGCAAATAAAGATAATAATACTAAATAACAATAATAGGTGACATTTATTGAGTGCTTCCTCTGTATTAGGCACTCTCTACGTACTTTCTAAGGTACGGAGCAAGGTATGTGAGAATCTGGGCTGGGATAAGCAACCAGCATAATGGAGAGCTGGAAGCACTGGTTTTTGTCACAAAGACCTGGGTTTGAAATCTGGTTCCATACATTTTCTTTGTCTCTTTGAGAATCAGTGAGCTACCAGGGTCCTAGCGTGCCTGCAATGTTTAACATAAAGTGTGTAGAATGATTAAGCTAATGTCAGGCACATAGCAGCTGCCTGATGATAGCAATCACCTGTTCATGTTGCTGCCCTCGTGTTACCACCACCAATAATACCAACATCGGCATAATATTAATAGCAAACACTGGCACAGTGCTTTTCACGTGCCAGAAAATGGTTTCCGTTTACTAATTCATTGAATCCTCAAAACAAACCTATGTATGTACTATTTTCATCCCCATCTCACAGATGAGAAAACTGAGGCACAGAGATTATAAATTGTTCAAGGTCATGCAGCTGTAAACGTAATAACAGGGAAGACAACCTTTAACTGAGCGCTTACTATAATCCAGATCTTTAATGAGCTCGTTACCTACGTTAAATCTTCACAATAACACCTGAAAGGGTGTGCATTATATCGCCACTCTACAGATGGGGAGACTGTGGCTCAGAATTGCCCACGGGCGCAAAGATTCCATCAGGGCCGACCCCGCACTCACTCAGCTTCCCAGATGCGACGAAGCACGACTCCGCTGTCAGACTCGAACTTCGCCTCGAGGCTTCGGTTCGCCGCCTCCCTCCGCCGCGGCCGTCTAGCCGCCGAGCGCCTCTTCTGCGGAGCCGCCGCCTGCCAGGATTCCAGCGCCGCAGCTGTGGCCGCAGCCATTGGTCTCTGACGTCAGCGGCGCGCGGCGCACTCGGCACATCATCGCCGCGCGCCGGCTCGCCAAGAGCAGGAGGGGTAGGCAGGGCGGCGCGTGACCTGGGGTCTCTCTGCCGCGTGCGCAGGTACGGGGCCGAAGTCGCAGGTGCACACCGCCCACATTTCTGGTCCAGAGTCCCGAACCCCGAGCACTGGGATACCTGGCTACTCCGGTGGGTGGGCGGTGCTCGGAGCGTGGGGATACCGAGGGGCGGGCCCCCAGCCTAGAGCGTGACCCGACCCCGTCTGATCCTTAGGCCTACGCCCACCATTTCCCAGTCCCCTAGAGCTGGGGCCAGACACCGCACAGCCCTAGTGCTGTTACTAATCGCTGCCTGCGCCCCGGGGGCTGTGCCCAGCAGCTTCCTGGCCCTTCTCCAGCCATTAGCGTCCGTTTTCCAGCCCTGCTGCCCCACTGAGGCCCCTTCCCACAGCACTATCACCAGCCCCTCCCCCAGGTTGTTACTGTTACTTCCCAGGCTATCAGATCCTTTTCTGCTCACGTTCCGACGTCTGTCCCTACGCCAGGGCCATTATTGGTCTCTTCTGGACCTTTCAGAGATAAGAGAGGACCTCGGTAGTGTAGGGCCCAGTCCTCTGGGAACAAGGGATGGGGAGTTTTAGGCTGCCGTCCTTGGTTCCAGGAACAGAGATACCCCCTCCACAGGCACCCAGATATGCTCCATAGAATACAATGAGTGTGCTCCTATGGAGGCCCAATCCAAAATATCTAGAGCTGAGAAGAGATAGAGATTTTACAGGCCGTCAAATATTCAATGGGGGTCGTCTCTAGAGACTTTTAACAAACCGTATTGTGTACCCACAGATTGCAGAATGGTGAGCAAGCATTTGAGACCATGTTGCTAGAGCATTAAGCTTGGAGAAAGTGACAGTAAGAATTAGACAGTAGTTTTGAAGTGACCAAGAGGTGGTCACATGGAAGAATTAGACCTTGTTTTGTGTTTTCCTGCAGAGCGTTAACCAGACTAGCAAGTGGGAGGCAGATGTAAAATCTGGAACGCAGATTTTAGTTTGTTTGAAGGAGAAATGTAACATAGTGAACCACGTATCTCTGGAGGGTGTAAAGCAGAGACAGCCAAGGTAATTTTTGGAAAAGAGTGCAGGAGAGTAGAGTAAATGATGCCAGAGTTCCTTCCGACTCTGAAATTCCATGATACACTGAGCTGTCTTTCTCTCGTGGAAGTTCGAAAGCCATTTGATAAAGTTCTCTTGATTTTTTAGAAACTTGCCCCCCTCTGGAATTCTGCATGTTCGGGTTACTTTTGGACTGTCAAGATGACAGTTCCTTAATTTGGGTTCCATTATTACCACAGCAACTGGTTTATTTGTATAGCTGTCCACACCTAGAGCATTTTCACCCTATCATTTGATTTTATCTTCCATGAAGCTTGTGGTGTGTTTCCCTTAACTGTTCGAGAAACTAAAGCCCTTACTCTGAAGTCTCTGCAAGCCTCCCTCTTTGATTTTGAAGCATGATTGTCACCCTCACAGAAAGCTCTTTTGAAATATACCATTGGTTTAATCCTGCTGGGTCACATGCTCTCTCACGAGTTTCTGAAATATCTATTCCTTGTGTTTATTTCAGAGCCAAGGCACTGATGTTTGAACTGGAAACTTCAAAACTTTTAATAAGAGTCTTCAGGATGGGTTTGAACTAGACAAGCTAGAAATTTCTTTAGAACACCAGCTCCAGCATGCATCTCCCATTTTTGGCTTTCCTGGAGAGGAGCTTGAAGAGGTGGTTCTGCAGACAGCCACAGTGACACTCAGGAAACCAGAGGAATGGATTTGACTTTTCTGCTAAGATTCTCTTTGTTATGGTTTCTCCCTGAGTTGTAAGAGGCATAGAAATATACATGAAACTGAAGAACCTGCAAGGAAGGGAAGTGGCACTTTCCATGCTGAGTGAAAACTAACCAAGTGGCAGTTGTGACTGAAAACACTGAAACCTACCACATCCAGATTCACTGGATTGGGGAATAGAGGAACGGTCACAGCTAGGAAGAAAGAAGTGATACTGGAAAAGAAAACCTAAATGAAGAGAATGAGGATGACTGCAAAGTAGATGGCCACCTCTACCTCCACAGAGACAAAGTCAGCCTCGTGGTGAGTAGCAAGGCCTGCCATGGCATAGCTTTTGCTGGGCTGTTGGATAGAGTTTTGGGGTTAATTGAAAATCCCCAGCCAGATTGTGTTAATTTTATTAACGTAACAATAAAAATGCCATTTTCCTCAGAGCAGCTGAATCAAGCATGTGAGCCATTTCTCTCTAAAGCTAACATGTTTTAACCTTGTAAGCCTCTCCCAATGTTTGAATGACTCTGGCATTGCTGGGAGATAGTAGAAAAGATAGCCACAGCCTGATCATGCAGCCAGCTTTGATGATAATGTGAGTATTGTAGTCTTCAATTTGCAGAGATGAGGTATGCTTGCATTTGAGAATTACACCATGAGGAGAGGTTTGGCCAGACTGGGTGTTGAAGGGCATTACTCAATGTCTGTCTGAAACCCAGTTCCCTTCTCAACCCTAAATGCGTTAATCCTTTCCCATAATTAGGTTTAGCAAACATCAGTCATGGAGGAGATGAAGGTGAAAAGCAGGTTTAGCTAGAATTAGCAGGATTTAGTGACTGATTATTTATGTGGAAGTCAGAAAGATGGAAGGAGCAGTTCAAAATGACACCCAAGTTTTCTTTCGTATGCCTGCACAAGCAGGGATGCTTTCACCAAGAGAACGTGGGGACAGGGGAGGATGGGGTGCACTTGGAGTTTCTGAGTTGGCTTTGAAACTTTTTTGAGGCTTTTTGATCTGAGCTTACCCTGCAGCCAGTTGTACATCCAGCCTTAGGTATTGGGAAAGTGGACAGTGCCAGAGACCAAGTTGGTGCTTTATTTATTTATTTATTTATTTTTGAGACAGAGTCTTGCTCTATCCTCCAGGCCAGAGTGCAGTGGCATGATCTCAGCTCACTGTAGCCTTAATCCCCCAGGCTCAAGTGATCCTCCTACCTCAGCATCCCAAGTAACTGGGACCACAGGCACACCCCACCTTGCCTGGCTAATTTTGTCTATTTTTTGTGGAGATGGGGTTTCACCGTGTTGCCCAGGCTAGTCTCGAACTCCTGAGCTCAAGCAGTCCTCCTGCCTAGGCCTCTCAAAGTGCTGGAATTATAGGTATGAGCCACTGTGCCTAGCCAAGTTGGTGGTTTTTCATCAGAACCGCAGGGTGGGAGCCATGGAGGGAGGCCTCAGAGAGGGCATAGATCCAGGGAAGAGAGCAGATGACACATTGGTCCCATTGCTGCTTTATGCTGTAGCCTCATAAATGTGTTCTCAGAGACTTAGAAGTAAAACAGGTCCAGCCGGGCGCAGTGGCTCACACCTGTAATTCCAGCACTTTGGGAGGCCAAGGCAGGATTGTTTGAGTCTAGGAATTTGAGACCAGCCTGGGCAATATAGTGAGACTCATTTCTACAAAAAATTTTTTAAAAAATAGCCGAGCATGGTAGCACACTCCTGTAGTCCCATCTACTTGGGAGTCTGAGGCGGGAGGATGGCTTGAGCCTGGGAGGTCGAGTTTGCACTGAACCACAATTGCACCACTGCACTCCAGCCTACAGGGCTACAAAGTGAGACCCTGTAAAAACAAAACAAAATCGAGGCCTGGCCTTTGAGGTGTTTGTTTTCTGGTCTTAAAGAGCTAATCAGATAATAACATTATGTAATATAGTTATACTGCAGTGTAGTTTGTAAGAGTCTTTGGGGAAGAACAGAGGGTCATGGAAATTCAGAACAAAGAGATATCTCTGGGCCAAGGGAATCAGGAGATGGTTAATGAGGAAGTGTGCTTGAGTGATACTTGGTGAGGTTTGGCATGGTAGAGAGGAGTTCAGAGTTTCTCTGCAAATTCTCATAGGCCCCTGTTTTTTCTCTGTTACGGACTTATGGACTCACTATCGTGCACTGAAACTGTGTGTTTGCTCAGCAACCGCGGAGCACACTGTGGGCCCTCAGTAAATGTTTAAGTGAATGCATGAATTCCTGGTAGAAGGGCTGTTTCTGGAAATCTTTGTGCTCAGCACTTATGAGGAGTGCATCTAATACATCTCTAATTTATTTTGTTATCAGAGCCTTAAAAGACAGTGCATCAGACCATGTGGTTGTATAGTTAAGGTTCAGTGTTTCAAATAAGAGCAGTCATTGTGGGCGCCTCGTTTTTTTTTTCTAGCTACTCATGTCTTCTCCAGCAGATGGTCTAACGGCTGGATAGAGGCATATTTTTAGTTTGAATTTCCTGCGCTTACAGAACGGTTTTATCTAATTTGTAGCTACTGGGGTTCTTTCTTCTCTGGGGCCACCTGAAGGCTTTCAAACACAGTAATGAGCCCTCCTTGGGCTGGGGAATAGGAAGCTGTGTTTTAAATGCCGTGATCACCAGATTAAAGAAAACATGGCTCCATTCTGTTCTCTTGCCAGGTGGAATTATTTTTTTCTTTATGATGGTTCCAAGGTAAAGGAAGAAGGCGATCCAACAAGAGCTGGCATTTGTTACTTTTATCCTTCCCAGGTAAGCCACACAACATTTTATTGTTCAGTGAGGATCCCAGTGCCTCCAAGTGGTGACTTTTCAAAAGTATAGGGTTTACATTAGGACAGTTTGGCTAATCCAGACAATGACATTTCTACTGTCTTATTCTTAGTTGTACTATTTCTTGTTGTTCTGGTCTTAAAATTTCCAGGCAGCTCAGCATTTTCATCGTCTTTAGCTTTCTATTTCCATCATGATTTTTGTCTGCCTCCCTCTACCCCCGATTTTTTGATCAGCTCGGTTTTTAAAAGTTAGTGTTCGACTGGGCACGGTGGCTTACGCCTGCAATCCCAGCTCTTTGGGAGGCTGAGGTGGATGGGTCACCTGAGGTCAGGAGTTCAAGACCAGCCTGGCCAGCATGATGAAACCCTGTCTCTACTAAAAATCCCAAAATTAGCTGGGCGTGGTGGCATGCTCCTGTAATCCCAGCTACTTGGGAGGCTGAGGCACGAGAATCGCTTGAATCCGGGAGGCAGAGGTTGCAGTGAGCAGAGACCGCGCCATTGCACTCCAGCCTGGGCAACAAGAGTGAAACTCCATCTCAAAAAAAAAAATAAATAAGTTTGTATTCAAACATATACAAAAACAGAGGCAAGTATCATGAACCCTCATATGCCATCAGTAGCTTCAACAATTATCAATACTTTGCCAATTTTTTTTTTTTTTTTTTTTTGAGACGGATTCTCACTCTGTCGCCCAGGGTGGAGTGCAGTGGCGTGATCTCTGCTCACTGCATGCTCCACCTCCCAGGTTCATGCCATTCTCCTGCCTCAACCTCCCGAGTAGTTGGCACTACAGGCGCCCGCTACCACGCCCAGCTAATTTTTGTATTTTTTGTAGAGACGGGGTTTTACCGTGTTAGCCAGGATGGTCTCGATCTCCTGACCTCGTGATCCACCCACCTCAGCCTCCCAAAGTGCTGGGATTACAGGTGTGAGCCACCGTGCCCAGCAATACTTTGCCAATTTTAGATGACCTGTCTGAACCTCCTCTTCTCTCTCTTTTTTTTTTTCCTGGAGCAAATTCTAGATGTTGCGTCATCTCACCAGTATCAAGCAACATCTCTAACTGAAAAGGGCATTATTTTGAACATTACCACACCTAACGAAAGTTACAGTAATTAGTAACAGTAATTCCTTAATATTACCTGATACCCAGACTGTATTCAAATTTTGCCTTATTGTCTTGGATATTACTTATTCTGCTCTTCCTTCCTTCCATGCACCCATACTTCCATCCTTCTATTTCTTTTTCTTTTTCTTAATAAGGATCCAAACAGCATCCACACATTCTATCTGGTTATTTTGTATTTTAAGTCCTTTTAATAACAGTCCTCACCCAGCCACTCATCTTTTCCCCCCTCCTCTATGCCATTGAATTATTGAAGAAACCAGGTCATATGTGTGGTAGAGTGTTAGAATGTCCCACACTCTAGATTTGGCTGATTTGTTCCTCATGGTGGTGTCATTTAATGTCTCCTATCCACTGTATTTCCTTTACATTAGTAGTAAGATCTAGAGTCTTGGTTAGGTTCAAGCTCAGTTTTCTAGGTAAGAATTCTTCATGGGTGGTGTGTACATTTCCTGTGCATACCATACTGTCTGGGTGTCCTGTGCTTTAGTTAAGGCTAAGGTTGATTAGGAGATTCTGTATATTCCCTCCTGTGACTGTGCTCTGACATGGATAGTTGGGGTTAATCTGCGTCACTCTGGCCACTCTGTATGGGGGATTTGAGTAGGAGTGAAAGGCTCATGCTTCTGCTAAGCATATGCCTATAATCCTAGCAACAGAAATGCAGTTCTGTGCAATCATCTCATGTGTTCCTGCTGGGTGTTCTCTTAGGGTTCAGTCCTCTCAGGTAGGGGTTGGCAAACTTTGTAAAGGGCCAGACAGTAAATATTTTAGGCTTTGCAAGGCACGTAAGGTCTCAATCACGTGTTCTTCTTTATTGTAACCTTTAAAAAGTGTAAGAACCATTCTTAGCTTACAGGCCATAGGAAAACAGGCAACAGACTGGATTTGGCTTGCAGGCTTTAGTATGCTGTAAGAAATGACTTAAGAGTTCAAGAATTTCAGCTTCCTACGTGGAATGTGCTCCTTTCCCACAGACCGTGCTTGACCAACAGGAGTTGCTTTGTGGACAGATTGCTGGAGTTGTCCGCTGTGTTTCTGACATTTCTGACTCTCCTCCTACTCTTGTTCGTCTGAGAAAACTGAAGTTTGCCATAAAAGTTGATGGAGATTACCTTTGGGTAAGTTGAATGGCGGAATCAGTGCTGAAGTGTTGCAATGATAAGTTTAGGAAGTTATGTTGTTTCTGAGTCTTGAATTTAGAATTATCTGCCCCCCCAACCTCATCCATGTACTGTGTTTAGTAATCACCCTCGCTTGCTGTGGTACTCTCTGCAGGTTCTCATCATCGAGTGCTTTCCAAAACATTTCTAACATATCCTGCATTGCACACAGCTGGTTTCTCCTTTCCTTTCAAAGACTTAGGCCAACTTGTGGAAATTCTGTTTACTCTGTGTTGTAAATTGAGTTTCTATCATCATCTTTTCTTCTCCATGCTCTCTACACTTACTAGGTAAGTGACCCAGAGAAAACACTGATAGATATGTGTTAGGTTTCAGAGAACCCATTTAAAAAAAAAAAAAAAAGAATATTGCTTGAGTCCAGGAGTTCGATATCAGCCTGGGCAACATAGTAAGACCCCCGTCTCTATAAAAAAAAATTAAAAAATTAACCAGGTGTGGTGGCTCATGCCTGTGGTCTTAGCTACTGGGGAGGCTGAGGGGAGGATTGCTTGAGCTTAGGAGTTTTAGGCTGCAGGGAGCCACGATTGCCACTGCACTCTAGCCTAGGCAACAGAGTGAGACCCTGTCTTAAAAAAAAAAAAAAAGAATAAAAATCATTCCTTTACATTCTAATAGTAGCATATAATCTAAAGTGCTGTTTCCCATGGCTACATTTATTTTAAGGCTTCCTGAGGTAAAGGGATGCTTAAGTGTGGGATGCTATATTCACCTTTGTAGTATTATTTCTAACATTTTATTATGAAAATTTTTAAAAGTACTGAAGAGTTGAATTTTACAGTGAATACTCATATACCTCCTCAATTCTACAATTAGCATTTTATTATAGTTGTTTTATTACCGATCTATTCATTCCTTTATCCCCCCATTAATTCAAATTATTTTTATTTTATTTTATTGAGACAGGGTCTCAATCTGTTGCCCAGGTTGGAGTGCCGAGGTGTGACCTTGGTTTACTGCAACCTCCGCCTCCCAGGCTCAAACGATCCTCCCACCTCAGCCTCCTGAGTTGCTGGGACCACAGGCATGCACCACCATGCCCAGCTAATTTTTTAAATTTTTTCTAGAGGCAGGGTTTCACCATGCTGCCCAGGCTGGTCTTGAACTCCTCAGCTCAAGGAATTCTCCCGCCTTGGCCTCCCAAAGTGCTGGGATTACAGGCACGAGACACTGTAACCCAGCCCCAGATTATTTTGTTACAATTTTCAAAGTAAGTTGCACACATTAGTGTACTCTCCATGCAGATACTCTATCATGCATATCATCAACTAAAATTTAATGTTTGGGGCCGAGCGCTGTGGCTCAGGCCTGTAATCCCAGCACTTTGGGAGGCCAAGATGGTCGGATCACCTGACGTCAGGAGTTCAAGACCAGCCTGACCAACATAGATAAACCCTGTCTGTACTAAAAATACAAAATTAGCTGGGTGTGGTGGCACATGCCTGTAATCCCAGCTACTCAGGAGGCTGAGGCAGGAGACTCGTTTGAACCCGGGAGGCAGAGGTTGCAGTGAGCTGAGATCGTGCCATTGCACTCACTCCATCCTGGGCAACAAAAGCGAAACCATCTCAAAAAAAAAAAAAAAAAAAAAAAAGAAGTTTAATGTTTGTTTGTGGTTACATGCTTTACAGGCGCCTGTCTTGCCACTTAACACTTGTGAAATTCGTTCATGTTGTTGCATCTATCGGCGTTCATTCCATTTTATAATGAAACAGTATTCTGTTGTCTGAATATATCACAATCTGTTCTTCTTTTGATGGACATCTGAACTGTGTCCAGTTGGGGATATTAAGGATAAGGCTTCTGGGAACATTCCTATACAAGTATTTTGGTGAACACATGTTTTCATCTCTCCTGGGTAAATATCCAGTCCTGGAACTGCTGGGTCATAGAGTAGGTGTGTGTTGGATTTTATAGGAAACTGTTAGACCTTTTCCTTTAGTGGTTGTACCATTTTACATTCCTACAGTGGATGTACCATTTTACATTCCTACCAAGAATGTATGAGAATTCCAGTTACTCCACATCCTCATCAGCATTGAGATTGACAGTCTGTTCATCTTAGCCATTCTGCTGGATGTGCAGTGGTATGTTATTGTGGTTTTAGTCTTCACTTCCCTGATGACTAATGATAGTGAGGCCTTTTCATGTGCTTAATGACCACTTGAATATCTTCCTTTGTGAAGTGTCCATTCAAAGCCCTGCCTATTTTTTAAATTGGGTTTTATTTTTTAAATTGAATTGTAGTTCTTTTTATGTCCTAGATACCAGTTTTTTGTCAGATACATCTTTTTAAAATAATTTCTCCCAGTTTGTGGCATGCCTATTAATTTTCTTGTTGTCTTTTGATGAGCAGAAATTTTCCATTTTAATGAAGTCTAACTTATCAATTTTATCTTTTTATGGTTATTGCTGTCTGTGTCTCGCCTGAAAAAACCACTGCCTACTCCATTGGAGGAGATAGTCTCCCTTTTTTATTTTTGTAAGAATTTGATAGTTTTAGCTTTTAAATTTAGATCTGTAATCCACTTTGGGTTAATATTCGTGAATGGTGTGAATAGAGGTCAAGGATCTTTTTTTTTTTTTTTTCCACCTGGATAACCAGTTCTTCCAGCATCATTGTTGAAAACATTTTCCTTTCCCTATTGGATTTCCCTTTGGTTCCTTTGCCAAAGATCAGATGACCATTTAAGCGTGGGTCTATTTCTGGACTCTCTTCGGCTTTTCCACAGATCTGTTTGAAGATTCTGTGTGAGTACCACACTGTCTTGATTTCTATAGCTTTATAGTAAGTCTTGAAACCAGATAGTATAAGTCCTCCAACCTTATTCTTTCTCAAGATAGCTTTGGATATTTCAGGTTCTTTGTGTTTTCATTGTACAATCAGTTTGTCGGTTTCTGAAGAAAAGCTGGTGGGATTATTATTGGAATTGCATTCAGTCTGTTCATCAATTGGAAGAATTGAACACTTCTTACATGCCAGACTGTTGTAAGCTCTTGGATTACATGTGGGAACAAAGCAAAGATCCTTGTGCTACTGTAGCTTACATTCAGAGGGAATTTTTGTTTATTTGTTTTCTGTCAGGGTTTATTAGTTTAAATATCTGATGATTCCCTTAGGACAGATTCCTAGAGGTAGAATTACTACATCAAGTAATAGGAACATTTTCACACTCTTTAAACATATGACCAGATTACTTTCTAACTCAGCAAGTACTTTTTTTTTTGAGACGGAGTCTCGCTCTTTTGCCCGGCTGGAGTGCAGTGGCACAATCTCGGCTCGCTGCAACCTCTGCCTCCCAGGTTCAAGCGATTCTCCTGCCTCAGCCTCCTGAGTAGCTGGGACTACAGGCGCCCGCCACCACGCCCAGTATTTTTAGTAGAGACGGGGTTTCACCATGTTGGTCGGGATGGTCTCGATCTCTTGACCTCGTGATCCACTCATCTCGACCTCCCAAAGTGGTGGGATTACAGGCGTGAGCCACCGTGCCCGGCCAAGTATTTATCTTCTGTGGAACTAATCACTACGCTCAGCATTTTGGAGATCTAGGACTGGGAAGATCGTGGTCAGTTCTTGCTCTCAAAGCACTCTATCCAGCTGGAGAGACATGATGGCCATTCATGAAGGAGTTTGAGTCCTGTCCGTTGTTTGTAATGGAATCCAGATTAAACATCCACTGTCCAAATAACAGTCCTAACAATGCAAGGGTCAAAAAAAAGGTCAGCATTATTGGCTCGAGGTACTAGAACAGACCTTATGGAGATACTGAAATCGGTGGTGGGCACTGAAGGTTATAAGTTCTGGGGAAATGAACAATAAGGAATAGGACATTTGGGATTGGACAACATGAACTGAGGTACAGAACTTACTTGTCCGTGGAGATTAACTTGGCCAGAATGGAGGGTGTGGACTCAGGGACAATAGAAGATCAATTCCGATGGGCCAGTGAAGTCAGATAATTGAGAGCCCTGGATGCCAGGATTCTGGGCTTGGACTCAAAGAGAAGGAAAATGCTTGTCTTCCTGGTTTCTCTCTTTACAGGTGCTGGGCTGTGCTGTGGAGCTCCCTGATGTCAGCTGCAAGCGGTTTCTGGATCAGCTAATTGGATTCTTTAATTTTTACAATGGACCTGTTTCCTTAGCTTATGAGGTATGAGTATGGGATTGAGGAGTCTTACATTGGGCCTCTTTATAAAAACCGATATTGCCAGAATGCAGCACTTACTCTGGGGTCTTGTATACTTCATATAAACACATTGTGTCTGGGGACAAGGTCAGGAGCTCTTGGAGCCCCCTCATATCCCTTTGGGCCTAGTGGCATAGGTCACATTTATTCCAAATGTTTATCCCCATCTCCTTCCTGGGATGTTTAGAAAGCGCAGGCCCTGCTTGCCACCCCCATGCGGCAGGTGACGTGGATCTGTGATAGGGTAGGTTTAAAACAGGTCCCCCCTTCCGGTCAGTTTCCTGTGTGAGGAGCAATTTTTGAGGTAGTTGGGACTCTGGCCAAAGAGTCTGTCCCTCAGAATCTCAGATATTGACCTGAGGCTCTTTCTGTTTTAGAACTGTTCTCAGGAAGAACTGAGCACGGAGTGGGACACCTTCGTCGAACAAATTCTGAAAAACACCAGTGATCTGCATAAGATTTTCAATTCCCTCTGGAACTTGGACCAAACTAAAGTAACATTTTCATCCTCCTCATTCATTTTGTATGTAAGACTAGGGCTTCTGGATACTTATTTTAATATTCCTGAAGTGAACTATATCTGGAAAAGTGAGTAGAATGTCACTTCTCAGGCAGGGCCATGACACAGCAGGTCACCTCTCAGCCTCATTTCCCTTATCCAAAGAATGGTGTCAGCATACCTGCCTTCTAGAACTGTTTTGTTTTTGTTTTTGTTTTTGTTTTTGTTTTTTTGAGACGGAGTCTTGCTCTGTCGCCCAGGCTGGAGTGCAGTGGCGCAATCTCAGCTCACTGCAAGCTCCTCCTCCCGGGTTCACGCCATTCTCCCGCCTCAGCCTCTGAGTAGCTGGGACTACAGGTGCCCGCCACCACGCCCGGCTAATTTTTTGTATTTTTAGTAGAGACGGGGTTTCACCGTGGTCTCGATCTCCTGACCTCGTGATCCGCCCGTCTCGGCCTCCCAAAGTGCTGGGATTACAAGCGTGAGCCACCGTGCCTGGCCCTCTTCTAGAACTGTTTTGATGATCAAGTGAAGCAGTACCTCAAATGACACCAAGTAAATGCTCAGTAAAGGGAATTATTATTTTATTCATGCCTCTGGAGTGTTGAACTCAGTAATCTGAAGGCCGCCTCTCTTGATATTCATATCATATGATCTAGTTATTCTCAGCATCAAAAATGCCCAGCATGAACATTTCAAAAACAAGGTTGCTGTCTTTGAGAGAGAATGGTTGGGAACTGTTTTTGTATCTCTGAGCCGCTCCGTTTGCAGTTGGCACTCAGTGAAACCTACGTTGCTTGTGTGGCTGGCCTGACCACCTGTGCTGCCCCATTAAGAGCCAGCTACCTGAGCCCTGACTCACAGCCCTCTCCTGTGTCTCACTGTGATAGTAAATAGTGTCCCTGTAGCAGGGGTGTGGTGCTGTGACTCAGCCTTCACAGAGCATGACTCCACCAGACATGGGGAAGGGTTTTCCCTGCTCCAGTCTGGAAAATTTCCTGTAGCTGGCCCCAAAGCTTTATAGAATGGCTGGCTGGGACGGCACAGTCTTGAGGCTATGAAGAATAAACTTCTTAATGTGTCAGCAGCTCCGGAGGCTCCATTAACACTAGTTCTAACAGCTGGTGGATACTTGCTGGTTCTAGCTGGCAGGTGGAAGTCTGAGGAGGCTGCTGGTTATTGCTGGCTCTTCCTGACCAGGTCCAGATGCTTTTGTTGTATTTTTAGGGACTTCTAGGCCCCTGACTCCATACAAGGAATTTGGAACTGAGGCATATTTCCCCGAGTGAAAGAGCATGATGTTTTCATTTTATGTGATGGAATAGAGTCATGGAACCTGGTCAGACATAAAGCCACCTGTATCACCATGGGGATTGTGCTTCAGAAGGAAGGTGGAGGATAGGGTAGGTGGGTTTGACCTGGTACCATGACATGTATTTATAGGATACACCCTCCTCTTCTGCTGCCGTCAGGTCTTAGCATTCTCAGGGTAGATAGGGTCTCCCAGGCCATCTACTCTGACCCCTTTGAATAGCCATATGCCATATTTGCTGCACCTTCTAGCTTCTGGACAGGCCTCCTTGTTCTAAGAATTTGGCATTTAGTGGTGTCAGCAGTTCTGAGTATAGAGAGGTAGAATAGTCCCAAGCCGTGGCACAGCTTTCACTGTGTGACGCATTCTCCTTTTCCAGGCTTTGAGCTACACCCTGTCCAGCTGTTCTGTACAGCCCTTTCCCCTTTTCTCCCTTCCTGATTGTGAGCATGCTGATGGGTGGGCATGATGCCTCTTGCCCTGCACAGGTGGAGCCCCTGTTGTTGCTGAAGGCAGCCCGCATTCTGCAGACCTGCCAGCGCTCGCCTCACATTCTTGCTGGCTGCATCCTCTATAAAGGACTGTGAGTAACTCCGGACCCCTCTCCTCCAGCCCCATTCCCCTGCTGCACAACTGACCATCAGCCACCTCCAGATCACAGTGGGGAGCCCAGTCTCTGGCCAGTTCCAAGTGGGCTGGTTTGGCAAGTATCAGGTAGTTTAGATTTGACTTAGTTTAGAAAGACAGGTGTGTACCTGTCTTTGAGCAAAGCGGAGAAATTGGAAATAGTTGTGTTCAGAAAAGAGTTAAGAATGTACAAGGAATCCCTATAATTCTCAGTATGGGGCATGCTGGAATAGTTGTCAGTCTGCAAAATGCTAATGCAGAGTCCCCAGCATTGCCAGCAGCCAGCACTGTAAGTCAAGAGGCATGGAAGGGGCCTGCTGTGGCCCTCCTCCTGCTGCCCAGAGACCCTGGTGTGCTTGCCTCAGCTCAGCTCTGCAAAGCAGCCTTACAGGCCCTTATCCAGCTGCCTTCCAGCCTCTTGGCTGGGCCTGTGTCTTGGTTGGCCTCTGAGAATTCACTGCACTTCTTCATGTAGTTGGAGGGCTTCTTCGTGAATCTGAGTGCCCAAGAGCCACTCTAGGTCATCTAAGGCCTCTCTCCTCATGGAGGGTTTGCTGTCACAGCCCAGGGCAGGCAGGGCCATTGTGCTGTGCCAGGAGCTTCCTGAGGAGCAGGTGACTACTGTGCAACTGGAGAAGCACTCAGGCTCTTGCAGGGGCCCTTGGGCCAGACAGGCTGGGCCCCAGATCCTGCCTTCTTTTGCCAGCCATGTGGCCTTGGGCAAGTTGCTTAGCCTCAATTTTCTCTTCTGGGAAATAGACATCCCTTTTGAAGAATGAAATGAGATGACAGATGTGGAAGAACTGAGCATAGACCCTGGTGGGCTTTGCACTCTTCTTCCTTGCCCCGGTTCTTATCATGGTGGTTCTGAATCAGCTGTGGGACTTCCAAGTTCGTCAGCGACATAGCCACCAAAGAGAGTATTTTTTTCCCCTTTTCTCATTTTGCATTTCTTAAATGTATATATATATATTTTTCTTTTCTTTTTTGTAGGGACGAGGTCTTGCTATGTTGCCCAGGCTGGTCTCAAACACCTGGCTTCAAGCGATCCTCAGCTTCCCAAACTGCTTGGATTATAGGCATGAGCCACTGCACCCAGCCTGTATTTAAATTATACGGCTAATACATGAATACATTTTCACTGTAAACAAATCAATCAATAGAGGAACACACAGAGCACAATTTAAAAGCCCCCCTTCTTTCTTCACTGTTTTTTTTCTTTGTTTGTTTGTTTGTTTTTGAGACACAGTCTTGCTTTGTTGCCCAGGCTGTAGTGCAGTGGCATAAACACAGCTTACTATAGCCTCGACCTCTTGGACTCAAGTGATCCTCCCACCTCAGCCTCCCATGTAGCTGGGACAACAAGCACTTGCTACTACACCTGGCCAAGTGTTTGATTTTTTTTTTTTTTTTTTTGTAGAAATGGGGTCTCACTATGTTGCTCATGGAGGTCTCAAACTCCTAAGCTCAAGTTATTCTCCCACCTCAGCCTCCCAAAGTGCTGTGATTATAGGAGTAAGCCACCGTGCCCAGCCTCTCCCCGCACTCTTAACCTGTCCTCACCATTGGCAGTTTGGTGGGCATCTTGCTCTTTCTGTGTGTTTGTCCCCACCGGTACATGTATGCATATATTGATTTTGTTTATTTTTGCTATCTCCTTAAATAGGATCACATGGTTTCTCAGTGCATACAGTGAAGATTTCTTTACCAGTTCATATGGGTCCACCTCATTCTTATGAGGGCTGCACACATTTTGGGATTCTGGCTGTGTTGTGCTTTACTCTCTTGTTGATGAACATTTTGATGGTTTACTCATTTTTTAATTGTTTTTACCATTCTCCCTGTAATGAATATTCTTACGCATACGTCTTGGTACAAGCTGAGTCAAAGGGTTTGGATATTTTAAATGTTGGTAGGAACTGCCAGAATGCCCTCTGTAAGGGTTTTACCAGTTGAAACTCTCACCAGCCAAGTCCCCAAGATCTTCGTCAACACGGGCTGTTAGGCACCTTTAAAATTCAGAGTGTTTTGGTGTATTTCTTCTCATGGTGTTCTTGTTCTGTGTGTGACCTCCTAGGATTGTCAGCACCCAGCTCCCGCCCTCCCTCACCGCCAAGGTCCTGCTTCACCGAACAGCACCTCAGGAGCAGGTATTGTAAAGTCCACCCACCTGGCTGGACGGCATGCCCCAGAGCACCGGTCACCAAGCCTGAGGCTGGAGGGATCAGGAGCAGAGGCCGCGGAGCAGTTGTTTCACTTGGTCTTGTCAGGACCCCGAGTCCTCCAGTGTCATTCTCCTCAATAGTGAAGCCATTGGCCAGGCTGAAAGAAAATGTTTTCTTCCACAAGCTAGGCCTGGATAGTTGTTTTTTCTTCAAACCAAGTAAATCTGTGAGAATTCGACTTCCCATAAGAATTTGATGTCTCTTTATGTCAAAGAGATGTTAGACTTTTCAGAGACAGACTGTAAAGGATGTGTCTTTAGAAAGATTTAGGGGGTCGGGCACGGTGGTTCACACCTGTAATCCCAGCACTTTGGGTGGCTGAGGCGGGCAGATCACTTGAGGTCAGAAGTTCAAGACCAGCCTGGCCAACATGATGAAACCCCATCTCTATTTAAAGTACAAAAATTAGCTGGGTGTGGTGGTGCACACCTGTAAATCCCAGCTACTTGGGAGGCTGAGGCAGGAGAATTGCTTGAACCTGGCAGGCAGAGGTTGAGGTGAGCCGAGATCGCGCCACTGCACTCCAGCCTGGGTAGCAAGAGTGAGACTCTGTCTCAAAAAATAAAAATAAAAAAAAAATAAGGAAAACAAACTCTTCTAAAATACTTCCATTTTATATTTGTTTAATTGTTTTTATATTGGAAAAAAAAGTCATGCATACTCATTGAGAATAAAATTGCCCATCTTTGAACTGTACAGGGATAACCACTGCCAGCGTCTGGCATATCTCCTTCTAGTCCTTTTTTTGTTTTGTGTATGAAGCTATGGTTTCCAGTGTATCACGAGGCTCTCTTTTTACACGTATTAGATAAGCAGCCATGTAAAATGCTGGTGGGGCTCTATTCAGCCTCCTCAGCCACTGTTGCTATAGGTGTCAATTTGAGCAGCCTTTCTGGGAAACACTTGGATAATGAGAACGTTAAGGATGCCCTTTATTTTTTTCCTAATAATTTGACTTCTAGGAATGTATCTTAAGGAAATAATGTAATTGCTGCAAAAAATTTATACTCAAAACTTGATCACAACAAGCTTTATGAAGATGAAAAATCAGACAAAACTTGAATGCTTAAGGTAGGAGGTAGCAAATTATGGCCTGTGGGCCACCTCCCTACAAATGAAGTCTTATTTGGCTGCTTTTGAGCTATAATAACAGAGCCGAGTAGGTGGGACAGAGACCATATGCCCTGCAAACCCAAAAATATTTACTGTCTCGTCTTTGGCACAGAAAGTTTACTAATTACTGGTCTAAGGTAGGTAAATGATTAATTTACTCAGATCACTTAAACCCTCATAAAATTTTAATCAGCCGTTTAAAATGGCCAAAGATGTTTTAATGGCAGGAATTGCGTGTTACTGTTTTAAGCAGAAATATGGAATTTTATATAGTGTGGTCTGAAAAGTATAAAAAATGCATAGGCTTAAGGAAAAAATACCCAATATTAATAGCACTAGCTTGGGGGTGAGGGATTGTATGTGATTTTTTTTTTTCAATGCTTTGTCTAGTGTAAATTGAGGTTAGGCTTAGTAATCTAAAACATGAATTTTTAAAAAATCATCAAAAAAGAAAGAACACCATATCATTCTAAGATTGAAAGTCATTTTGGCTAGAAGAGCAGTTCTTGTTTGGTTTTGTTTTGTTTTGGTGGGTTCTTTTGGAACCCTCAGATTGAGATAAGAGATGTTTTCATTTTTGAGAAAATAATCAGGTTTCAGGCCCTGATTGTGAACCAGAACAAACGAGAGATCTGGTATAGCATTTTGTTTAGGTCAAATCCTTTATAGTGAGAGTCACAGTACTTTGACATTTTTATTATAATGGAATTTATGTGAATTCTACATCGGGGCTGTGGCAGATGTGACTGTATTCTAGAATACGAGTTCCCCAAAGGTGTAAAAGAGAACACGAATCCTCAATTTTGTTCCCAGAAGGGAGAGAGACTGAGAAAATCAGAACGTAGAGTGTGACGTGAGTTTGGGTGGAGCTGCTGCCTTGCAGCCTGTGTGGGCCCAGGTTCTTGCTTCATCCCAGCCATAGTGGGAGCCAGCAGCTTGGGGGAGCTTCTGTTCCATCTGCTTGGCTCTTAGCATGTGGTTGGGACAAGCTTTCTGGGCCTGGCTAAGTTTTATGAACAGATGGCACAGCAAATTCCTGATGGTTAGGTCAAGAGGAGAATGTGGTGCCCAGCGCCAACTTCTGTGTGTGTTTGTTTCCAGAGACTCCCAACGGGAGGGGATGCCCCACAGGAACATGGTAAGTAGTGAGGCACATGGTTGCCTCTTGAGAATGGCAGTCTTTTGTGCCACCTATCCCTATACAAGTTATGTGAAGGGCCGAGCCATCTGCATGTTTATTTCCTCTGCTCATAATAGGAAAATGGATGTCATGGAGCTTCAAGAATCGAGTTACCCACCAGAACGCTAATGGTAAAGCTATGATTTTAGGCATGCTGTCAAATCCCTGCTTTCAGACCCTCCTTAACTTCATACTGTGAGACTGCTCGGTCAAGTGCCAGGAGATTGTGATTGGGAGAGGGTAAGACAAACAGCGACTGCCAGAAAGACCTTTTGCAGGATGTGGAGGCGTCCTCAGGAGAGTTATTTCGATTTATTCTGAAGCCTGAGTTGGAGCAGATCCCTTTCTTAGCTTATATCTTCTTCTTGTAAAAGTGCTTTTCAACTTTTCTCTCCCGAACATCTTCCTTCTCCAAAGCTAGGAGTCATGTTGCCTGCAGGGACTCTTTCCTTACTGGGCCCAGGAGTTCGAGCTGCAGTTTGGCAACCTGTGTCCTGGCTGAGGAATGCACTCACAGCACCCCTTTCCGAGCCCGCATGTGGGTTGGATGCATCACGCCAGTGCAGCTATTGCCCGTCTGCCCTCTCTGGCTCGGGGGAAAGCCCTGTTCATGTTGCTTTGCAATTCCAGGAGCAGCATTGCCCCCGAATGTCCAGATTATCCCTGTTTTTGTGACCAAAGAGGAAGCCATTAGTCTCCACGAGTTCCCAGTGGAACAGATGACAAGGTAAGGGAGTGCACAGAGAGTTAACCTTACACCACACCTGAGGGACCCCATCGCGTGATTGGTTGAAAAACAAACCTCTGATACATCCCATCCTTCCTTAATTCCATCTTCGCCATGCCCTGTCTTGCAAGGGAGCATCTGGATCTTGAGTTCGTTAAGAAACAGAGTGGCATAGTGAGATGACATTGGCTTTCACATCCCAGATCTCTTACTTATACCAGTATGGGACCTTGGGCAAGTCCATTCCCTGCCTGAGCCTCAGTTTTTTCATCTGAAAAGTAGACACAATAGTATCCCTTTCATGAGTTCATTGTGACACTTGAAAATAGTATATGTACAGCACCTAGTACAGGGCCTGATGGCGTAGGAGACCTTCCAAATGTGGGTCAGTCTTATTCAGTGGGCTCTGCCATTTTCAGTAGGTGAGCCTGGTGTCACTACGTGAAGCCGTGAGGGCCAGATATTGCTGTGTTTTTACTCCTGTGATTTAACTCTGGTGGCCTCTTAGGCTCTGTGGCCTCAGGCACCCCCTTGTCCTTGATGCCTGTGCTTTACTCCTCACTGTGGAAGGGCACTTGCCCTGCAGTCTGTCGACGTGCCCCTTCCTCACATCTCTCTTGTTTGCCAGGTCTCTAGCATCTCCAGCAGGACTCCAGGATGGTTCAGCCCAGCACCATCCAAAAGGTGGGAGCACATCTGCCCTGAAAGAAAACGCCACTGGCCATGTGGAATCCATGGCCTGGACCACCCCAGAGCCCACATCCCCTGATGAAGCTTGTCCAGATGGCAGGAAGGCGAACGGATGCTTCTCTGGCCATGATCTGGAGAGCATCAGGCCCGCAGGACTGCACAACACTGCCAGGGGTGAGGTTCTTGGCCTCAGCTGCTCCCTGGGGAAGGAACTAGTCTTTCTCCAAGAGGAACTCGACTTTTCTGAAATCCACATTCCAGAGGCTCAGGAAGTGGGAACGACCTCAGGTCATTTTGCCTTCCTACATGTGCCTGTTCCAGATGGCAGGGCTCCTTACTGCAAGCCATCTCTCAACACCTCCAGCAGCCTGGAACCCACGCCTCCTGAGGACACAGCCGTCAGCAGCCTGCGCCGTCCCTCTGCTCCTGAGATGCTCACCCAGCATGGAGCCCAAGAGCAGCTCGAAGACCATACTGGCCATAGCAGCCAAGCCCCCATTCCTAGAGCAGACCCTCTCCCCAGAGGGACCCGCAGGCCCTTGTTACTGCCTCGCTTAGATCCAGGGCAGAGAGGAAACAAGCTTTCCACGGAGGAACAAGGCCTGGATCAGGATGTTGATGGGGTCTGTGAAAGCCACGCAGCCCCTGGTCTGGAATGCAGTTCAGGCTCAGCAAACTGTCAGGGTGCTGGCCCCTCTGCAGACGGAATCAGCTCCAGGCTGACACCAGCAGAGTCCTGCATGGGGCTCCTGAGGATGAATCTCTACACTCACTGCGTCAAGGGGCTGGTGCTGTCCCTGCTGGCTGAGGAGCCGCTGCTGGGAGACAGCGCGGCCATAGAGGAAGTGGTAAGTGTCCTCAGACCTTCCCCTGCCCCTCTGCGGCCTCTGCTGATCTCCTGTGCTTCCCTCACAGCACTGTGCCGACACCCAGGGAAGGGGTAAAGGCTCAGCCCTCAGTTGTGTGACCCTGGGCAAGACGTTCTTGTTTAGACGATGGAGGTAGTACCTCCCTCTGGGTTTTTGTGAGGGGTAAGAGTGAGTCAAGCACATAGCACTGGTGGTGCATTGGCATCCAACAAGTGTTGGTTCTCTTCTTCCACTGCTTCTAGTTTTGCAGAGCGCAGGCCTTGGAGGAAGGGAAGGCCTGAGATGGAATCCTGGCCCTTGTCCTCTAGCTGTGTGAACTTGCCCACAGACCTTTGTCCCCTTGAGCCTCGGCTAACTCCTCAGTCCTATAGGGGTGGTGGTAGACCCTCCTGTTCCAGATGCAGTGAGATAATGCAGGCAGACTGCACGCATACGTGCACGGTCACTGTTGTGCCACCCCTGCTCATGGCCTCATTTCCTAGCCTGGACAGCTCTAGGTTCCGTGTCGGCTGGAAACTCCTCTGCAGTGTGTCATAGCCTGGGTTGGGAGTTCCCCGGAAACCCAGTGTTTCCCTCCATAGCCCCAGCATCGTACCTGATCTGAAGCTCCTTCCTAGAAGGCTGGGACGTCTGAAATCCTACCTGGTTCTGGAGGGCTCTTAAACTATTCCAGCCCCTTCCCCGTTTAGAGGCTTAGAGTGGTAAACTGACCTTCCCTGGGACCCACGCTGGAGATTCGGTTGCTATAGTAACAGCCTTGCTTTAGTAGGCAGGGAAAGTGGTAGCAACAAGAACAGCAGGTTGAAATTGCTGCAGGGTAAATGGTGTCTTGGGGCTTTCCTTGTTTTTATTCTTAAATGTGTATTATTCTAAGCTGATCTGACTATCATGCAGGGCTTGTGACCCTCCATAAATGAGCTAGTCACCTTGAAATACAGAAGAAAAGATAAGACTGCACAGCAGCTTCCCTGCACAGAGCTCCTGGCAAGAGAATGCTCTCTGGAGCTGTCAGGCTTCTCTGTCCCCTTTCCACAGACCCTGGATCACTGAGTTACGGCTCATTTGCTTCCTGTATCCCCATTCAGCATAGCTAGGAGTGACTATCGGTCTCCTTCTTATAGCAATGCAGGGAGTTGTGGTTGCAGTGTTAAACGCCTCATCTCCCGGCCGATGCCTTGGTTTTCATGGTCTATTCTGCACAGTGTCGAGCCTTAGAAATGTCATTTTGAAGGGCCCAGTGCTTGAATGCTGTAAAGTGGATATAATACCTTTCTTTTTACCTTCCCCCACAAAAAGGAAAAAATAGCCCAGGCTGCTCTTTGAGATGTATTCTGCACCAACTATATGCGAAATACTTTGCATCTCTTGTTTTAGCCAAGCCTTAGAACAGTTCTGGGAAGGAGGCATTGTAACTCCCATTTTACCAGTAAGAAAACAGCCTCATTGAGATGAAAAGACCTCCTGCAAGTGGCAGGTCCAGAATTCTTGCTTGTTTCTGGTTCCCCACCCCAGCCTCTCTGTCCCCCGACTGCCCTGCCCTTGCGGTGGTAGCTGGGAAGCTGAAGAAAGGGGGTTAGTGTCCTGCCTTCTGTGGCTCGTGCTCTATGGCCATATCCCCTGGTTTGTCAAGGTCTATCCATGCTGTTACGACATCAGCCTCCATGGGCTTCTGTGGAAAGCAGGGTTTGATGCTGGCTAGGCCCTGGGAAATAGACTGCAGTTTTATAGAAGGAAAAAAAGCTAATCTTTTCTTTTTTTTTTTTTTTTGAGTTGGAGTTTCGCTCTTGTTGCCCAGGCTGGAGTGCAATGGCGTGATCTCGGCTCACTGCAACTTCCGCCTCCCCGATTCAAGCAGTTCTCCTACCTCAACTTCCTGAGTAGCTGGGATTACAGGCATGTGCCACCAGGCCTGGCTAATTTTGTATTTTTAGTAGGGATGGGGTTTCTCCATGTTGGTCAGGCTGGTCTCAAACTCCTGACCTCAGGTAATCTGCCCACCTCAGCCTCCCAAAGTGCTGGGATTATAGGCATGATTGCATCCAGCCCTGAAAAGCTAATCTTTTCTAGTATGGAGTGACTAACTTTGATCAGCCCACTGGTTTGAGAGTGGGTTTGTTAATCAGACCCAAAGGATTTCTGTTTTATAATCTGGAAGAGGTGTTTGATTGCCTTTTTGTCCCAGACTAGCCTTGAAAATACTTTATCTGATTTCCCTGCAGCCCCTCTGCTACTGTCTAGAAAAACCAAATACCCCCAGTTATGGTGAGCACACCCCTTTTGCAAGGGCTCCTTAATGATGTTACATACTGCCAAGCTGCCCTTGTGTCATTTGGCTGTCTTGTCTTTGGGTGGATCAGCTTCCGCAGGGAGTGGGGGTAGGGTGAGGGGCAGCAGGGCTTGGGATGGTGGAAGGAGCCGTGGGTGGAGCAGCCAGGAGGGTTGGGGTTGGGGCTGGAATTCCCTCAGAGGGAGTGGAATAGGCTCACACCAGGGGGCAGCATAGAGCCGCTGATAGTCCATTACTCAAACCCCAAGATAATCTCATTGACCTTCAAACACAGTGATCAGATTAATTATTTATCACTACAGTAGGACATAGAGCTTCTGTGTACAGTACATGAGGCTTGAAGTTAGTGTGAGAGTGTTGCCATAAAACATTTTATGAAAAAACACCTTCCCCCGACTGGGAAACCGGTATCTCTAAGTGAATGTGTGTTCCATTCATTGCTCCTTCTGCACGCTGTGTCACACACTGACATTTGTGCCACTTGCTTTCGTGTGCACTAGAAGTCAGAGGACCCAGGGATTAGCCTCAGCTCTGCGTCACCTAGGGCTGTTGTGAAGATCACATTATGTAGCAGTATATATCGGGGGCTGGCAAGCGTTTTATGTAAAGGACCAGAAAGCAAATATTTTCAGCTTTGCACAGCTTTTCGGCTCTGCTGTTGTAGTACAAAAACAGCCATAGACAGTATATAAATGGTATGACTGTATTCCAGTAATTATTTATGGACATGGAATTGGAACTTCATATAATTTGCGCATGTTACAATATTATTCTTTTGACTTTTTTCCCCAACCATGTAAAAAAATATAAAAACCATTCTTAGGTCTCAGGCAAAGAATAGGCAAAGGGCTGGCAAAGGTAGGCAACAGGCTGGATTTAGTTTATAGGCTAGAGTTGCTGACCCCTGCTATGTATGAAAGCACTTGGTTATCAGTAAAAAGTTATCCACACATCATCTGACATAGCATCTTGTGATTAACTGTGTTTTTATGGTTAAGTGATCCTATCTTGAGTGCAAGTTAGGCAGAAGATTCTGGAAACAAAGCTCAGTGCCTGTGGGGAAACAGTTTTTGGCATGGCGCACTCTCTGTTCCTATTGTTTCTCCTCTGGACACCAGCTCAGCATGGAAGGGATAACTGTTAGCAGGTTCTTGAGGTCCAAAAACTTTCAGTGAGGCTGTGGTTTGACTTCAGGTGAATGCTTATGTGTGCCCGTGCGCATGTCAGCACATGCACACACACACATCTGTTCAAATAAGTGGCTCAGTGTTAAACGCAGTGTTGGTGAGGCTCTCTCAGTGATCTGGTCATGAGATACTGTGATTGTCTTTCCTGAGCGCATATCTTTTTACATAGCTCTGTACCCTTGGTTTAAACCAAATAGCTCATAAATTGGCAGTGCTTGGCATTGGATGTGTTCATTTATTCATTCATTTAGTGGATTCATTTATTAAGCAGCTACTAGGAGTCAGGCACTCTACTAAGCATTGAGGATACAAAACTGAGCGCATAGAAAATAACTTTGTATGTCACACCTATTGACTTGAAATATCATTTCTGAGACTTTCATACAGGAAAACTGATTTAACACCAATATACTCCCAAAATAACATGTAAGCTTCATGACATTTACTTCAGAAGCATTCTGTTTGCATCTCTGAACTTTTTATATGCACTTATTTTTCTTACATAGCTGTTGAAAAATAGTCCACAAATTATCTGTGATCTCTAAAGAGATACCATTTCTTTTATATGATTATTTTCATTTCCTTGACTCTATAAAAAGACTCTGCCTCAGGATAGCACTTTAGAGTTTGCAAAGGACTTTTGGATGTGTCATTTCATTCAGGTCACTCAATAGTCCTGTACTGTTCCCATTTTGCAGATAAATAGAAAAATGAGGCACAGAAAACTTGGTAACTTGCTCCTGGTCATTTGACTAAAACGAGGCTGAACTTGGGATGTTTTTTACCTGGGAACTGCAAATGCTTGGGGACAGTGGCCTTCTTTCTTGTGGCTGAAGCAGGCCCAGGAAACCCCATTTCAGACCAAGCCTATTACGACGGGCCTGGCCTACTGAGTCAAGCCCTCAGTGGAGCTTGAAGAACACCACACAGCCATTAAAGAATTATATGATAGAATATTTAAAGATGAGAAAAACAGTTCATGCTATGTTGTTAGGTTAAAAAACTATCAGTCATTATTTATGATTTGATCTCATTTTTATTTTACAGAAAAAGTTACACAAAACAATATAGTCCAGTGTTTTCAATTGCACTTAAACTTTATCTCCTTGGAGGTTTGTAAAAATACAGGTACTTGAACCCATCTCTTTGACAGTCGTCCTCAACTGTATTCCTCCTCTGAACCATCAAGTGCAGAAAGCTGTTTGACTGATACTTAGTCCTTCCAAGAAAGCCAGGACCGTGCTAGATGTAGCAGAGAGAAGTTACCATGTTACATCCAGTGAGGGACTTCTGTACCCAGGGCCAGTGAGAAACAATGCGGGATGGTCCCAGGCTGTTTGTATTGTGAAATCTTGCAGCCTGGGTAGGAAAGCCATGGTTAAAGTAAGATACACCACAGTGGTGACAGTGGCTGTTACTGGATGGTGAAATGATGGGTAGTTTTTCTTATTTTTTTGCTCATCTCTTTTCTAAATCTCCTACAATATAATCATTAATTTTAAAAACATTAGAACATAAGGGTGAAAGAAAAATGTTGGTGAGAGTCCATTTTGCTGGATCAAGTAGGAAGTAAGATACTCCATGAATGATTTTTTTTTTTTTTTTTTTGGAGACGGAGTCTCACTCTATCACCCAGGCTGGAGTGCAGTGGTGCGGTCTCGGCTCACTGCAGCCTTGAGCTCCTGGCTCAAGTGATCCTCCCGCCTCGGTCTTGCAAAGCACTGGGATTACAGGTGTGAGCCACTGTGCCTGGCTGGAGGATTTTTTTTTTTAACTAAGTCTGTGGTTAACTAGCCCTCAGAAGGCTTGCTGAGGTCAGCCCTACAAGCCCATGACCCTTTCCCCTTTTACAGTACCACAGCAGCCTGGCGTCACTGAATGGGCTGGAAGTCCACCTGAAAGAGACGCTGCCCAGGGATGAGGCAGCCTCCACAAGCAGCACCTACAACTTCACACATTACGACCGCATTCAGAGCTTGCTGATGGGTAAGAACTAACCAAGGGGCCTGGGGCGACAGGGATGCCAGATTCTAGAGACGGGTGGAGGTGAGAACTTGAGCCGCAGCGTGGTCATGACACGGCTGTGCACAGAGTTGTCTGACCTGCGTTCAGGGCTCTCTCCTCACCGGGAGCCCACTCCCACTGAGTGTGGTGTTCACTGGGCAGACTCTTCTCTGCTCATGTGTCTGTTTTTGGCGTTTCCCAGTGTTTTGAGAGAAGTTGATGTTCACGTATCTGTGATAGGTTTGTCTCAGAATGTTGAGATCCACACACAGAAACCAGGTGCTGCATCGCATGGCGGCGGCAGCAGAAGCCCAACTCCCCGGGCCTTTGTCTCTGCCCCAGGCAGCCACACTCATGGCCTTGAGCCGTGCTCAGTCCCCATGTTCAGTACCAGGCTTCAGGGGGTGGGAGGGTAGAGGGTAACTGTCTGCTCTTCACAACTCTGTGTCCTCTTCTGGAAGCAAACCTGCCGCAGGTGGCCACCCCGCAGGATCGCCGCTTCCTCCAGGCCATCAGCCTGATGCATGGCGAGTTTGCCCAGCTGCCCGCACTTTATGAAATGACTGTCAGGTGAGCCTCCCTGAGTCGCTCCTCCACCTACTCTCCACGGTCCTGCTCATGGGAACCACCTGTGGGGCCCAGGTTGCGCCTTATTCCTAAGTAGATGAGAAACATTCTAGTTACTCTCCTTAAGGCCTTCCTTTGTCTGTTCCTATTGCCGCCATCATCCACTGTTGTGCAGTCATGTGCCATGGACTTTCTGGTTCCCTTCCTACTTTAGACGCTTGGGGTCCAGCAGTGAAGGAACCTGAGGTCCTCACCATCATGGAGCTACACCCATTACTAGGGACGGCGGTTCCATCTCCTTGCTAGAAACAGTGTTGAAATATTGTTGTCTTTCTAATTAAAAAGTAATATGGCTTGGCACAGTGGCTTACACCTGTAATCTCAGCACTTTGGGAGGCAGAGGGATCACTCGAGGTCAGGGTTCAAGACCAGCCTGGCCAACCTGGTGAAACCCTGTCTCTACTAAAAATATAAAAAATTAGCTGGGCAGGGTGGTGGGTACCTATAGTCCCAGCTGCTCAGGAGGCTGAGGCAGGAGAATCACTTGAACCCGGGTGGCATAGGTTATAGTGAGCTGAGATCACACCATTGCACTCCAGCCTGGGCAACAGAGTGAGACTGCGTCTCAAAAAAAAAACAAAAAAACATGCTGATCATACAGTCATGCAGAATGCTTGGAAATCTATCAAGTAAAACATTTCCCTCTCACCATCACACACCAAGAAATAACTACATTTTACAGTTTGGTATATATTGCTGCAGGGTTTATTGGTTTTTGGTTTTTATTTTTTGCACATATAGATAAATTGTATTTTTAATTATTTTAAGTCTTCTAGAAAATAGGATTCTACTAATGTACAATTTTACAGTTGTCTTTTTTCACATGATGGCATAGCTTGAACACCTCCGTGCCAGAAGAAATATAGATCTATTAATGATTATTGTAATTTACAGTATTAAACCAACCGAATTTGTTTTTTTCTTTCTATATGCTTCTCTTATGAAACCAGAAGGGGAGTTTGGGCTTTAGAGATCACTTTATAAAAGCCTTAGGAGGCTGGGACCTGAGAATTTGGCTGACAACTGGTAACAGAAAATAAAGCAAGTTAGCAGGTCAAGGGCAGTGCTGGCACGTAGTCCACGTAGCCCTTGGAACCATCTGGTCAAGGGCATTATTTTTTATTTATTTATTTTGAGATGGAGTCTCACTGTCGCCAGGATGGAGTGCAGGTGCTCAATCTCGGCTCATTGCAACCTCTGCCTCCTGGTTTCAAGCAATTCTCCTGCCTCAGCCTCCTGAGTAGCTGGGACTACAGGCGCCTGCCACCATGCCCAGCTAAGTTTTGTATTTTTAGTAGAGATAGGGTTTCACCATGTTGGCCAGGATAGTCTCAATGTTTTGACCTAGTGATCTGCCCACCTTGGCCTTCCAAAGTGCTGGGATTACAGGCGTGAGCCACTGCGCCCGGCTTCAAGGGCATTTTTTAAATCCTCATTTTACAGATGAGAAAATTGAAGCACAAATAGGATAAGCAGCTTGCCCAGGGTTATATTCTTCTTAAGTGGCATGGCCAGGATTTGAAGCATTTTCTCCAACTGTTAAGCACATGTATGACGTTTCCACACACATTTCAGTGTCGGGGCAGTGTGGTCCAGTGCGAGGGGCATGGGTGGTGGACTGACAGGGAGCCTGGGTGGGTGATTAGGATGGTTCTGATGCCCTGTCACCCGCCACACTTGAGCACCAGGTGTTCTGCTACCTCTCACCATCTCCAGCCAATATTTCAATAGATCTTTCTGTCAGAAATGTGTCTTCTCTGGCTTTAATTCACAGCTGCCCCAGGCTGGCAACCCAGAGGCAACTTGCATCTACAGTCACTGGTTTGGGAACTGGCTGTGTTGGGGGTGTGTGTGTCTGTTTTGTGGGAGGTGGAAACAAGTAAAATGTCAGCATCTGCTCCACCAACCACCTTGTGGCCCTGCAGTATGTCACCTTCCTTAGAGCTGAGAGGGGTTTAGTGTTGAGATACATAGCTCAAGGCATTTGTTGAGAGATTATTTCAATAATAGTAATAGAAACAACAGCTACCATTTCTTAACCACTCACCATGTGTTAAGCACTCACTTAATCTCATTCTTTAAAACAAAACAAAACAAAAACACCAATGAGGGCACATACTGTTGCAACATCCACTGCACAGATGAAAAAGTTGGGACTCAGAAATGTTGAATAGCAGCTCAGGACACTAGGAAGTAATAGGGCTGGGATTAGCACCTGAGTGTGTGTGACTCCAGGTCCGTGCTCATAACCACCTGGCCTCAGAGCCCTCCCCCAGGGCTGTGAGAAGAGATTGTCTTGCTGGGCCAGTGGGTGCAGGAGACACTGAAGCTTGGAATAGGGTGGGATTTTTCTCCCTTACAGGGAAGGAGAGAATTGAGTGAGGGGAGCCTTAGCAGTCCCTGACTCCACCCTTTCTCACTAGATTTGGGGGAAACTGAGGCCCATAATAGTTGGAGAGTCAGGATCCAGAAACCAGGGGAGTTTACCTTGGCCTGGAGTTGGCTCCTCCCAGATGGCTCCGCCTCTGTGTAGTGCCCTCATTCCTCCCTCTCTGTGTCCACAGGCTTCCTGTCACTTCATGTCATGTCCCATTCGTGTCCTTCACTCCCCCTCAGTCTATCCAGCCACCCCCAGTGTGGAGAGCAGACTAGACTCCTTTCTTGGACACTGCCATTGCCTCGTCATAGAGGCAGGGCAGCCCCAGCTACTCACTCTGAGCCTCAGGGTCCTTGTCTGTGAAACGGGACCATACCACCACTGCAGAGCTTATGTGAGGGGCAAAGCAGAGACTGTATGCAGAGCACATTGCATAGCTGCCAGTATATCCAAAAAGCCGGCACTCCACAGTTCCTTTATGCAGTACTTATAACTCTAGGCTCTGTGGCTGCTGCCACTGTGGATGGTCCCGCCACGGACTCTTCCAGCATCTAGTGAGCTGAAAGGAAGGAAAGATGGTACTGGCACTGAAGCCTGAAACTCAGCTGAATAAATAGATTCCCGTGCCATGACAGCTGCACATGCCACATTGGGTATCCTGGGTCCTCTGTGACAAGAACCTTACTGAGGTCTCTGTGTGGTCTGAGATTAGCACCAGCAGCATCAGACTGTTGTCTTCTTTCTTCCTCCAACAGAAATGCCTCCACGGCCGTGTACGCCTGTTGCAACCCCATCCAGGAGACGTATTTCCAGCAGCTGGCACCTGCAGCACGGAGCTCCGGCTTCCCAAACCCTCAGGATGGCGCCTTCAGCCTCTCCAGCAAAGCCAAGCAGAAGCTGCTGAAGCACGGGGTGAACTTGCTCTGAACTGCACCCAGGAGGTGACTGGGAAGGAGAAAACCAGCAAAGGAAGCTCTGCCTTTTATAATTGAAAAGGCCTCTCTATTTTATTTTTCTTGAAAACATTCCCTTTTTTAGGAACATAATGATATTTGAGTTTTTGTTATTCCTTTTGCAGATTGGGATGTGTTTGGGGGGCAGGGGTTAGTTCTTCAGGTCAGCAGACCCAGAGCACTTGATAAAGAACTGTATTTCTTCGGTGGTATTGGGGCCGGGACAGGCTTGGCTCCCTCTCTGCCATACTGAGCCTGAGGTATTTCATATCTCCTGCTGCTGTTCCATCCCAGCTTGAACTGGTGCCACAAGATTCCAAGTTGGCATTTTTTCTAGAACCTGATCGCCACTAGCCCAGAGTGTGTGTTCAACCCCCATACCAGGTGGTGGTAGGCAGTGTGACTGCACAGCGAGGTGCCGGATCTGTGAGCAGGCCGACTCCACGCCCACGCTACAGGTAGGTTTCTCCAGTGCAGTCCTGCTGGGAGGTCTGGATCATTCCTGCAGGGAAGCGGCAGCACATGGAGACCGCCTGGTTGAATTCTGTTGGAACCCTACTCAAATCCAGGGGCGTCTTCTTTGGACCCACAATGGGGGCAAGCCTTAATAATATGGAAGGGAGTTTGGGCTTTTGAGATCCCTTTATAAAAGCCCTGGGGGCTGAGCCCTGAGAATTCAGTGACAACAGGACCAACCTCCCTGCCTTTGACTACAAGTGGGCTGTGCAGCTGGTTCCTCTCAAGCGAGTGTCCCTAAATAGGAGTTTACAAGATGTCTGGGGGTAAAAGCAACTGTGCTTTTCAGTGGTGGCTGCTTGGAAGGGAATGACATTCAGTTGTGTGTTCCTGGACTTGTGTGGTACTTAAAACCTCAGTTCTATTACATTATAGTCAGACTTTTTTTTGACAGTATGAGACAGATTGCAGGATGAAAATATTTGTCAAAATCTTAACTGAATGTTTACTGGAAGTACTTGAGATTCCATTTGAGAGTTGTATTGTTAATAATTTCATGTCAGTGAACTGATATCTGATGTTTATGATATGGTGTCTTTTTCTTGAAACAAGCTTCCAAGGACTAAAAATAAAATAGCCAAAAAATGCTAGAGTTCTGAGTAACTAAATGGCAGCAATTTCTGTGACAAAGGTAAGGGTTAAGACAGTGTGTGTGTGTGTGTGTGTGTGTGTGTGTGTGTGTGTGTGTGTGTGTTGTGTGTGTGTGTGTGTGTGTGTGTGTGTGTGTGTGTGTGTGTGTGTATAACGTGGGCACATCCCTCTTCCTTCCCTGGGTTAAGCGTGGCTGAGTAAGGACCGTCTGTTTGCAGGGGTGCCAGGCTGCAGCCTGCTGCTCCAGGGAGCACCAGCTGCAGCTGATCCAATACACCAAGCCTGTGTCTCCCTCTTCTGTCACCTCTCTCCAGGATCTCTCCTGTCTCTTGGATCCCATCTGCCTACATGGAAGAGGATCCTATCCGAAGCTAGGATAAATGTTGTCTTACTCCTCTGCTATGTTCTCCCAGAAAAAATTCATTACAAGTTCTCTGCTGTGATTGCTGCAGCTCCAGGAAGCCCCCGCAATGTCTCACGTTGTCTTTGACCAGTGGTCCCCAGTACCAGGCCAGAGAAGACAACTTTATAATGTCATTTGTGTTGTGAAAATTCTTCCACTGACCCAAAATGGAACCGTACAAAGCCTATCCGTGTATATGGAAAAGTCTCATCCACCTGGATTAACTCAGAAAAAGTAAAGTCCTGAAACTTTACTTTGCAGGTGCGCCCCTTTCTTTCCTCCTTTGATCCTGCTTAGTTTCTGCAGTGGAGGTTCTGCTCAGAGCCCCAGGGCACTGGCAGCTGCAACCGTCATCTCTAAAGCTTGGTAACTGGCCCAGAGGCTGCAGAGAAGAAACACTTAGCTCGCTGTTTTCCTATTTTTTAATATTTCAGAGGTTTCAAGGGGTCACTCAGGACACAGTTTATCCCACAGCCCCAGGCCCATCCCCTCAAAATTAGCGCCCCCAGAGTACAGGCCCAGCGACGGACAGCCAAGCAGCATGTTCTTGCTGGAATGGGCACCACAACCTCTTAATGGCCACGTTTCCCAAGGGAAGGCAGTGTGCAGGACAGCCTGCCCACCCTGGACTCCTAGTTGACACCGAGTGCCACTGTCAGTGATCCAGGACCACAGATTCTAGTGACTCTTGAGGGCAGAAAAGCCTCTGTTTTGGCTCCGTCTGTGCCAGCCATCTGTCACCTGTGAACTGTAAGGATAAAGGTCGCTTGAGTGATTAATAGTGGTGTGTTAGTCCGTTCTCATGCTTCTAATAAAGACATTATAAAGGAAAGAGGTTTAACTGACTCACAGTTCTGCAGGGCTGGAGAGACCTTGGGAAACTTAACGATCATGGCAGAAGGGGAACCAAACACAACCTTCTTCACGTGGTGGCAGCAAAGAGAAGCGCAGAGTGAAAGGGAGGAAAAGCCCCTTATACAACCATCAGATCTCGCGAGAACTTACTATCACAAGAACAGCATGGAAGTAACCACCCCCATAATTCAATTACCTCCCACCAGGTCCCTCCCACGACACATGGGGACTATGAGAACTACAAAATGAGATTTGGGTGGGAACACAGCCAAACCATATCAAGTGGCAATCAGATTCCTACTGGGAAAGGACCCCTAGAGGGGATGTTTGAGCCTAATCAAACTGTCTCTCCCCTGGAGGGAAGCATCTAGACTTCTGGGCCGTTGTCACTTCCACAGACAGAGGGTGGTAGCAAGTGGAGCCCAGGGGCTTTGTTGAAGTCGCCCTCCATGGTGTCTGTCTTGCATATTTGGTGGTCTTTTCCAATGTGGCTAAGATGTACTTCCCATGCCGCCCAGTTACTGCATTCTTAACACCCCGCCCTGCTGGGAGTGGGTGAGTAGCAGCAGACCCTTCTCTGGTGTGAGCCTCCCTGCCAGAGGCCACTTCCCTGCGTGTGCAGTGAGCTGAATGGTGACCCCCAAAGATCAGGTCCCAATCCCCAGAACCTGTGAATGTTGCCTTGTTGGATCGGATGTTTGCAGTTGTGGTTGAGTGAAGGATCTTGAGACGAAGAGATGATCCTGGCTTATCCCGTGGTCCCTAAATGCCCTCACAAATGTGCTTTTAGGAGAGGGGCAGGGGGAGGTTACTCACACAGAGAAGGCCACGTGAAGATGGCAAAGACTGGAGTGATGTGGCTGCCAGTCAAGGAATGCCAGCAGCCACCAGGTGCCAGAAAAGGCAAGAAGTGGATTCTGCCTTAGAGTGTGCGGAGGGACTGTGACTGTCAACATACTGAATTCGGTCCCATGAAACTGATTTCAGACTTTGGCCTCCAGAACCGTGAGAGCGTGGGTTTGTGTTGTAAGCCTCCAGGTGTGTGCTCATTTGTTACAGCAGCCACAGGAAACAGATCCATTCCATTCTCCTGCAAACTCACTTTCTCCTTGTGATGGCCAGTTCCCTCTCTCTCAGTAGCGCTGAGCCACAGAGCACCGGTAGGGCGTGAGAAGAGCTGGGGCCCCACGTGAGGTTGCCATGGCGTGGGGCACAGGGGAGCCTTCAAGTAGGGGAGTGGGATGGGCGCAGTGTCACGCCTGTATAATTCCAGCACTTTGGGAGGTCAAGGTGGGTGGATCAGTTGAGCTCGGGAGGTCAAGACCAGCCTGGCCAACATGATGAAACTCTGTCTCTACTAAAAATACAAAAATTAACTAGGTGTGGTGGTGCTTGCCTGTAATCCCAGCTACTCGGGAGGCTGAAGCAGGAGAATTGCTTAAACCCAGGAGGTGGAGGTTGCAGTGAGCCGAGCTGAGATTCATTGCACTCCAGCCTGGGCGACAGAATGAGACTCTGTCTCAAAAAAAAAAAAAAAATGCAGGGGAGTGACTTGAGCTGATTCTCATGAGGAAGGTCTCTAGCTCCTGAGTAGGGGATAAGCTGGGCAAGAGTGGAAACCACCAGGAGGCTGTGGTTGTCCAGGTGGGAAGTGGAATGGCTGAAGCAGAGAGGAGGCCAGATAATGGGCAGATGAGCCTGGGCACAGATTAGGTTTGGGGCGGGGAGGGCCAGCCCCAGTAGAGAAGGCAGCCAAGGAGATAGATTCCTGCCCTGAAGGAGCTGGCGGAGGGAGTGAGCATGAAACCCACACTAATACTCTCAGCCTGTGCTCCTGACACACACATGCCTATCCCAACCCCTGAACCCACCGCTGCTCCTGGGAAAAGGGCAGTGGGTGTGGGAAAGCACTTGTCTCCTGCTTTGCTTCTTGATTCTGACTGCCACCCGGCTCTCTGTTAGGAGACGGGGGAGGGCAGGTGTCAGACCCACGCTCAGCATCCTAGCTTAGAAATAAAACATACTCTAGATCTTTCTTTCTTCAGCATATTTGTTGAGTTTGGGAAGCTTACAGTGAACATTCTAAGGGCTTCAAGGTGAAAATAGGGCACCTTCTCTGTTGATCTAGGATTTAAATGTCCAAACCTGAAATTAGCTGTACTTCCCCTGAGAATAAAACCCAGAGAGTGCTTTGGAATCCTGTCAAGAGCTGGGAGGTGTTTTATGATTGCCTGTGCATGCCGAGGTACAAGCCGAAAAGTTGCAACCCTTCTCCCCTGCCCTGCCTCGCTGTCGGCTGGGTCAAGCACCCCAAGGAAAGGGCTTGAGACCCTGGCTGCCAAACCCATGGGGAGGAGAGGGAGACAAGTCCTCTACCAAGTGTGCTGCTAAAAGGCACCTTGTGCATCCTTCCTCCCCACCCAGGCTGGACTGGCTCCTATGGCTGTGGCAGGAGCACATGGGCTTTGGTGTCAGACAGCTGGGTTCAAATCGCAGCTCTGCCACTTACTGCTGGAAATCAGGGCAAGTTGCTTTTCTGTCTCTGAGCCTCAGTGTCCTCTTCTTTAAAATGGACAGGAGAAGGAAATGGACGTAAGGACTTGGCCTATCATGGGCCCTCAGCAAATTGAGGGTCCTGTTGAGTGTTCTGAGAAGGCAGATGGCCTCCCAGGACAGGGAGAAGGACCTGGGGGCCGGAGGGGTGTGGTCCTTCTGCATGCTGAGGAAGGGAGGCCTGGATGTGTGTCCAGACTTCAGAAGATGCACTGTGCTGCGAGCCTGGATACTCGGCTTCCAATTCCAGGTCACCTTGCAGCTGGCCGCATGACCTTGTTCATGTCAGCTGCCCGCTCTGAGCCTGTTTTCTCATGTATTAAATGTGCAGTTGACAAGGATAAGGTAGGGGAAGGAACCTCGTAGGGTGCACAGTGCTCTCCATGCTCAAAGAAGCAGGTGCCCTCAGTGAACTTGAGGGTGGCTAATGTGTGGGAAGTGGGGAGATATGGGGAAGGGCAAGTACCCAGAAGTTAGAAGCAACGTGTGTGCCTGGGAAAGAGGCGGAAAGTAGACCAATCCGTGTGTGTGCTGCCTCCTGCCTCCTAATGCTGCAATCTGCTTGAGTATTTTCCCTGCCATCTGTCAGCAGTTCTAAAATATGTGGCCTTATTCTGTCCTGTTCCCTGTGTTTACATCTGGTTAGCAAGATTCGGCTGGGGAGTTAAATGTTATGGAAGGTTGCTGGCAGCAGGCATGATGGTCCTCAAAAACCTCATTTTGTGCTTAGCCTCTGCTTCTCATATTTACATCTTGACAGTGTGTATGGAGCACCTCTCCCATCCACCCAGACCATGACATAATAGCATCTTACCAAAACCTCACTTGACACTCACAGAGTGGATTAGGTCTGTTGGTGGCAAGGATAGAAACCACAACTCAAACTTGGCTTATGAATAAAAAGCGTGTTTATTGACTCATGTAACAGAAAAGTCCAGAGGTAGAGCTGGTTTCCGGCAGAGCTGTGTCAGGACTCAACGCGATCTCCCCAGCGCAGGCCCCACTTGCCTCCGTGGGTTTCTCTCTCAGCCTCTTTCCCTTCACCTCCCCCCACCACCCCACCTAATACAAAATGGCCTTTCACAGTGGTCCCAGAAAAAGAACTTGGATCACGTGCCCAGCCCTGACCCAAACTCTCAGTAGCCCAGAGTTTGGAAGACTGACTGGTCAGATCTGGATCATGGGCCCAGCCTTGGAGACCCAAGGACTGAGCATGGGGATGTTATGGTCTTGCAAGGGGCTCATACTGTTGGCAGGATAGGGTTAAAAGCAGTGGCTGCCGGCCAGGCATGGTGGCTCACGCCTGTAATACCAGCACTTTGCGGGGCAGAGGCGGGCTGATCACTTGAGGTCAGGAGTTCGAGATCAGCCTGGCCAACATAGTGAAACTTTTGTCTCTACTAAAAATACAAAAATTAGCCAGGCGTGGAAGCAGGCGCCTGTAAGTCCAGCCGGTCACAAGGCTGAGGCAGGAGAATCACCAGAAGGTGGAGGTTGCCGTGAGCCGAGGTTGCGCCACTGCACTCCAGCCTGGGCAGCAGAGGAGACTCTGTCTCAAAAAAACAAAAACAGATAACAAAAAACAGTGACTGTCCTCTAGAGACCAAGGTTAGGTGGCCTGCCCGGTGTTACACAGGGCCATAGCTCAGACTTTAACCTCCAGGCTGAATGGTTTCAAATTATCATTCTTGCTACTCACAGCAGCGACCCTCAGCCCGAGCTACACATTAGAATCATGACTGGAAATGAGTTTAAAACAAAGACCGGTGCCTGGACCCCACTCTCAGAACAATGAAAAAAGATGCTTTGAGAGTAGGGTGTGGGCTTCGGGGTTTCCAGCAAGTTCCCAGGTGACTGCATCGTGCAGCCACAGTCAAGGACCAGCACACCAGGATCACTCCTCTCCTCCACGGTATGCTATGGAGCACTCAATGTTACAAGTTTAGTCGCTGTCACCAAGGACAGAACCCAGACGATCTGGGTGACTCTAGGGGCTGATGAACAGGTGTCTGGGAGAAAGGGTTTAGGATCAGAAGACATGGGGTGTGACCTTGTACAAATAGTAATTGGTCTGGCCTTGAGTACGTGGGAACAGAGGGAGCTTGAGGCCAGTCCAGGCTGTCTTCGGGTGGAAGGCAGGATTCCTGTTTGCAGCCGGCTGGCTCCCCTTTCTCACCTTGAGCCTCCAGAGCTACAACATGTAAATTAGTTTAGCAATGCCTAGGTGGCAATGCACACTTGAGGAGGGTGAGAAACATCACGATCCCAGGTGAGTGGCGCTCTTCCTTTCCGCTCGCTGTGGCAGCCTAGCCAGGACGGCTGGCTGGAACCTCGCTTGCAGGTGAAAACACGTGGCAGCCCGGCTGCTTCTAGGGCTCCTGGCTGGGAGACCCCCTGTCTCCCTCTCTTCTAAAGGGAAAAGCATGAAAAACAAAGCTACTGAGGGACATGTTTCTTCCTCTGTGATTAGACACAGGCAATTCAAAGTAGCCACTGGCTTCTCTGGCCACACCCACTGCTGTCCCGATGTGTTTTCCCATCTCTTCCGTTTGGCAGCCTTCCTCTTCACCTGTTTCTCTACTCCACTGTGGCAGAAAGGGAAACAAGGCTGTTCAGTGCCTTTTATATGCCAGGTACTGCACATACCCACAGAGGAGAAACTGAGGCTATGAGAGGCTAAGGGACTTGCCCAAGGTCCCGAGGGTGCAAACTCCTGGCATGGAGTCCTAAATCTTCAGCTTTTCTGAAGCCAGAGTCCTCGTTCTTTGCCCAGTTAGACATCTATTGCTCCTTCACATACCCTAGATGTGCTCTTGTTGCCCCCACCCCACTAGTCCCATTACTTTGGGACATTTTGCTTCATTCACTATCCACGATCAGTTCTAGTGACCCACCTGTCTCCGTGACATGACTCAAAACACAAGAGCCTCAAAGTCACTTGCCTCCTTCTGCCTGGCAAATCTCTTTTTTTTTTGGACAGGGTCTTGTTCTGTCATCTTGGTTGGAGTGCACTGGTGCAATCTAGGCTCACTGCAGACCCCGCCTCCCAGGTTTAAGTGATCCTCCCACCTCAGCCTCTCAAATAGCTGGGACTACAGGTGTGCACCACCACACTCAGCTAGTTTGTTTGTTTGTTTGGTAGAGACAACGCCTCACTATATTACTCAGACTGGTCTCAAACTCCTCGGCTCAAGCGATCCTCCCCGCTCAGCTTCCCAAAGTGCTAGGATTACAGGCATGAGCCACCGAGCCTGGCCTAAGTCTTTCTTTACAACAGATGACCTCACCACTTCACTCTGGTTTTTAGCAAGATCCTTTATTTATCTTCTGTTCCCCAGATGTGTCACATGAATGCAGGTAGCTAGGTACCTGCGCGGGCTGTTGGTTTCGTAAATGCAGAGCAGAGTAGTCAGGATGTGTAGAAATCATGCACCTCAGTGATTCTTTAACAAGATACTTAATGAGGAAAAAGACTTCAGGTGTGTTTGAAATGGCTGCCTTTTCCTGCATTCTCGTCACTGACAAATATCTGTGTAGACATTTTACTCAAATGTAGACATGTGTTCTTTGCACACTTGCTAGTACCTGCCCGGTGCATTTCAATTGTGTTTTCTTGCGACAGTTGTACCTCTTAGAAGCTGCTGTTTTCCATTCGGATCTAAACGCTGGACCTGCACCTGCGACCAGCTGTATATTCCAAACCACTCCTCGGCTTTATAAATCTGACACTGCTCATAATACATTATTCAGAAAAGGCATCTCTAGTGTGGCTGGCCAGCTACGCTTTCACACATCAGCTAACACGGGCTATTTCTAGACTGAGTGTCTCAAACTGGTCTCCTGGGACCTTTTCCTTCAGGAAGAGATCCACATGTTCTTCACAGGAGACCAGAAAACCAGCACAACGGCCACGGGTCCTCTGGGCATGTAGGTCTTCTCTGTCTCACTAGCACACACTGGCTTGGGTCATCGTCACGCAGTGCACACCTTTGTGCCGTGACAAAGACACAGGGCCAACTCTTCCACTATCTCCGAGTCTAGTGTTTGAACATTTATGTACAGACAAATAAATGAAAAAAAAAAAACATAGGCAACCGAACTCCAAAGCAAAACAGAAACTTTGGTCAGATCTATTATTCCGGTTTTGCCAGAGAAAGGCTTTCCCCGAATGTCGCTGGGTGAGCGTGGTCTTATCACCCTACAGCTCCTATCAGCCAACCTGGTGGTCTTAATGTTCATCACTGTGGACTCAAAACAGCTAAAACTGGGAATTTTCCAGGCCCAGTTTGGCAGTAGGGCTTCTGTAGGCAGTGAGGTAAGCGGATCACACGTTCCGTGGCTGATCTGTGTGAGCCGCAGCTTGGCGCTGGGGGACACCAGCTTCAGCTTTGCAGGAAAGCCGTGTTTAAAGAGTAGCCTCCAGTCCTGCTGGCCCAGTGCTTTTGCCATCAGGGACCTGACAAGGTTTAGGGTGAGGTGAGCGATGGTGACAGTATCCCTGGGCCTGGATACTGTGCGCCGCCCTGACCGTGTCTGGCAGCCTCTCCACCTGGCTACTGAAGCCAGTCAGGTGTGGGGGCTGCAGACTGTCCTCCTGCCATCGGGTGGCTGAGGGGTCCCCTGTGTGCCAGCATCAGAGGCCAAGTTCTCTAGCTCTCTGGTTTGCAGTTTTTAGTTTGTTTTTTTTTTTTTTAAGATGACCACAAGAAGTTTTACATTATTATATTCAGACAAATAACCATTTAGTTACTCTATTTCAGAGCACTGAAAAAACCAAGTAGCAACAGAAGACAGACTTACAAGGGCACTAAGTCTCTGGTCACTCAAGGACCAATCAAAGGAATGCGCTGTTAGGCCAGAAAGGAGTCTCTGAAGCAAATGATTGGAAGGAAAACAAAAAATCTAAGGAAATACAAGCTGAAAAGTTTCCATTTACAATAACCAAAGGAAAGAGGGACCCGACATGATATAAAATCCCAAATAAGAGCTTTCCGCTGAGGCAGGTTTCTGAGCATGGAAACGTAACACCGGTAGGGACTGGACCGGACCACAGTCTGCCCAGGCCCCGCCTCGGCCCTTCTCGCCGACTCCAGCATGGGAAATACTCTCATCGTCCCGGAGCAAAGATGAAATCAAGGGCCTGCCGTTCGGCCGCTGCGACGTTTGGATGCCACAAATCCACCATGAAAACCACCCGTGGGCCATCCTCTGCTGAACCTGTTGCGGGAAGGAGGGGTGAGAGGAGAGGTTCAAACCACCCTGGAGTCAGGACCCAGGATCCAGGCAGGGCTGGACTCTTTGTGCTCAACTTCGGGGCAGGGACCCCATCCTGTCCCTCGGCTCGGATCAGACCACCTCCTCTCTCATTGAGAACATAAACCTGGCTTCATGGGCTTCTAAGCAGGGTGGACAAAAGGAAATGGAGAGACGGAGGTGTCTTTAAGTGGGAATTTTTAGGGCAGTGAAACTACTCTGTATGATACTGTCATGGTAGATCCGTGTCATTATCCATTTGGCAAAACCCACAGAATGGATGGACAACACCAAGAGTGAACCTTAATGTCAACCATGAACTTTAGGTAATAATAACGCGTCAATACTTTGTGTGTGTATATGTGTTATGGGGTGATATGAAGGGGCCTCCTTGGTCCTTTCTGCCTGATTTTTCTGGAAACCTAAAACTTCTCTAAAAAAATAAGTCTATTCATTGAAAAAAAGGAAGTGGGAAAGGCAGCCACTCACCTTCATGGAATGCAGCATGCAGGAAAGAGTCATCAAAGAGAAGGCAGCGCCCTTCTGCCCAGCACTGGGGCTCTCCCCCCACCACCAGCTCACAGCCATTTGGAGTTTTCAGACCTTGTAGGAAAACCAGAGAAAGGAGAGTGAAGGCAGGCAAGATTCAGGGAAGGCCAGGAGGTAGGGGGTGATTTGCCTTAGTGAGAGTTTTTGACTTCTAAAGCAACTGACCTGCCTCATCCCTCTGGAGCCCATGCTATGGTCTGAAGGCTTGTGTCCCTGCAAAATTCCTATGTTGAAACCTGACCCCAAGGTGATGGTGTCAGGAGGTGGGGCCTTTGGAAAGTGATCAGATCATGAAGGCGGGGTCCTAATAAATGCGAGTAGCACCCTTATAAAACAGGCCCAAGGGAGCTTCTTTACCTCCTTTTGCATCTTTTTTTTTCTCTTTTTTTTTTTTTTTTTTTTTTTGAGACGGAGTCTCTCTCTGTTGCCCAGGCTGGAGTGCAGTGGTGTGATCTCAGCTCACCGCAACCTCCGCCTCCCGGGTTCAAATGATACTCCTGCCTCAGCCTCCGGAGTAGCTGGGAGGCACTGGAGTAGCTTACAGGCACCCGCCACCTCACCCAGCTAATTATTTTGTTTTGTGAGACAGTCTCACTCTGTCGCCCAGGCTGGAGTGCAGTGGCACGATCCTGGCCCACTGGAACCTCTGCCACCCAGGTTCAAGCGATTCTCCTGCCTCAGCCTCCTGAGTAGCTGGGATTACAGGCACCCGCCACTGCGCCAGGCTAATTTTTGTATTTTTAGTAGAGACGGGGTTTCACCATCTCGTTCAGGCTGGTCTTGAACTCCTGACCTCGTGTCCACCTGCCTCGGCCTCCCAAAGTGCTGGGATTACAGGCGTGAGCCACTGCGCCTGGCCAAATTTTTGTATTTTTAATAGAAATGGGGTTCCACCATGTTGGCCAGGCTGGTCTCGAACTCCTGACCTCAAGTGATTTGCTTGCCTCGGCCTCCCAAAGTGCTGGGATTACAGGCGTGTGCCACAGCACCTGGCCTGACATTTTTTTTTTTTTTAGATACAAGGTCTTGTTCTGTTGCCCAGGCTGAAATGCAGTGGCTCCATCATAGTTCACTGCAGCCTCCACCTCCTAGGCTCTAGAGATCCTCCAGCCTCACCCTCTTGAGTAGCTGAGACTACAGGTGTGCACCATCATGCCCAGCTAATTTAAACTTTTTTTTGGTAAAGATGGGGTCTTGCTATGTTGTCCAGGCTGGTCTCAAACTCCTGGCCTCAAGCTATCCTGCCACCTTGGCCTCCCAAAGTGTTGGGATTACAGGCAAGAGCCACTGCTCCTGGCCACCTCCTTTCACCATGTGAAGTCACAATGAGAAGGTGTCATTTATGAACCAGAAGCAGGCCTTCACCAGACGCCAAATCTGCTGGCACCTCGATCTTGGGCTTCCAGCCTCAGAACTGTGAGTTCTATATTTCTGTTGTTTATAAGCCACCATCTAGATCCTCACTGCGCTCTTGGCAAAAATTCATTCCTTCATTGGCTTCATCTATTCTGGGTCATGGATTCCTTTGATGAAAGTCACAGACTGACATTTGTACTACACTCTGAAGCCCAACCAGGGAACCCCCAGAAATCCAGGGAGGTTGGGTTTAGAACCCTGCCTTACCCAGTAACTGTGTTTACTGTAGTCTCCCCTCTAGGACTATCTCAGTTGCAATTAAAGAATCAAAGGCTCACACAGTGTTCTCCTCCTTGGGTTCTAGCCTTTTAATCTGTTTTGAGGCTGGAGGATGGCGTGCTCTTCGTCTGCCCTCATTCTGGGAAACTGGAGGACACTTCTAAGGTAATGGCTTAGGTTCAAAAGGAAATAGACTGGCAGCTTTGTAAGAAGCCATATGCTTGGCTGGGCATGGTGACTCACACCTGTAATCCCAGCACTCTGGGAGGCCGAGGGGTGGGCAGATCGCATGAGGCCAAGAGTTTGAGACCAGCTTGGTCTCAAACATGGTGAAACCCTCCCTCTACTAATAATCCAAAATGAGCCGGGCATGGTGGTAGACACCTGTAATGCCAGCTACTCGGGAGGCTGAGGCATGAGAATTGCTTGAACCCAGGAGGCAAAGGTTGCAGTGAGCTGAGATTGCGCCACCGCACTCCAGCCTGGGCGAATCGCACCGCTGCACTCCAGCTTAGGCAACAGAGTGAGACTCTGTCTCAAAAATAAATAAAAAATAAAAAATAAAAAAGAAGCCATATGCTTCAAAGGCCAGTGGGGTCTGGTTGGAACACTGCCACGTGTGACCCTCAGTCGCCCTTTCCAACACAAGGGTCTGCAGAAACACTTGGACCCCATCACTACCTTGATGTCCAGAAAAGAAGGGGCCACTGTGGCTGTCTAATGATTTCAGAAGGGGTCGGTCAGCCCAACAGCTCTCAGGAAGGCCCACCCAGGGGGAAGCAGAGTCCTGGCAGAGGAGCTGGGATGGGTGGTGGTCTCGTCTGTCTTCAGTGACTCACTGTGACCACAATGACCCTGGGCAAGTTGGCATTCCCCTCTGATTTAATATCCTTTAGCATAAAAATGAAATAGCTTTCCTTCCAGCAGCCAGAGTATTTTAATGTATTCTTTGAACCAGAAATAATGGTTCCAGGAAGTACGTTCAGAGTAATAATTCAAATAAAGAAGCCACATGGAGGAGAGAGAAGGACAGAGGACTTGGGGACAGAAGACTGGTTGTGACCCTTATGTGCTGTGTGACTTTGGACAAGTCACTCAGCCTCTCTGAGCCATACCCTCACCTGTAAAGAGGGGACATTAGCATACTGAACCTTCCAGGGCTGCTATGGGACTTTTATCCTTGTTACCAATAACTGAAGACCTACTGTGTCTTCCTACTCAGCTTTGTGCTAAATACACACTTAACAGGCATCACTTCACCCACTTTCCAGATGGGGTAACTGCGAAGTTAAATGACCTGCTAAAAAGTTACCATTTAGTGTTGCTGAGTCAGCCTGACTCCAAAGAACAGGCTGTTATAAAACTGGACATGATGATATAAATGCTAGTTGTTATACTATTAACAGAGGAATTAAAGTGATTGTGGATTTTTCGATTTTTCTTTATTATTATTTTTTTTGAGACAGAGTCTCGCTCTGTCACCCAGGCTAGAGTGCAGTGGCATGATCTCAGCTCACTGCAGCCTCTGCCTCTCAGGTTCAAGCGATTCTCCTGCCTCAGCCTCCCGAGTAGCTGGGATTACAAGCATGCACTATCATGCCCGGCTAATTTTTGTATTTTCAGTAGAGATGGGGTTTCGCCATGTTGGCCAGGCTGGTCTCGAACTTCTGACCTCAAGAGATCCACCTGACTCGGCCTCCCAAAGTGCTGGGATTACAGGCTTGAGCCACTGTACCTGGCCTGATTGATGATTTTCTTGTAGTTAACAAGTGTGATAGTTAATACTGAGTGTCAACTTGATTAGGTTGAGGGATACAAAGTATTAATCCTGGGTGTGTCTGTGTGGGTGTCACCAAAAGAGATTAACATCTGAGTCAGTGGGCTGGGGAAGGCAGATCCACCCTTAATCTGGCAGGCACAATCTAATCAGCTTCCAGCAAATATAAAGCAGGCAGAAAAACATAAAAAAGTGAGACTGGCCTAGCCTCCCAGCCTGTATCTTTCTCCAGTGCTCGAAGCTTCCTGCCCTCAAACATCAGACTCTAAGTTCTTCAGCTTTGGAACTTGACTGGCTCTTCTTGCTCCTCAGCTTGCAGACAGCCTATTGTGGGACCTTGTGATTGTGTGAGTTAATACTTAATAAACTCCCCTATATATATATATCTCCTATTAGTTCTGTCCCTCTAAGAGGACCCTAATATATTTCAACTCTCAATAGTACATTTCATTAAATCAGCTGAGACCGCTCATCCTGACAGAAGCCATGATTTCCCGCTATGGTTAACAGCAGCTGGGGGAGTCAGGGCTGTAAAGACGCCCAGATGGAGGGACTCAGAGGCTACGTTTTCCTTTTGCGTGTGCCCCTACTGGCTGGTTCAGGAGGCAAAGGCCTTTAGGAATGGGCAATTCTCTGCAGGCACAGCCACCCCAGGGTTTCAGAAAGAAGTTCCCCTTTCTCTGGACCACTAAATGATTCATCGCCAGGCGCCATGGTGCGATAGAAAAAGGGCCTGGCCTGCTGGCTTGACACCCCCCTGCTTCTTGTTCTCCGCCTCCCCTTCATTCTGCTCCTGCCCCCATTCCTGCCTGTTGCCCACAAACCAGCTTAGTTGGCAGAAGAGCTTAATTCTTCCCTAAACAGATCATTCCAGTGGCTCTTGGGGACAGTGACAGGTCCCACACATGGCTTCAGATAGTCCCATACGCTCCTCTATGGCTCAAGTTTTGCTGCTCTGTCCCTACCGAGCCCTGAAGGAGGCAGGAAGGAGGGTAGAGAAAGGGCTCTGTCCACCAGCGGCCCCCACTTCAGGCGGCTGGCAACCAGGCACTCAGGGTGGGCAAGGGGAACATGAGCTGATCTACTGTTACCACCTGGCTAGACCACCTAGAAATCTGATGACACGCAGAAAAGAAACAGAAGAGTCTAATTGTGCTTCTTTAGATAGAATTTGCTGAACATAGTCATGCATTTTCATGAAGTATCTGCCTCCCTGGTAACATCTGCCTGGTGAGTTTCAGAGGAGTTTCAGAGGTGGTTTTCTGGAAGTTTGTGGCAGTGCAGTTGGAATATCCCAGCATTGTGTACGATGCTGAGTGGGGGGTGGGCCTGAAGCTGTCCTGTCATCCCATATGAAGTCGGGACTGGGTGATGCCACCTCTAGAAGTAGCTCACGGCAGGGCTCAGCAAATATGTCTCGAACAAATGGGCCGTGTTAGTGACGAGCAGTGACTGGGGCTTCAGTGGTCCACAGGGACCATTCCATCAGTCACAGCTCAGGCAGAAGGCAGAAGAAAAGAAAGCACTGGCATTTCAAGAGCACAGTTCTGGAACTGCAGGTGCCTTCACCTTCAGCCAGGTAACCAGCAGAGGTGTGGCCACCAGGTACACACCAAGCTTATCCTGCTTCTGACTTCATTCTCTGGACTCCCTCTCTGTCAACACACAAGGTCACATAAATCCGACACACCTTTGTTTCCTTCCTGGGTGGATATTAATGTGGGCATGACAGTGTAAAGAAGGAAACGCTGAGAAAACCCAACCAGGGAGCTCGCCTTGGCCGTGAAGAACAAGCCACACCACAGTGGGACGTCTTCCAAGGTTTCCTGCGATCTACGGGAACGTGGAGGGCCTACTTTTTCTGGCAAGTACCTAGCTGAGCTGAGAAGGGAATGACAGGCCACAGGCCACAGTGTGAGCCAGCATGGGCATGTTTTACACACACACACACACACACACACACACACACACACACTCATGCATGCATATCATACAGATGAACAACAAGCGTTAATCTACAGAAAGCAAACCCCAGATTTTCCTTGCTACCATCGCTTCCTACTCACACCTGTTTGAAATTCTGCCACATCGGTCCTCAAATGCCCTTCCCCAGATGTCATTCTGAAGTTTTAAAACAACACACAAAGGCAAACCTTTCAAAAGAAGAGCATCACTCCCCATTGCCCACGGCCTCCATTCTCAAGCCTGGCATCAAGGGCCTCTGAGGTTTGCTCCCACCTGACCTGTCCAACCTCAGCCCACACTACTGGCCTCCCCAGCAAGCCTAGACCCGGCTTCCCCAAGCCCCAGGGGACGACTCCACTCCCTCGCTCCACCCTGGCGGCACATGATTTCTGTGTGGGGATCCTCCAGTGTCAGACCTACCTCCCCAGGGCACCCTGTCTGCAGCCGAGTGAGGCTTGGGGCCTCACACAGCAGTTTTGTTAATGACCATCACCTGGATTATCATCCCATCACTTAGATTAGCTTACTGTCCACTGCCCTCTATCTGCCAAGCATTTTACACGTATTACTTCCCACTCCTCAAAACAGCCCGCAAGTGGGAATCATCATCTTTGTTTTAGAGAGGAGAAAACGGAGGCTTAAGGTGGTTCAGAGCCCTGCCTAAGGTCACTCAGCAAATGGGGCGAGGCCAGAACCTGAGTTGAGATCTGTTTGCTTCCAAAGCCTGTTCCTTTCCCACTGTTTCCTGGGGGCAGGGTCCATGTCTTATGGATCATTTTTCACATGGTCCAACACAGTCCTTGATAATAGCTACTAGCTCCCATTCATCAAATGCTGTCACGTGCCAGGCACCCTGCCAAGGGACCACGTAAGATGCCACTCATTGAATCCTCTCGACAATCCTGTGAAGTAAGTACCATCTCCCCATTTTACAGATGAAGAGGCAGAGAGAGACTCAGTGACCTGCTCGAAGTCTCACGGCTGATTGCTGACCGGGAATTCAGGCCACGTCCCCCAGAGCCTCCACTCAGTCCGCCCTTTACTCTTGAAATTCCTACCATGTCAATTGCTCAGATCTAGTTATATTTCTTTCTTTTCTTTTCTTTTCTTTTTTAGTGCAGTGACATCCTCCATCCAAACCACATCTTACTCAGAATCCCCACACAGACAGCAGGAGAAGCAGAGCTGCTGAGGGTGAAGAGGGCTCGGGGCTCCCAGCTCCGGCTCCTTCCCAGGCAGGCCTGAGGCTCCTCTGCAGAACATGGTTATGAAACTCCCACTCCAATCCACGCACCAGGTTCCTTCTGCTGCTCTTCCTTCCTCCCTACTGAAGCTGAGGCAGCGTTGCGAACTTTCTAAAGCTGGACGCTACCGAGGATGTCTCTTGCACACTCTAATCTGAGATGCTAACCGGTGATGCCACCATCCCAGAGACGAGCTTTTTATCGCCACTCACCAGGAATAAGGCATTCTGGGGAACTAATATCTCCATGATCAAGTTGTTTTAAGCCTGTGTGCATTTTTAGGCTCTGTGTGCACATATACAATACACATTATCTGATTTGATCCTCAGAAAAACTCTTTAGGGGAAGATCTTTTTACCTCCACTTCCCAAATGGTGAAATTGAGGCTCAGAGAGGTGAAATGACTTGCCTACAGTAGCACAGCTCGTGGTGGGGCCAAGATGCAAACAAAGGCCGTCTAACTCCAGACTTTGTTTGCAAAACCACAGCCACACACACAGTACGCATACGACCAATTTTCTCAGAATCGGAGTAAAGCAAGCTTATCACCAAGGATCATTTCATCCTTGATGACTGCAAAGATGCTTAAGTATCTTTCACAGCCTCCTGGACATCATTATAAAGCTCGGTAATCATTTTAACAAGTCTTTGGCTCTAGAATGACACTGTCCCCATACGGTAGCCACTAGCCGTATGTGTCACCGCTATTTAAATTAAATTAAAATTTAGTTCCTCAGTTACAGGAGCCACGTTTCAAGCACTCAATTAGTCACATGTGTCTAGTGGCTACCATTTTCGACAATGAAGGTGGAGAACATTTCTGTCACTGCAGAAAGTTCTTTGCACAGAGCTGCTGTCAGAAATTAGGTTTGCACTGATCACAAGATTTCTTTTTGACTCAATCTCTGCTGTCAAAATTGTTTACATGCAATTCATCGGTTTTTGCTAAAAGTGAAAAATGAGAAAAGGCACAATTCTGACCATTTGAGCTTTCGCAATGTTTTGATGGAGAGGGGCTGAGCTTGCAAATGTGCATGCCGGGAGACCCCCGTCCCTGCAACATACCTAAATGGCATCGGATGCGGATGTTGGTGGGTCCATAGTGCTCCGTTATCACAGTCCCAGGGCTCAGCACAGAGATGCACGCGTTCCCAAAAACATTGTTCCCAATACAGGTCCGAAGGCTTCCGAGCAAGCGGTACGTCCGTGGGCACTTCCTACAGTTCCTGGGAACACAAACCCCCTGATTGACCAAGTAAAAGGTGAACCACTCCCCGCTAGGGGTGCTGTTCATTTTCCATCCTTGCGGGAGGCTGCAGTTTGAGAAAGCTTTGTAGAGCGTCTCAAACTCGCACAGGATGGTCTGGAAGTTCCGTTCCAGCACTTCCACGTCATGTTTCTGTGCGTCCCGGGAGAAATAGGGCGTGGTGGGCAGGTCGGGCAGGAAGAAGACCTCGGGCTTCTGGATGGAGGGCCGGCTGTTGAGGTACCGGCCCTGCTCGCGGATGCCCTTGTGGATGCGGCCCATGCCGGACCAGGAGTAGCGCTTGGCGTACTCCTGCAGGTTGTGGTACAGCTTCTGGTTGAGGCCCTCGTTGTGGGTGCAGCGCACGCACTCGGGGGACTGGCAGTACACGTAGCCATTCTGTAGCCCGTTGGCATCGGCAGCCTGCATGAGGGAGTTGACGGAGACGTAGGGCCGGGGCTGCTCCCTGCCCACGTGATAACAGTACCACACGAACAGGACCAGGAGGCAGGCCACAGTGATGACAGCGGTGGTGTCGCAGTCCCGCACGGACTGGATGCCGGTGGCGATGCAGTCCCTCAGGCCATCCAGCGACCAGCTCCAGGCCACCAGCCACTCGAGCGACATCTTGGGGGAGTCCTTACTGGGGGTGTGAAGCAAGGTCAGACAATCAGTCCTTGAGGGTCCCAAGGGCACCCACACCATGCAGATTAGCGTGGGGGGGAAGGAGCGGCTGGGGCAGGGGGAGGCATGGCTGCCACCAATCCTCAGATCCTGCCAGGGGCGGCATTGATGAACGACAAGGTTGGCCGTGCCCACTGCTCCACTTTCAGGCAAAAGTCACTGCAGTGGGGTGGAAGAGGCTGGTTTTTGTCACATTATCAAGTGCCGTCGGTCCCTGTGAAAGGATTTGTTTAGGAAAACCAAACCTGGGATGAAAAAAAAAAAAATCAACATAAATTTTACACCTGGAAAAGTCCTCAACTGAAATGTAAAGTGTTAGATCGTTCTGTAGGATCCTAGTTGGTGGGGGTCACACTTTGCAATCTTGTGTATTCCCTCCCCATTCTACTGCCACCCCCATTTCCCAAAAGGCCAGTAGTATTTCATCTGCATCAAGTACTGCTTATAATTACAGTGGTCCCATCTGCTTTGTGCTCTCCATAGGAGGTGCTATTATCCCCATTTTACAGATGAGAAAACTGAGGCTCAGCGAAGTTACGTAACTCACGAGAGTTATACAGCCAGGGCAGAGACTCAAACCCCATCTGACTTCAATGCCCATGTCTATCCATTTTGCTGTGCTATTTCATCATAGGTATTTAATCAATGCTTATACTCCTGTAATCGCTGTACCTTTAATTCAAAAGAATCCTGGACTCAAAAGCATCTTAAAAATGGCAAAGGGACTTAAAAACTGCATATTCTCCATTTCACTTTCTCTTTGCAAGCATTTCATCATCTTTATTTCATTCTGTTGCCCTTCTAACAGAGGTTGGGCTAATATCAAGTTGGAAGAGGAAGTAGGCACTCTTGAGGTCATGCCTGCGGCCAACAAAGGGCATTTTCTGTCTACCCACTTGCAGACTACCTATGGCCTCACCCATAGGGTCATGAAAGGAAAACAAGGGAAGTAGAATGAAAATAAAAGCCCTTCCAGGCCTTTGCTTCAGTTTCCCACAGCCGACAGCATCTCCAAAACAGCCAGAAGTGCTTTGCCACTTACCTAGCTGGAGGTTAGGGACAGGGCCCGGAACCCTCATTGTCCTAATAACCTAAAAGGGCCTGAATGTCATGCTGCCTAAGTCTCTCAAACCCCAGCTGTGTTTCCCAGCATTGTCCAAAACCTTTTGTTCATCCTGCTTCTTCTAATACAATGAGAACAGCCAGGTCTCTGCTTCTACAAGTCTGATACTCAGGGAGCACAATTTCGAATATCTCTTTCGTACTCTACCCTCTCACAGCTTAAAAAATGGAAAAGTTGTACCCTACCTTTACCCAGGGACTAAATTTGGCCTGAAAATTCTTGCAGCATCGTAGCAGAGAGGAGCCAAATTAGAGATGGGCCCAGTTGAGGATTCATCCCAACCTTGGGCAGATCACTTCTCCTAAGCTTGTTTCTTTTCTTTTGAGATGGAGTTTCACTCTTATCACCCAGGCTGGGGTGCAATGGTGCCATCTCGGCTCACCACAACCTCCACCTCCCAGGTTCAAGTGATTCTCCTATCTCAGCCTCCTGAGTAGGGATTACAGGCATGCGCCATCACGCCCAGCTAATTTTGTATTTTTAGTAGAGATGGGGTTTTTCCATGTTGGCCAGGCTGGTCTTGAAATCCCAACCTCAGGTGATCCATCCACCTCAGCCTCCCAAAGTGCTGGGATTACAGGCATGAGCCACTGCGCCCGGCTGCCTCAGTTTCTTTATCCATGAAATGGGGTTCGTGTTCATCTCACTGGATGAAGATGAACGAAGGCGGATGGACAGCACTTACGACCACGTCATAATGAGCACCCAATATATGCAGGTGATGGCTAGGATGGGTGGCATCCCATAATGAGTAGCCAGCGTTCCAAAGGTGGGGCATGGGAGAAAGATATCGCAAGACTCAGAATTCCAACAGTTAAGGGTAAATCCTGGACACTCCTGTTCCCTCATGTATTGAGTGGCTTTTTTGTCCCCAGACTTGCTAAGCTAAAAATGAAAGGGAAACCTTAGGTGCTCATTAACTGCCTACTTGCTTTTTCCCAGTTTCGGTTGAATAATCACTTGACTATAATGTTTAGTAAGTCGAAAACACACATGCTGAATATTCATGGAAATTTTTTATGTTTCTAGGAAAAATACAAGAGTGGGGAGGTTAGAAGCTAAGTTGTTTTTTTGTTTTTTTTTCTTTCCCACACATTCTCAATTTCTTCTCAGATTCAGAAGAGGAAAAGGCTATGACTCACTGGAGGTTAAGAAACCCCTTCATCCCCCTGTTTCTCTCCTTGTTAGACCATAAACTGGCAGCTGTTACCTCTTTAGGAAAAGGAAAGAAAATCCAGATGAAAGATGTTTTGTTTGCAAGCCACCTCCCAAACAGAATCCCAGAGTTCCTGAAATTCAGTGTGAAACAATCATCTATGTGATACCAAGCACTTTTACTAAAAGGATTTCCCCCATCACTGAGCTAAACCCCTAACTGGAACTTTTCAACTGAGTCTGTCAGGAGGAAAGGTTTTTTTCTTAAATGTTCTAAGAGTGAGATGGTGATAATTTAACAAGCACCTGTTAAGTGTTAGTTCCCATCAGCCCTGCTAATCACTTAAGTCAAGCAAAATGCAGACACGAAAACAGGGTGGATGATGGAGAAACCTCTCCACTGGACAACCCAGCTCTGTACTCTTCTCAGGAAAGCCTCCTTCTGTACTAAGCCAGCCATGAGCCCTCTCTAAGGCTGAGCTGTAAGCAAAAGAATGTAAAAGATTCTGAACCCCAGCTTCCGACCCTCCTCCCGAGATCATAAATAGCACTGAGAGCTCAAGTTAGGACTTTTCATACCTGTCAGTCACTTTGAGCCAAAATATGCCAATAGGCCCCTGCACCCAGAGGTGGATTTACAAGCTCAAAACTGAACTATGACAATAAAAGAAACACTTACATTTGCAGAGTGACTGGCAGTTTATTAAGCACTGCTTCAAACATTTGATCCTCACAGCTACCTAGTGACAAATCCCCATTTCCCCAGTGGGGAGAGGAGAGAGTCTCCCCCGACAGCTCCTTGCCCAGTGACCACCGTAGCTTCCAGCTTCCTTCACACATCTGTTCATTGTCATCTGTGTTATTTCTGTCCTCATCAGGGATGGGGACATCTCATTGCAGCTCTGCACTTTAATAATATGCAACCCCAGATCTTCCAGCTCAGTTGGCTCTGGGGAACTGAGTCCAAATCCATGGCCAGTTGGAGAGCAAGTCCAATCCAAGACAACTTCTCACACCATGAACACCTGGGAGAGCCGGTCTCAGGCCTGACCTGGTCAGCCTAGTTCAGATGTCCATTCCCAGAGGCTGCCTAATGCCAAAGAGTGTCTGCTCACCCTCAGGATGAGGCCAAGTCACCCTGGAAGACCCCAGTGAGCAGCACTGGGCAAGGTGTGTGATGCCTGTCACCCTCTCTACTCAGGAGCCAGAGAGATGCCGTGGGGCCAGCCCTTCCCGGTGCAGACCTGGGGACCTTCCCTCTCTTGGCCAGCTTCTCAGCACCCACCTGCCCTGGAGAGTGGGAAAGAGGGGAGGGCTGAAGATGGGTTAGCACAGATGGTGACCACCAGGAGGTCGGGGGAGGAGGGGGATGGGATGATGGAAAGGTGATGTTGCCAGGAAAAGTGGACGATCAGCTCAAGATTGTGGAACGAGGTTTATGGCGCCTGATAATTCGTGGGACAGAGGAGGAGGGTCACCACGTGAAATATGGGAAGCGGGTGATGCTGAGGGCTGGGGGAAGGGACAGGAGGTGAGGAAAGAGGGGTCACAGGGGATGAGGGAGATGGAGGAAGGGACCACGATGGGGCAGGGAAGAGGAGTAGGAGAAGGTCTAGGGAGGGTGATGCCCGGCTCCGAGGCGGCGGCGCTCAGCACGTACGAGCACTGGCCTCGGCCGGGCCGGGATGCGGGCGCCCGGGTCCCGGAGCATCCTCGGCGGGGGCGGCGGCGGGAAGGGAGGGCCGCGGGCCTGCAGCTGCCGGGCTCCCGCCTCCAACCCCTGTCCTGGAGTCGGCCCGGCCGCGCCGCCCTCCCGCCCCGGCAGCCCCCGGAGACGAAGCTTACCTGCGCCCGGGCACGCGGACGGCTGCCGGGACCCAGGAGACGCCGCCGCCCGAGGGCGCGGACCCGCGGACGCCCCCTGCCAGGCGCCGCGGAGCCGCCGCCCGGCTGCTGCCCAGCCCACGCCGCGGGAGCCCGAGCCGGATCCCGAGCCCGAGCCCAAGCCGCGCCGGTGCCCCTGCCGGTGCCGACGCCGCGCTGCGCTCCGCGGGGCCGCGAAGACCACAACTCCCACAATGCCGCGCGCGCTGGGCCGCCGGGGGGGGGGGCCCCGGGGGGGGCGGGGCCTGCGGGGCGGGGCCGGGGACCCCCCTGCACCCGGCACCTGCCCTCGCAGTGCGGGAGGCGACCCGAGGCCGCGCCCGCCGCCGCTCCGGAGGGTCCTGGCAGTGCGCCCCGAGACGCAGCGCCCGCCCAGCCCGAGGGTGCGCGCAGGCGGCGACGGGCGTGCAGTCATTCATTAAGAAAGGCTCGCGTCGCTTCCTTCGCTCTTTCGTTTTTCGCTGTGTCTTTCTCTGTTCTCCCTCCCTCTGTCTCTCTGTTCCTCTCTGAGTCGCCCTCGTCTCCATTTCCTCCTTTTCATTCTCTTTCACTTCCCCCCACCTCCCTTCTTCTCGCCCTAACTCCTTCTTTCCTTTATTGATGGACTCAACACGGACTTCTGAGGCCCTCAGGCACTTGGAATGAAACCTCAAATCAAACTGGATTCTTAGTCTCATGGAAAACTCATTCTCTCAGTACAGTAATGATGGGCCAGGCTGGGTCCCCGTCCCTGCCTGCTGCGCTGAGCGTGCGCGGTGAGCGCTCAGGCCCGCCCTGCCCTCAATGAGCCACCGTCTAGCGGGAGGGGACCCTCACCCCCGGGTAGGGTTTAGGAGGGGAAGCACAGGCAGGACGGTTGTCTGACCAGGGGACCGATGAGCTGCGAATGGAGGCCCCAAGGAGGCTTCTTGGAGGAGGTGACGTTTGAGCTAAGACCTGGGGGAGACAAGCTAACAGTGGCTACGGGATGTGTTAGGGGCGCCAGGGAAACTGCATGGGTGGGTTCTGGGAGCATAGAGTAGGATGGCCCGCCCACAATCCATCTGTCTCTGTCCCAGACCCACCTCTCTTGTGTCCCAGAATGTATCTCTAACATGGCCCAGAAGCCACCTCATGTCTGTCCCGGAATCCATTTCTCATCCCTATTCCAGAAGCCACCTTCACCCTGTTCCAGAACCTACCTCCTTCCTGTTCCAGAACCCACCTCCTCCCTGTCCCAGAACCCACCTCCTCCCTGTCCCAGAACCCACCTCCTCCCTGTCCCAGAACCCACCTCCTCCCTGTTCCAGAACCCACCTCCTCCCTCTTCCAGAACCCACCTCCTCCCTCTTCCAGAACCTACCTTCTTTCTGTCCCAGGACCCACCTCCACCCTGTCCCAGGACCCACCTCCACCC
>NW_026652294.1:8090029-8091051 GCF_009828535.3 Hylobates moloch | reverse complement strand
CACCTCCACCCTGTCCCAGAACCCACCTCCTCCCTCTTCCAGAACCCACCTCCTCCCTCTTCCAGAACCTACCTTCTTTCTGTCCCAGAACTCACCTCTTCCCCGTCCCAGAACCCACCTCCTCCCTGTCCTGGGACCCACCTCCTCCCTGTTCCAAGACCCACCTCCTCCCTGTCCCAGTACCCACCTCCACCCTGTCCCAGAACCCACCTCCTCCCTGTTCCAGAACTCACCTCCTCCCTGTTCCAGAACTCACCTCCTCCCTGTTCCAGAACTCACCTCCACCTTGTTCCAGAAGCCACCTTCACCCTGTTCCAGAATGTACCTCCTCCCTGTCCCAGAGCCCACCTCCACCATGTCCCAGAACCCACCTCTCATCTCTGTCCCAAAATCCACCTGGTCCCTGACCTAAGAATCTGCCTCTGCTGTGATAGCCTAGAATCCACCTCCTCCCTGTTCCAGAACCCAGTTTGTCATGTCCCAGAACCCACTTCTTCCATGTCCCAGAATACACCTCTCCCATGTCCCAGAATACACCTCTTCCATGTCTTAGACTCTACTTCATCTCTGTCACTTCTCCCCTTTTCTCAACTCCAAAAGAGGAAGAACATTTTTTCTCTTTTATTCTACTAAAATAATCCAAAACACATACATTGGGAAACCATAATATGCACAGATTTGCTCAAAATGTGGATAATCAACACAGGCATCAGATTGAGAAACATTAAACAGGATGTCTCTCTTCACTGTCAGCCTAAGAGTGGTTGAGCCTGGGTGGGGTGGAGAAAACGGGGTGAGGGGTATTTGATTCATCTCACATTCAGAAAGTTGCTCAAACTTAGAATTCTCCAAAGGCACTCATACATTCTATCACAGCATTATTCTGGCAGGTTTGAAAAGAAAAGATATTTTCTTTTTTTTTTTTTTTTTTTTTTTTTTTTGTAGTCTCTCTCTTTCCCCCCCGGGGTGGGGGGGGGGGGGGCTGTCCCGCCCCCCCAGCAGCCCCTCCCCCGGTGCCCGCC
>NW_026652294.1:8008960-8090019 GCF_009828535.3 Hylobates moloch | reverse complement strand
CACCTCCTCCCTCTTCCAGAACCCACCTCCTCCCTCTTCCAGAACCTACCTTCTTTCTGTCCCAGAACTCACCTCTTCCCCGTCCCAGAACCCACCTCCTCCCTGTCCTGGGACCCACCTCCTCCCTGTTCCAAGACCCACCTCCTCCCTGTCCCAGTACCCACCTCCACCCTGTGCCAGAACCCGCCTCCTCCCTGTTCCAGAACTCACCCCCTCCCTGTTCCAGAACTCACCCCCTCCCTGTTCCAGAACTCACCTCCACCTTGTTCCAGAAGCCACCTTCACCCTGTTCCAGAATGTACCTCCTCCCTGTCCCAGAGCCCACCTCCACCATGTCCCAGAACCCACCTCTCATCTCTGTCCCAAAATCCACCTGGTCCCTGACCTAAGAATCTGCCTCTGCTGTGATAGCCTAGAATCCACCTCCTCCCTGTTCCAGAACCCAGTTTGTCATGTCCCAGAACCCACTTCTTCCATGTCCCAGAATACACCTCTCCCATGTCCCAGAATACACCTCTTCCATGTCTTAGACTCTACTTCATCTCTGTCACTTCTCCCCTTTTCTCAACTCCAAAAGAGGAAGAACATTTTTTCTCTTTTATTCTACTAAAATAATCCAAAACACATACATTGGGAAACCATAATATGCACAGATTTGCTCAAAATGTGGATAATCAACACAGGCATCAGATTGAGAAACATTAAACAGGATGTCTCTCTTCACTGTCAGCCTAAGAGTGGTTGAGCCTGGGTGGGGTGGAGAAAACGGGGTGAGGGGTATTTGATTCATCTCACATTCAGAAAGTTGCTCAAACTTAGAATTCTCCAAAGGCACTCATACATTCTATCACAGCATTATTCTGGCAGGTTTGAAAAGAAAAGATATTTTCTTTTTTTTTTTTTTTTTTTTTTTGATATGGAGTCTCGCTCTGTCGCCCAGGCTGGAGTGCAGTGGCGCGATCTCGGCTCACTGCAAGCTCTGCCTCCCGGGTTCACGCCATTCTCCTGCCTCAGCCTCTCCGAGTAGCTGGGACTACAGGCACCTGCCATCACGCCCGGCTAATTTTTTGTATTTTTAGTAGAGACGGGATTTCAACGTGGTCTCGATCTCCCGACCTCGTGATCCGCCCGCCTCAGCCTCCCAAAGTGCTGGGATTACAAGCGTGAGCCACCGCGCCTGGCCAAAAAGATATTTTCATATTGTAAATGTGTGTTCCATTCCTGCACCATCTTATCTGTACTGTATTATGAATTAATATTGTCTATTAATCCTATAATTGTCCTTGACCAGTGCGATTATATGATATCTGTAGACCACTGCTCTGCATTTGTTAGTATTTATTTGTTCAATGGCAATATTACTATACACGCAATTTTGTTAACCTTGCTTACTATTTCTTCATCTTTTTAATGAGCTTGGCGTCTCAATAAATGGAAATGACCTGGGCCTCTGTCAACCCCTGGGAGACCCTAGTAGGTGAATTCTGCAGAAAAGGATATCCATGCCTTTCACAGGGGGATTTTGGGTGAGAGCTCCAGATAAATTGTCACTGTGCTCATGGACAGGCGGAGAGGAGGACCAAGGGCATCTGAATTGCCTGCCTTCAGCTTGGCTGCCACCTGCATCCTCCTGCTCTTGCTGCCTTCTTTAGCGCAGTCATCCTACCCACTCTGAGACTACACAACCTATCATTACACCGTCTCATACACTCACGGGGTCCACTCAACTCCCTCCTCCTACAGATAGGAGCCCAGAGAGAAAACATGCCTTGCTCAATCAAGGTTGCAGCAAGTCAGTGGAAAATGTGCTTGCGGCCAGCCGTGGTGGCTCACACCTGTAATCCCAGCACTTTGGGAGGCCGAGGCCAGTGGATCACCTGAGGTCAGAAGTCCTAGACCATCCTGATCAATGTGGTGAAACCCTATCTCTACTAAAAGTACAAAACTTTTTGTATTAATTTTTGTATTAATTAACTACAGGTGTGGTGGTGCACGCCTGTAGTCCCCGCTACTTTGGAGGCTGAGGCAAGAGAATTGCTTGAACCCAGGAGGCAGAGGTTGTAGTGAGCTGAGATTGCACTACTGCATTCCAGCCTGGGTGACAGAGCAAAACTCTCTGAAAGAAGAAAGAAAGAGAGAAAGAGAGAGGGAGGGAGGGAGGGTGGGAGATGTGCTTGGGTGCATTAAAGAAACTGGTATGATCACTTTGGAGAGCAATTTGGTAGTATTCCTTAAAACAACAACAAATGTGTATACACTGAAACCAACAATTTCGCTATGCTACATCTAACCTAGAGGGATTCTGGGATAGATGAAAGAATAGTTGTTTTTTCATATTACATAATACTGTGAAGCTATTAAAAGCAGGAGCTAGATGTATATATAGCAACGTGGATAAAGCTCCTAGATAAATAATAGGGCAAAAATTTTAAAAAAGCAGAATTATGATTGTGGCATGATTTTATCTACATAGCACACACCTGTACACATGTGGGTATACACATGTATTTATATAAAAGCAGGGAAAGCACTAGAAGAACACACTAGTATGTTCTCCTATATAAAATGCAAAATAATTACATGTTTGTAAATGCAAATAATATGCCTCAGAGGAAGCATACCAAATTCATAAGAGTTGTAACTTCAGGGGGGACCAAGAAGGAACAAGGAATTGGGAGCAGTAGGCAAGGGAAACTCCAGCATTTTTTGTGATGTTTTAATTTAATATTTTCAATGGTGTTTAAATACTCCGGAACAACATGCAGAAAGTTGCTGGGACCACGTCACTCTCCTATCCCTCAACCACTTGGTTTTCTTTAGTTAAGACAGCCATTATAACAAATTTCTTATTCATCTTTTCAGGAATACGCTTTACATTTGCAAATATTTGGAAATAGCTTAACTTTTAACTTTTAAAAAGTAAGTTTAACTTTTAAAAAATAAGTATTAGTATGTTATTTGTGACATTAAAATGGTTTTTAAAGCCGGGCATGGTCGCGCACACCTGTAATCTCAGCTACTTGGGAGGCTGAGGTGGGAGGATTATTTGAGACTAGGATTTCAAGACCACCCTGGGCAACATAGTGAGAGCTTGTCTCAAAAAATTTTAAATAAAAGAAAAATTTTATTCACATTAAATACTATTTTTCAAGAATGTAGAATTGTTCAACATCAGAAAGTATTTTAATAGAATTCATTCTATTAACAAAGTAAAGGAGAAGAATGACACCATGATCTCAACAGATGCAGAAAAAGCATTTGACAGAAGTCAAACATCCATTTATGATTAAAACTCCTAGAAAACTGGGAATATAAGAAAACTTTAGGCCAGGCACAGTAGCTCACACTACAGGTGTGGTGGTGCACACCATAGCACTTTGGGAGCCCGCGGTGGTGGATCACCTGAGGCCAGGAGTTTGAGACCAGCCTGGCCAACATGGTGAAACCCCATCTCTACTAAAAATACAACAACAACAAAAAATTAATTGGGCATGGTGGCAGGCGCCTGTCATCCCAGCTACTCAGGAGGCTGAGGCAGGAGAATTGTTTGAACCTGGATGCAGAGGCTGCAGTGAGCCCAGATCACGCCATTGCACTCCAGCCTGGGCAACAAGAGTAAAACTCCATCTCAAAAAAAAAAGAAAACTTTTAAAAATTGGATAAAACGTATCTGTCAAAACCTACCATGCTACAGGTTAATATTCTTCATGAGTACAGACACATGCATCATTAACAAAATAATAACTAATCAAGTCAAGCAACATTAGGAAACATAACATGTGTGTATAATGAAGAATTTAGCTTGTCTTTGTCCCCAGTTCTTAACCCCTAAACCTTTATAATTTCTTGAATAATAAGTGTGTCTTTGTTATTTGTGCATTTGTGGTAGACCTCTCAGGCCCTACTTTATAGTTTGTAATAATGCAATAACTCAGGATGGGGGTTGGCCACACCAGAAAGACCAATCATGTGATTAGAGGGTTGAGACTTTGAGCTAAATGGTATCATCTCAAGGGAAGGGAGGGGGTCTGGAGATTGAGTTCAATGATATAGCTGGTGATTCAATCAATCGTATCTACATAATGAAGCCACAATAAAAACTCTGGACACTGAAGCTTGGGTAAGCTTTCCTGGTTAGCTATACTTTTAGAGTATTGCCACACTTTGATGCCCAGAGATCAATGTGTCCTTTATGTTTCAAACCCTCTCAGACTTTGTTCTATGTGTGTCTTCTTTTGGCTGGTTCCAATTTCTATGCTTTGCTGTAATAAAACTGTCATTGTAAGTATATTGCTTTCCTGAGTTCTGTGACTCGTTTTTCTGAGTTATCAAACCTGAGGAAGTCTTTTGGGATGCTCAAACTTGTCACCAGCTAGTATGAAATGAGGATGGCCCTAGGGACCCCTAGATGTGCTGCTGGTATCTGAAGTGAGGGCAGTCTTGTGGAGAACTCTGCCCTCATATTTGCAGCTTGGCAGTCATTGCAACATCCTATGGCCAAGTGGGGCTTATCTCAGGAATGCAAGGTTGGTTCAACATTTGAAAATTAATTATTGTAGTTTACCTTATTGACAGAATTTCTTTTAAAAACCCCTATAATCCCCTTTTGGCTTTCTGAGGAGCACCACGGCAGTTGGCAAGAACAAGCGCCTTATGAAAGGTGGCAAAAAGGGAGCCAAGAAGAAAGTGGTTGATCCATTTTCTAAGGAAGATTTGTACAATGTGAAAGCACCTGCTATGTTCAGTATAAGAAATATAGGAAAGACGCTAGTCACCAGGACCCAAGGATCCAAAATTGCATCTGATGGCTTCAAGGGTCATGTGTTTGAAGTGAGTTTTGCTGATTTGCAGAATGATGAAGTTGCATTTAGAAAATTCAAGTGATTACTGAAGATGTTCAGGGCAAAAGCTGCCTGACTAACTTCCATGGCATGGATCTTACCCATGACAAAATGTGTTCCATGGTCAAAAATGGCAGACAGTGATTGAAGCTCATGTTGATGTCAAGACTACCAGTGGTTACTTGCTTTGTCTGTTCTGTGTTGGTTTTACTAAAAAATGCAACAATCAAATATGGAAGACTTCTTATCTTTAGCATCAACAGGTCCACCAAATCTGGAAGAAGATGATGGAAATCATGACCTGAGAGGTGCAGACTAATGACTTGAAAGAAGTAGTCAATAAATAGACTCCAGACAGCATTGGAAAAGACATAGAAAAGGCTTGCCAATCTATCCTCTCCATGATGTTTTCATTAGAAAAGTAGAAATGCTGGCTGGGCGTGGTGGCTCACACCTGTAATCTTAGCACTTTGGGAGGCTGAGGCAGGTGGATCATGAGGTCAAGAGATCGAGACTATCCTGGCCAACATGGTGAAACACTGTCTCTATTAAAAATACAAAAATTGGCCAGGCATGGTGGCGCACACCTGTAGTCCCAGCTACTCGGGAGGCTGAGGCAGGAGAATCGCTTGAACCTGGGAGGCAGAGGTTGCAGTGAGCCAAGATCATGCCACTGCACTGCAGCCTGGTGACAGAGTGAGACTCTGTCTCAAAAAAAAAAAAAAAAAAAAAGAAAAAAGAAAAAAAAGAAAAATGCTGAAGAAGCCCAAGTATGAATTGAGAAAACTCATGGAGCTTCATGGTGAAGGAAGTAGTTCTGGAAAAGCCACTGGGGACAAGACAGATGCTAAAGATGAGCAAGCTGATGGATATGAACCACCAGTCCAAGAATCTGTTTAAAGTTCGGACTTACAATAAGTGGGAGATAAAAAGTCCTATTTGTGAAAAAAGAAGAATTTGACAAAATTCAACACCCATTCATGATTAACAACTCTCAGCAAACTAGGAATGGAAGGGAAATGTCAACCTGGTAAAAAGAACTATGATTATACATTATGAGAAAATTTCTGAAAGTGTAGTAAGACAATTGTTTTGTGAAACTTTGTTTTACTTTGTGTGTGTGTGTGTGTTGCACTGGGTCCTAGAGAAGTTTTCAGAGTAGATACATGCACAAGAATGTCTGTTGCAACATTTTGTGAAAAATTTGAGGCAGGATTCATAAAAAGGAAAATGCACACACAAATTCATACAACAGGCCGAGCGTGGTGGCTCACGCCTGTAATCCCAGCACTTTGGGAGGCCGAGGTGGGGGGATCATCTGAGGTCAGGAGTTCAAGACCAGCCTGACCAACATGGAGAAACCCCATCTCTCCTAAAAATACAAAATTAGCTGGGCATGATGGCACATGCCTGTAATCCCAACTACTCAGGAGGCTGAGGCAGGAGAATTGCTTGAACCCAGAGGCGGAGGTTGCGGTGAGCCGAGATCACGTCATTGCACTCCAGCCTGGGCAACAAGAGTGAAACTCTGTCTCAAAAACAAAAAATTTCATACAACACAATATGATGTAGTAGTTAAAGTGCATGAGCCAGAGCTAAATGCATCAAGATGGATAAATCTCCAAAACATAATGTTGAGCTAGAAAAGCAAATTGCAGATTGATGTTTGTAACATTATTTTTTGTATGTGTGTGATAGGGTCTTGCTCTGCTGCCTAGACTGGAGTGCAGTGGCATGATCTTGGCTCATTGCAGCCTCAACCTTCTGGGCTCACCTGAGCCTCCTGAGTAGCTGGAACTATAGGCACGTGCTACCATGCCTGGCTAATTTTTTGATATTTTGTAGAGATGGGATTTTGCTATGTTGCTTAGGCTGGCCTTAAGCTCCTAGGCTCAAGCCTTCCCCCTGTCTCTGCCTCCAAAAGTGTTGGGATTATAGGCATGAGCCACTGCATATATACATATTCTCACTAGGGGAAAAATGTACATATTAATATGTATTTATAGGAAAAATCTTTCATGGGGATGATCAATACGAGCTCAGTGTAGTGGTTATTTCTGAGGAGGAAGGAAGGAGGAAAGGAGAATGAGATTTGGGAGGAGCACATAAAGGGGCTTCAACAATATTTGTAATATTTTACTCCTTTAAAAATAACCAAAACAAAATGTTAAGATTTGATAAAGTTGAGTGATGGGTACATAAATATTTGTTCTATTTTTCTTAAGGAATGTTGGAAATATTATGAGATTATAAATTATAAGAAGGCAATTTGACACGGTAAAATTAACCGTTTGTTTTTGAAAGTTTGAGTTGTGAGTTTCCAAAACAGCTTGAGCTATTTGTAGATTTGCAAGTGCAGCTGTTTCAAGTGTGTTTCCAGAGGTTCCTGGTAGTCCTCGCACATTGGCAACGAGAGAGGGGCAGAGGAAATGACCAGGTTTCCCAGTTCTTCCCTCTGATCTGCTTGACCTTTCTCAGCTTTATATATTGGCCTCTGTATTTGGAAGCTATTATAAAAGATCCTAGGACTAAAATAACTTTGTAAACCACTGCCCCAAATAAAAGTTGGGAAGCTTTGCTCTGGGAAATATGAAGTTAAACCTGAGTCACAAATTCTAGGGAATAAGTTTGCCTAGAATATTATTTCCCTAGAATAAATGAAAGGGAATAGCCCTCCAAATGGGTTTATCACATTGGATGATTTAATTTGGTTGGTTGATACATACACATGAGTAATTCTATCTGTCCAGAAAGCAGAGCCACACACATGTGTTATAAGATGATGAATGTGTTCCCAGAACAAATCGAAATCACCTTGAGCTGATCCAATAAAGTGCTGCTAACATCTATTTAGCGTTTGAACAGACGATGAACTTCCTGCTTACGGTGCAAGTAGGTAGAGCTAGACACGAGCCTGCTGTTTGTGAAGCCTGGGGAAAAGCTTGCTTTTATACACTGAGGAAAGTGAATTAGTTAGAACCTCTTCCCAAAGCCATCACCTGTTTCCACCACTGCCTTCCACTGGGTCACCCTGCACTTGTTCCACCTCATGACCTTTATCCGGATGTCTCCAGTCATTCCATGTTCTCTAGGAGCTTTGCAGTAGCTTTGGCTGGGCATGGAAACTAGGTGTGAGAGCCTGTATGTCTCCTAGATGGAAAAATAGAAATGAGAAGCGTGGCCAGGTTCCAATAAGAGATTTGAGAGAATCAGCCCTCTATAAAACCTGGAATAGAATTCAACACCTAAGTGAACTAGATCTTGTTTTGACAACACGCGTCATTTCCCACCTCCATGAGCCTTTCTTGGTGGTAACAAACTATGACCAGTAATAGGTTTCCATTTCTGCACCCAGTTGGGGGTGATATTACAATTACTTAACAATCTGTACACCATGGTGCCAACCATCAGAACGGATGCTGGCTGTAAAAAACAGACATGGCCATGTCATTACTTACTGATTCATACACCAGCCCCAGTCTGAGTGATACAGAAATCTAATCTTCAGGAAATTTCTGATGGGTTGCATCTGAGTCCAGGAGCAGCTATACCTTAAAGCTTCCAGCTATAATGGAGAAGCTTCTTCCTGTTTTGAATCTACTTTTAAAAAATGTTCCCAACAGAGGGGAGGTGAACTACCTGTCAGCTACTTCTAAATGCTGAGAAGTCAACTGGGAAGGCTTTTCATTTATTCAACACATAATTATTGAGCATATACTATGCTAAGCCCACTGAACATACAGCAGGGATTGTATACCAGCAGCCTCTGCGTTAAATCCAGCACAAAGATATGCTTAATGTGGCCTGCAGAGGGTTTTAAAAATTGCCAACATTTAAAAATTAGGAGACACCATATAAAAATATAGATTTTCAGTTTCTCTTGGAAAACAGCAATATCTGGTTACCCTGGGTCAGATTTCTGCAAAACAGCAAATTGGCTGGTGTGTGGTTTGCTGCAGTGCTCACCCAGTCCCTCTTGCTCTCCAGCTCCAGTGACAATTGTCACTCGCCATTCTCATCCTCTTTGCACTGTGTATGAGTACGTGTATGAGTGTGTGTGTGTGTGTGTGTGTGTGCGTGTGAGTGTTTATAGTAAGGAAATATTTCTCTGCTCCCACGTCTCTGTCAAAAGGGGAAAACAAAAGCCAGACCAAGAGGGCTGAATGATTTTTATTAGTCTTGGCCCCTTCTCTTGTTTCTGTTACCTGTCATGTTCCAAAGACACTTGAGTTTGCAGCTCCTGGAACACAATGACGCCAAAAACCAAAAAAAACAAAACAATGAAAAAAGAGTCTGCCTCAGGGAGTTTGCAGGAGGAAGGATTAAACTTGACAACCTAAGATAAGCCCTCACCCAGGACCCAGTAGCATGCAGAGGGAAGGAAGAAACTGCAAGTACAAAGGCTTATATGTGTGAATAAGCTTATAAGCTTGGCTTCAAGCATGGCAAAAGGCCAGTTGTGTCTGGGACAGACCAGAGGGAGTGTGGAGGGAGAGGAATTTGGAGAGCCAGCTCAGACCTTTTAAGCTATGGTAAGGAACTTGGGTTTTATTCTAAGTGGCATGACATAGTTTCTGCTCACCTCTCCTTAACAAGGCTTAAATCTTGTTACTTCATGTAGCTACGGTAATAGCAATAGCAGGAAAGAGGAGAGGCGGGTGAGGTTTGCATCTACCTAAACTATTAGTATTGCTCAGGTGTCCAGCAGTGGGGAAATGATATGCTTCCACATTGGGTCCTTTGAAGAGGGCTGGCTATTTATTTATTTATTTATTTATTTATTGAGATCAGGTCTCGCTCTGCCACCCAGGCTGGAATGCAGTGGTGCAATTATGGCCCACTGCAGCCTTCGACTCCTGGGCTCAAGTGATTCTTCAGCCTCAGCCTCCTGAGTAGCTGGGACCGCAGGTGTGCTCTATCATACCTGGCTAATTTTTAAAATATTTTGTAGAGATGGAGTCTTGCTATGTTGCCCAGGCTGGTCTTGGAACTCCTAGCCTCAAGTGATCCTCCTGCCTGTCCTCCCAAAGTGTTGGGATTATAGGCGTGAACCACCGCATCCAGCCTGAAGAGGGTTTAATAAAGGGATTGAACAGGATTGAAGAAAACTCCAAGGAGGATATTGGTACCCCAGACTAGTAACAGACTAGTAACAGACTAGTAACAGGGGGAGACTAGGAACAGGGGAGATGTCATCCCCTTGGGCCTGAATGGACAAAGGAAGGCTACCAGAACCTAGAGAGTGGCTACCAGAACCTGGAGAGACCCACATTGTTTAGAGAGGGCTGGATTATTCTCATAAGGGACACAGTCAGCTTGTGGTGACTCCACAAAGAGAAAGCCAGGAGAAATGACCTCACTCCCCTCCCACCTTTTTATTTCCTGCCAGGGCTGCCTGTAGGGTATACCCAACTAAAAGCCAGAGAGAGGATGCTCATTGATGGCGGCTACACAGTTTTAGCCTCCAGGAACCTAAGACAGAGAGGAGGTGCCCATAGAGTGGCTTTTGGAAGGGCACAAGATACTCTATTCACCATCCAGGACACAGGACAAGAAAATAGCATCCCTGTTTGTAGTAGTAGGGATAAGATTCAGGTGTGGTGTCTGTAGACAATATTATCCAATTCCTCCAACTTCTGGGGAGAATAACCGCCCAGTTTCAGGAAGTCCAGAGGCCAAAGCAAGGAGAACCTTTGGGATCCGGCAAAGGATCTGAATAGATAAGCTATTCAGATGCCCACTCGGGGCTGCCAAGATGGTGCAAGAGGCACCTTCGATTGGTAGGGTGTCCCTCGAGAGATATTCCTGATCTGCTGTTACGGGAATTTGCAACTCCTGTAAAAAGCTGCCTGGGGCATGAGTCACCCAGTCGCTGTCCAAACCACTGCCTCTGCAGCACACCGTCCCATTCCCCGATTCTCCTCTCTCTGCAGCTGCAATCCGAGAGGCATTTGTTCCCTCCAGGGAGGGGCCCCAGGACCGGGAGCCAGCACCCTTCCCTGGCCAGCTGCCTTTGCACACTGCAGGTAGTAGGAATTTTCTGAGTTCCAGGGAGAAAGAAGCCTGTCTGAAGAGCCCAGACAGTATGTCTCCTCATCACCTGGCACATACCTACAGGGAACAAGGTGAGCACTATAAGTGGGAGTCACCTGGATCAATGTTACAAGCTCAAGCATGGTAAATGAATTTAGGACAGCTCCAAGGAGCTAAGTTTTCTTTGCATTTCTTTTTTGTTTTGTTTTGTTTCAGCCTAAGACAGCATCCAATTCTTTGCATTTCTTAATAATTAGTTTGATCTGAATGCATCTGGTAGTTTTGCAGAAGCCTCAATCAGATGCATTAGGGGTTAGTTCAGTTTTTTTTTGTTTTTCTTGCAAGCTTCCTTTTTGTTGTCTTTTTGTCTGTATTTTCCCCTCCCTTACACCTGTCTAAGGTAGTTATATGTCATCCCTGCCAGATTCTATATAGCTGATTCAGCAGTGGAGTGGGAGAGTGTTCAGGTCACGATGTGACTGTTATAAACTCAACCTACTGGCTGACACATATGACCTACCTAGAACTGAGAGGCTGTGTACTCAATGTTCCTCCGAGTCTTTTGCTGGCAAAGTCATCATGATTTCTGTTAACCCAAGAGGCACTGTTCAGAATTTTTGCCTTTACAAAGTCTTACTTCACTTGGTGGAAGAAAACAAGAAGCTTTAGGCTCAAATGTAGGTTTGAATCCCCATTTTACCCATCGTTGGCTATGCAGCCTTAGACATGGGTTACTGAAGCTCTCGGAGCCTCAGTTGTCCATCTGTAACAATGGGCTTATTACCAACCTCACAGTATTGTCATAGCAATCAAATGAGATAATATAAGCAAGCCACTTACACACAGTCTGACTTAGGAGTACCCAACAATTTTTAGTTTCCTCCTGTGCTCAGCCTCCTTATCCACCAAAGCACACACATTCTAACCATTTTTATTCAAGCTACTGACTCCAGGATCTTGCTTGACCACAAGAAGAGTTAGCATGAACATGAAGAACTGTATCGTTACTCACAGCTTTCATTACCCCTTGTAGCTCCCTTGACCCAGGCAACACAGCGCCCTCATCAAACCTTCTGCTAGGTTGTGTCATATGAAGAGTGTGATGTTTGATGAACCATGTTGATTTGGGAAGTGGTAGATTCAGAACAATGAACTAGACATGCAGGCCGGGCATGGTGGCTCACGCTTGTAATCCCAGCACTTTGGGAGGCCGAGGCGGGCGGATCACAAGGTCAGGAGATCGAGACCACGGTGAAATCCCGTCTCTACTAAAAATACAAAAAATTAGCTGGGCGTGGTGGCGGGCGCCTGTAGTCCCAGCTACTCGGAGAGGCTGAAGCAGGAGAATGGCGTGAACCCGGGAGGCGGAGCTTGCAGGGAGCCGAGATTGCGCCACTGCACTCCAGCCTGGGGGACAGAGCGAGACTCCGTCTCAAAAAAAAAAAAAAAAAAACTAGAAATGCGGAAGGTGGGTGGTCAGGGATCATGGAATGTAGGGTGTGCCAGGGACTCAGGGGACTTGAGAGGGGCTGTGAAAAACTGTGGGACTGCTGAGAATCCTAGGGAATGAAATTTAAGCCTCCCTAATGGGGCCGTGCAGGGGATATTGGACAGGTTTGCCTGGCACACAAGAGGCCCTCAATTAATATTGGTGAATGAATACATTTGGAGGATTGGGTGAATGGGCAAACCATTGGTGGTCTCAGGGAACTTAGAAGAATTGGGATCCTGCTTAAATGCCCCTTATCAGAGAAGCCCTCTTTGACATGCACAACAGCATTCCATCAGTCCTTTCTCACAGTGCTTATTATCATATTGCATATTTATTTATTTATTTTTTCTTGAGACAGAGTCTTGCTCTGTCGTCCAGGCTGCAGTGCAATGGCGTGATCTCGGCTCACTGCAACTGCTGCCTCCTAGGTTCAAGTGATTCTCCTGCCTCAGCCTCCCAAGTAGCTGGGACTACAGGCACACGCCACCATGCCTGGCTAATTTTTGTATTTTTAGTAGAGATGGGGTTTTACCATATTGGCCAGGCTGGTCTCTAACTCCTGACCTCAAGTGATCCACCCGCCTTGGCCTCCCAGAGTGCCGTATGAGCACTCATGGCTTACTGTAGCCTCTACCTCCCTGGGCTCAAGTGATCCTCTTACCTCAGCCTCCTGAGTAGCTGGAAGGCTACTTGGCAGCCCAGCTAATAAAAAAATTAGCAGGGCTAATATTTGTAGAGATGGGGTTTCACCACGTTGCCCAGGCTGGTCTTAAACTCCTGGGCTCAAGCAATCCACCTGCCCTGGCCTCCCAGAGTGCTAGGCTTACAGGCAGGAGCCACCACGCCCAACCTTCAGTAAGTGTATTTAAATAAGTGATTGTAGACACGAGAGCTATTACAGAGGTGGGTGGGTGGGAATGACAGTGCCTGGGAGAAAGACTTGCAGTGCTTCTCAAACCTCAGTTGCCTGAGACTCACCTGTGGTTGGGTTGAAACTCCTGACCTACTCAGTCAGAATCTGAATCACGAACATGGAGGCCTGTATTTATCAGCTGCTCTAGTAGTTCGAATGCAGATGTTTTGAGGACCACATTGAGAAATACTTGCCGCATAGAAATGGATGGATTTCCCCCAACAATATATCTCCCTTCTGGAGTAGACTTTTCCTCTCTGCTTATCTCCGAATCACTTTGCAACATCCAGGCACTTAATCTAATAGCTCTTCACAGCTTTATAGATCGCCTTGGTGAAGGCCACCCAGAATAACTTGATGAAAAGGAAGAGACAGATTTCTCCAAACAGCTCCATTCAAAAATGATGCTCCAGGTCTCCCAAAACACTCCTTCCTAAATGCCCCACTTGCTTTCACATTATAAAGGTATGTATTTATTTATTTTTACTTTTAGCCCGTTAGTGTCCATTATCTAATAGTCTCTAGTCTCTTATTTCTAAACGATCCTTTGTGTTTGGATTGCTCATTTTAGAAAGTAACCTCAAGGAATGAAGATTGCAACTTCTATTTTCTATCTTCTCTTAGTGCCAGCTGTTCAAGAGGATGCTCGCTTAATGCTCTTAACTCCTGGACCAATTAACAGTCGCAGCAGGGCCCTGAGTAGGGGCTTGAAACATGAAAATCAGGACAAGTGAAATACTAATAATAACAGCTTGTTGGAAATAACAGCTTCCAAGTTCCTCCCTTTCCATAACACCAATGACTTGATGTAAGGAAAGAGGAATTTACCTTTTCTCTTTTTTTGAGACAGAGTCTCCACCCAGGCTGGAGTGCAGTGGCATGATCATGGCTCCCTGCAGCCTTGAACTGGGCTCAAGTGATCCTCCTGCCTCAGCCACCCAAGCGTCTGGGATTATAGGCACATGCCACAATGCCTGGCTAATTTTTGTATGTTTTGTAGAGATGGGGTCCCACTATGTCATCCAGGCTGGTTTCAAACTCCTAGCCTGAAGTTATCCTCCCACTTCAGCCTCCCAAAGTACTGGAATTACAGGCATGAGTCACTGTGCCAGGCAAAAAAGGAATTTTTATATTGCTATGTAACTTTTACTTTTTCTTCCTTACTCTTTTGCTTTCTTTCCTAACCCATCAAAATTATCTGGCTCCAAAGGGAATTATTCATGTGGACTCAAGAGTTTACAGTACGGATTTCTAGGTTAACACAGAGAGATGGGACTTTGCAGGATGAACAAACGGGGATGCTAACAATTTTGCTGTTGCTGACTCACCTTACGTTTAAAGCATAAATTGTGGCTCATGCCTGTAGTCCTAGCACTTTGAGAAGCTAAGATGGAAGGACTGCTTGAGCCCAGGAGTTCAAGATCAGCCTGAGCAAGGTAGGGAGACCGCATCTGTACAAAAAATAGAAAAATTAGCCAGGCATGGTGGTGTGCACCTGTAGTCCCAGCTGCTCAGGAGACTGAGGTGCAAGGATCGATTGAGCCTGGAAGTTTCAGGCTGCAGTGAGCCATAATCATGCCGCTGTATTCCAGCCTGGATGACAGAGCAAAACTCTGTCAAAAAATTAATAAAGAGGCATATGTTGGCAGGACAGATGGCTCTTGCCCTCTGAATTTGTGGAAATGTTATTTTACTCCTGTGCCCCTCACTGATGATAAAAGCAGTGGTGGGAGCATGAAGGCTGGGACTCACTTGATTGGCACCTATTGCTGGTGGTGGTGATGATAGTGATAATGTGTATCTGTGCATGTATGTTGCAGTAAATAGTCTTATCTTTTATTAAAATGCTTCTGACGATTCTTCAGTCCTTACTTCCAGCCCTAAATCTGAAATCTTTCCATCTTTTCCTTTTCAGTTACTGACCCTGCCATTCTCCCAGAGCCCTTGTTTTGAATATTAGAAGCCAATTTTGATCCTTTTCACTTATAAATGCTTCCTACATCCCGTACAGTCTAACTCCCTTGTCTTTCTCACAAGCATCTCTTTCCCATTCTCTTTGCTACCATGGTAATTCCAATCTGCACAATTGCCCAATCTGTACCCTCTTCCCCATTCATCCTACATGTCATTTACGGTTTAAGCCTCCTAAATGAACAACTTGGTTTCAATGGCTCTCAGTTAACCAATGGAAAAGATATACAAACTCATCAGCCTGGTTGTCAAGACCTTCCACAAGAAAGCCCCTATCTGGCTAATCCTATCCTCTATACTCTGACATTTTCCTCCTTTAGGTATTTGCTCAGGCTGTGTCTATGTCCAGGAATGCCTTCCTTAGGTGTTGTGCATCTGTAAAAATCTTTTTTCACTATTTGAAGCCTCATGAAGTGCCTATAAATCAGCCCTTTGGTTTAGCCAATCTTTACTGAGTTTTAGGCACAGTGCTAGGTACTAGGGAAGACAAATAAATAAAGCATGGTCCCTGTTCTCAGAGGAGTTCACAGCCTGATAGGGAAGAGGGACAGAAGAGCAGATAATTCAATAAAGCTGATAGTTCCAAGGATTCAGATTTCTGTGGAATACTGAGAAGGGGCACCTGACAGACTTTTTTTGTGGGATGGAAATGGTAAGAGGATAGGGAAGTTGATACTTGGGCCAAGTCTTAAGGAGTGAGCAAAAGTTAGGTGAAGATTGCAGGGCAAGGCATGAGCCAAAGATGGAGATGGAACAAACATAAAGGGATGGGATACTGAGCAAGCCACAGCTCCAAGAAGAGGCACAGCCAGTTGCTCAGTCACGTGGGACATCTCTGAGCAGGCTGTAGAGAAACACTGTGCCTCAGAACAGTTCATCAAAGAGAGGAAGAGAGATGAATTTTTCCGTTGTTTCCTCTTGACTCTTGACTCTCATTAATTAAAGTTTATTTCACGGAGCATTAAGTCTCCACACTTAAACTAGCATTTCTGGGAAGCTGCTGGGAAGGCCAGATCCCAGGCTCTGTTGCATGGTGCTTCATCTAAATCTAGACATCATGAGCAGAGTCAAGTCTCCATGAGGCTGGTGTGGTCAGGAACTTGGGTGTCCAGCTGCTATGGCTCCTGCCATGGTAATGCAGTGAAGATTGTGTCTGACCCCAGCCTTATCTCAGAGAAGGCAAGAAGGTCAGCACGGGGGCAGTGGAGGCTTTGGCTGTGATAATGGTGTCTGGGCTTTCCAAGAGGGGGAGCATCAATTGTGACTGATACAGTCCACCCCTGGAACTCCTCAGCTATACTTATGCCTTTTTATGATATCCAGCTTTCATACTATATCTGGCCTCAATTTTTGGAAAACAGGGCTACTACATGGAGGGTGGATCTGAGGAGGGCAAGATCAGGAGCAGAGAGATTAGCTAGGATGCTACTGCAATAGTCTTAGCGAGCATATCAACTGGGACAACGATCGTGGCAATGAAAAGGAGCAAGAGAACTTGAGAAACATTTAGGAGATAAAAAAAAAATTGGTGATTGATGGATGTGGGGGTTAAGGGAGAAGAAGGAATCCAGGTTGAGTCTCAGCTTTCCACCTTGGGTAACTGGAAGAAGGATAGTGATTCTAGCATCTGAAATGGAGAAGTCAGAAGTTTTCCATTGTCTATTAGAATCATGGATAAAAAACAAAAGGTTAAGGTCATAGTTTTCTAATGGCTCAAATGAAGTTTACCAGAAAAATAAAGGCCAGAATGGGACCTTTGTCAGAATAGCTAAGTTTTTATATCATAACAGAGAAACAAAAATTTTAGTTTCCCTATTTTTTTTGAATCTATTTTTTAAAAATAAATTGAGTGTTCTCTTTAGAAGCTCTCTTTTAAAATTTCATCTTATGGTATGTTAATCTGACAGCTGTTAGAAGACGCTATTATCTTTCATTTCGCATTACTGCCTTACAGAATGGATTTAAAAAATAGATATACTGTATAATCACACAAGTCGGGGAGCTCTTTTTTAGCCCTGAGAGTGGGAGGTAGATTGGCATGCAAGAGATGCTGGGTTCATTTTGTAAGCGTATTCACAGTCATGTTGTTGCATTGACCTGTCAAGATTTAAACTCTGAGAAGAACAAACTGGTTTCTTGCCCATAATAAAATCATGTCTGAAGTCAGGAGCCTGCAGATCAGCAGGTCTGCTTCACCCGATAGCTGCCCAGAGCTTGTTTTTAAAAGGACAGAAAAATCCAGACAGGATGTTGGGATCTAGAAACGGTGTCAAGCCATTCTTATGATGGTTTGTTTTCCTTTGTCCTCTTTGCAAAGTTGTGCTATTGTTTCTCTTTCACATCAGGTCTTAGAAAATATATGGCAGGGTAGTTCTGGACATCTTGACTTGAAATTTCCAGCAGCTCTTCCAGCAAGTGCTTTTTTGTCTCCATGGAAACCAACAATGTTTTGAAGAGGCGGTGACGGGTAGAGCACATATGAGCTACCATGGGGAGTGCATGTCAGTCTATCGGTTAAAGTCAATGGCAAAATACCCACAGTTCTGGGGCTTTCTCCGGCACACCCAACTTGACCTTCCGAAGGAAGAGAAGCAGAATGATGAAGATGACGTCATTTTTTCCCCCCAGCATTTCAAGCCTATACACTGGTTCCTCTTTACATCACCAAGTCATTGTTCCAATTCATCTTCAGCACTCCCACTTTTAAGCCACCAGTGGGGCAGATGCGGTGACTGACGCCTGTGTGAATCTTGTGATCACAGTGCTAGGGAGATGGCTCTGGCAAGGGGAGGCTACTTTTCCATTGGCTGGTATTTCCTCGCTTGTGGGATTCATTCCCAGGAACCCTAGCTTTTCTTACTAGTAAATTTCAGGTCGGGGCAGTTGCTTTAAGAATTCTTGGTTTTCACATATGCATGTGTGGGGGAGAGAGGAGCATGCATTTTTCACAAACCCTGGGATTCTTCTGGATTTGGGGAGACATTCCTGATTGATCCGTAGAGGCGGGACCCACCTGCAAAAATCCAGTTACTTGTAGGCCAGGCATGGAGCACTATCAACAGGAGAGCAGTACTGACCTTCCACTCCAGCTTCCTAATCAGCTGGTAATGATACGTTTTTATGGAAACAAATATATGTAGGGTGGGTGTGGGGGCTCATGCCTGTAATCCCAGTGCTTTGGGAGGCCGAGGCAAGTGGATTACTTGAATACAGGAGTTTGAGACCAGCCTGGGCAGCACAGCAGAACCCCGTCTTTACAAAAAAAAAAAAAAAGTCCAGGCACGATGGCTCATGGCTGTAATCCTAGCATTTTGGGAGGCCGAAGTGGGAGGATTGCCTGAGCTCAAGAGTTTGAGATCAGCCTGGGCAACACGGTGAAACCCCGTCTCTACTAAAAAAATACAAAAAATTAGCCAGGCATGGTGGTGTGCACCTATAGTCCCAGCTACTCGAGAGGCTGAGGCAGGAGAATCGCTTGAACCCAGGAGGTGGAGGCTGCAATAAGCCAAGACTGTAACACTGCAGTCCAGCCTGGCGACAGAGCGAGACTCTGTCTCAAAAAAGAAAATAAATAAATAAATTAATTAATTAATTAAATAAGCTGGGCTTGGTGGTGTGTGCTTGTAGTCCCAGCTACTTCAGAGGCTGAGGCAGGAGGATCCTTTGAGTCCAAGAGGTCGAAGCTGTAGTGAGCTGTGATTGTGCCACTGCACTCCAGCCTGGGCAACAGAGTGAGACTGTGTCTCAAGAAAGAAAAAGGAAGGAAGTGAGGGAGGGAGGGAGGGAGGGAGGAAGGAAGGAAGGAAGGAAGGAAGGAAGGGAGGGGGGGGGGGGGGGAAGGAAGGGGGGGGGGGGAAGGGAGGGAGGGAGGGAGGGAGGGAGGGAGGGAAGGAAGAGGGAGAAAGGGAGGGAGAGAGGAGGGAGGAAGTAAGGAAAGAAGGAAGAAAGGAAAGAAGCAAAGAAACGTAATTTTCAATAAGATACAGCAAAAACACTTCACTGCTCTCACAAATGCAAAAGGAGAAACTGTTATATATATTTCGCTCCGGCTTTTACAAGCCATTTGACTGCAGAAGAGGCACTCTTGTTTGTCTCATCATACAGTCTCATCTTAGAACTTGCAGGAGATGCCACATATGCCCTTGTTCTTGACCACTTATGTGCACCTGTGTCCCTTGCCTTGAGGGCTTTCTCTGGAGACCTCCATTTGTTGACACAGGGGGCAGGCCTGAAAGTATCAGAGATTAACATCCCCTGAGAGCAGCCCTCATACAATGACTGCTGACGGCTGGAAGACAAATATCTCTACTCCTTCACCATTTGGAATAGGAAGACCAAAGTGTGTATTCTCCACTGGCCCCCTGGGGTCCCCAGAGGGATGGAGCTCCAGTCGCCCACAGGACTAACTCGCTCAATGTACTTTTTTACTAACCGTCGCCTCTTCCCTGTCTTATTTCTCTATTTTCCTATAAATATTTCCTGGGAGGGCTTCTTATGTATTTATTTTTGCTTCATTTTCCCATCAACTTTTTTTTATTGAGGTGAAATTCGCGTAACATAAAACGAACCTTTGCAAAGTAAAGAGTTCGATGGCATTTAGCATAGGCGCAATGTTGTGCAACCCCACTGCTAATTCCAAAACATTTTCATCACCTCAAAAGAATACCCTGTACACGTTAAGCAGTTACTCCTCCTTCTTTCCTACCCCTAGTCCCTGGCAACCACCAATCTGCTTCCTGTCTCTATGGATTTGCCTCTTCTGGATATTTCATATTGATGGAAGTATACAATATGTGATCTTTTGTGTCTGGCTTCTTTCACTTACAGTAATGTTTTCAAAGTTCATCTATGTTACAGTATGTGTCAGTATTTCATCTTTTTTTTTTTTTTTTTTTTTTTTTGACGGAGTCTCACTCTGTCACCCAGGCTGGAGTGCAGTGGCGCGATCTCAGCTCACTGCCAGCTCCACTTCCCGGGTTCACGCCATTCTCCTGCCTCAGCCTCCCGAGTAGCTGGGACTACAGGTGCCCACCATCACGCCCGGCTAATTTTTCGTATTTTTAGTAGAGACGGGGTTTCACCATGTTAGCCAGGATGGTCTTGATCCCCTGACCTCGTGATCCACTTGCCTTGGCCTCCCAAAGTGCTAGAATTACAGGTGTGAGCCACTGCACCCGGACCATTTCATCCTTTTTTAATGGCTGAATAATATTCCATTGTATAGGCCACAATTTACTTATTCTTTTGTCCATTAATGGACATTTGGGTTGTTTCCACCGCTTGGCTGAAGAGTGCTGCTTTGAACATCCACGTACAAGTATTTGTTTGAGAACCTGTTTTTTAAATTCCTTTGAGCATATACTTAAAAGTGGAATTGTAGCATCACACATGGCAATTCCATTAACTTCTAGAAGAATCGCTCAACTGTTTCCACAGCAGCTATACAAGGATTGCAGTTTCTCCCCATCTTTGCCAATGCTTGCCATCTTCTGTTTCTGTTTTTGTTTTTATTATGGCATACTAGTGGGTGTGAAGTGGCAATCTCTGTTTCTGTTTGCATTTCTCTAATTATTAGTGATGGTAAGCATCTTTTTTCTTTATTTTTATAGACAAGGTCTTGCTCTGTTGCCTAGGCTGGAGTGCACATGACCATAGCTCATTGCAGCATCAAACTCCTGGGCTCAAGTGATCCTTCCACCTCAGCCTCCTAAGTAGCTGGGATTACAGGCATGCACAACCACATCTTGCTAATTTAATTTTTTTTTTTTTGGTAGGGACAAGGTCTCACTATGTTGCCCAGGCTTGTCTCAAACTCCTGGGCTCAAGTAATCTTCCTGCCTTGGCCTCTTCCTGCCCAACACTCTCAAAGTGTTGGGATTATAGTTGTGAGCCATCACACCCAGCCTAGGCATCTGTCCTACTAATTCGTTTTTATTTTGAAAAATTCCAAACACACTGAGAAGTTAAAAAAAAAAAAAGGACACAGAACACCTCCTGTGTATCCCCTCCACTTCTAATTGTGCATTTCCTGCAAACTAGAAGTTTTGTGTAGAGGCTTGAATAGGTTCAGGTAAAACATTTCAACTTGGCATCTTTAATAATATTAGCAGGCGAGGGTACTGAGTGTTTTCTATGGGCCAATTGTCTCACACCGGTATTCTCATGGAATCTCATAATGATTTTGGGTAGAAGATGCAGTGGTTGCTTCTACCTCCCTAGAATCCACAGCTCTCTCTCCTGGTAATGACATTTTGATTTTCCTCCCAGAAACCACTCATCCTTTGTCGATCCACCTGCTCAGATGAGGCTGACCTCAACTTCCAACCCCACAGGTGCATGTGACTGAGGCATTACAACTAGAGACGCCATAATTGGCCAGGGAGAGGCACGTGACCCAAGTTGGGCCAATAAGAGCCAGCCTCTGAGCTACCATAGATCATTGAATAGAAGGTACATCTTTGTAGGACTCACTGTTCTTTTATATATGCTGAAGATGGTGCTGCCAAGTAGTTATAAAATAGCATCAATTGTAAGATATATCCTAATTTCAGAAATGTTCATATGTGAAAGGATAGAAACTGTCTTAGATTGCTGGACTGGAGGTCATCTCACCTTCCCTGGAGGAGAGTCTATCTGAAGAGTTGAGTAGTGTTTACCCCACCCCCTATTTTTTTTTTAAGAGATGAGGTCTCTATGTTGCCTAGGCTAGAGTGCAGTGGCTATTCACAGCTTAATCATAGAACACTCAGCCTCACATTCCTAGCCTCAAGTGATTCTCCCACTTCAGCCTCCCAAGTAGCTGGGACTACAGGCTACAGGCACCTGCCACCATGCCCAGCTTCCTGGTTAACCCTCCACACCTTCCTGCCCCTTCTCCAGTGGCCCACAGTCATGCACTAGGAAGCTACTGGCTGGAGCTCTGGATGCTCAAGAAACGGACCCCCAGACCCCACCCCCAAAGGCTTGCTGAAAATGCCCTGTACTCACTTACCCATCTGCCTTGACAACCAGGGTGTTCTGGTTCTTTGAATTTGTGGGACTGCATGGACTGCATCCACTCCAGTGAGGGGCCAGCACTAAAGGCAGTTACACAGCTTCCAGAGGCAGCTGGATGATGGGTGAAAATTCCACTGGGAGTGACCATGGTGGTTAGGGCACTCAGAGGTGAGGTGGGGAGTACCAGGAACCAGCATTCCCCCCACTCAAAGTCTCCAGGTATCGGGCCGAGGAATTGGACTGTTCAAAGAGTAGACCACTTAGCTGCATAACATTGGATGAGTTAGCCAGCCTCTCTGAGCCGCAGCCAGTTTGTCATTTACAGGATTGCAGGGAAGATTAAATGAGATCATCTTTACGGAGCTTATCACAATGCCAAACACATTGCAAGTACTGAACACTTGTTAGCTGTCAGTCTGCCCAAGGTTAGCCAGCCCTTAAGTGTTCTGGCCAGGCTTGAACCCAGGGATGTCTGGCTCAACTGCTGAGCTCTTAACACCTCTTCAGGATCTTTTCACAGCCTTACCCTACTCTCCCTTCTCCTGACTCTTGTCACTCTCTGAAGCTCACAGCTAAATTGTAACAAAAGAGGAATTTGTGGCTAATGGCTCAGCAGGATTAGGAAGCAACTGCTGGGCACATCTGCTGTGCATGTTGACAGATTCCAGAAAACAAAATTGTTACCAGCTCAACTCACTTTTATGTTCATGGTGGGCACTGGGGTAGTGGGGAGCACTTCACTTGGAGGATTGGTTGCGGGGTAACTACCACTGAGGGCTTCCAGGGGTTCCCGTACCCTCGTGCTATGTGTCTTTCAAAAACACAAAGTTTATTCTGCTTCAGGCAGCAGAGACAGAAATAAAATAAAAAATAATCACAAAATTTAGGAATGAGGTTTGTTTTTTCCAGGCACTGCTATTCCCTGAGGCCATTCTGTGGTCTTTTTATTTGAATCTCAAAGGACAAAAGATTTTTTTTTTTTTTAAGTAGAGGTGGATGCAGGAGAAATCTAGCTATGAGAACGTGCGTGGCAGGTTTCAAGGCAGCCCACGACGTGAGCGGCCTGACAACTTGGTCCCTGCAAGAGGAGGCTGGTGTGGGTGGGATACAGACAGAGACCAGGAGAGAAACAGAAAGTGAGAAAAAGAAACAGAGAGAAAGAAACAGAGCCACACAGAAACACACACACACACACACACACACACACACACACACACACACAGAGAGAGAGAGAGAGAGAGCAAAATAGACCATAAGAAAAGAGAATAAGAGAAGAGAAACACAGAGAGAGGCAGGGATGGAACTAGAAGAGACAGAGACAGAAAGACAAAGAGACAGAGAATCAAGAGAGGCAGGACCTCAGGTCTTCTGGGATTTAGCCAAAGGCACTGCCCACAGCTTGGCCTTCTCTTGACTTCATTCATTCATTCAACAAATATTTAAGACTGCTAGACTTGAGTGGCAACAAAGGCCTCCGTTTCTCAAGCATTTTCCATGTGCCAGGCACCGTACTAAACATTTTACCTGTATTATCTCACTTTGTTCTCACTAGTAACTATATATAGTAGTTATCATTATTATAGATCCATTTTACAGATTGGGAAACTGATACCTCTGGCCAAAGTCCCAGGGGTATTAAGTGATAGAGCCAGGTCTGCCTGCCTAGATCTCTCACTGTGCCATTAGGCCATTCCAATCACTATTGCCCTTCCTCCTTCCTCCTTCCTCTTTCCTGCTTCCTCTTTCCTCCTCCTCCTCCTTCTGCTTTCTTTCTTCCTCCTCTTCTTCCTCCTCTCCTCCTCCTCCTCCTTTTTCTTCTTTTTGTTTTTTTGACACAGAGTCTCACTTTGTCACTCATGCTGGAGTGCAATGGTATGATTTTGGCTCACTGCAACCTCTGCCTCCTGGGCTAAAGCGATTCTCCTGCCTCAGCCTCCCGTGTAGCTGGGATCACAGGCGCCCGCCACCATGCTCAGCTAACTTTTTGTATTTTTGGTGGAGACGGGGTTTTGCCGTGTTGGCCAGGCTGGTCTCAAACTCCTGACATCAGGTGATCCACCCGCCTCGGCCTCCCAAAGTGCTGGGATTACAGGTGTGAGCCACCGCTCCTGGCTCACTATTGCTCTTCTAAATGGGACAGGAGACAGAAAGTGAGGCTCAGCGGGTAGGGAAGGAGCATCTGCTTCAGGAATTCTTCTTGTGGGCAGGGAGATTGCAGGGAGCTGAATTTAAACAGTAAGAAGGCTGTTCCACATAAACATAGGGTTTTTAACACCGTGGAGGGATGGGCAGAATTGGCAAGGAACAATAAATCACGCCCCTAAAAGCACAACCTGCCTGTGTCCTAGGAATACGAGGATTAGAAGAGTTCAAAAATTCACAAACTGATGGCAATTACAATATCAGGTATAAGGAGCTACAGGGTCTTGGGAATTGTTTCTTTTTTTAACAAGGCGCAAACTCACCATATCAGGTGGCTTTGCAGTGAGCACCGCTTGCTTGGTGTGTGGAATCCTTTAGAACAGGGATTTTTAGTCTGAGGATGTGGGTGGACTCTGGTTTGTTAGGAGTCTCCTGAGTTTCGATAGAGCTTTCCTGGTTTGGTTCTCTGGAAGCCGACCCTGAGTCATGGATTCCTCTAGAAGTGGTTCATTTGGAAGTGATACCAGAATGCACCAGAAAAGGAACAGAGAAGTGAGGCTCAGAAAGGAAGAAAGCCAATAAAAGGCATGTTACTGAGCGCTGTGAACAACCGAGGCCCCGATCTCCCTGGGAACTCTGGGGACGGCGCAGAACATGCCTCAAAGGTATCTCTCCCAAGGAAAGGGGGAGTTGGGTATTTACCCCTCAACCCCACCCCTCTTTAGCTGAGGTCCGCTTCCAGGCATATCTCTCTGGCAGTTTCAGATGCCTTATGAGCCACCAGCATAGAGTATTTGATTCTTACCTGTGGGTCTTGAATCCTTACGGATCTCAGACTGATTGTAAAAGTAGGAAAACTGTACGTTACATCAATATAATAACTTTGCAGATGAAGTATAGGTGTTTTGCAAGTATGACTGAATTCTTAATAGCTCTCTGTATGTGTGAAGTTGGGGTGGGGTGGGGAGACAGGATGTATTTTCTTTCTTTCTTTTTTTTTTTTGAGATAAGATCTTGCTGTGTGGCCCAGGCTGGAGTGCAGTGGCACGATCATGGCTCACTGTAGCCTTGACCTCCTGGGCTCAGGAGATCCTCCTGCCTCAGCCTCCCAAGTAGCTGAGACCACAGGTGCATACCACCACAGTTGGCTAATTTTTAAATTATGTATACAGATGGGGTCTCCCTATGTTGCCCAGGCTGGTCTCAAACTCCCGGACTCAAGGGATCCTCCTGCCTTAGCTTTCCAAAGTGCTGGGATTACAGGCATGGGCCACAACGCCTGGCCGATAGGATGTATTTTCTTAATTACTTGAAATACAAATAGTGTTCTATTACCAAGACCTCTTTTAATTTCAAGGGACAGAAACCCAACTCAAACTGGCTTCATCCCAAAGAGAATGTTTGGTTCATATGATTGCAAAGGTGAGAGGTGGGTGGGTCTCACTTTCAGTCCAGCTGAATCTAGAAACTCCAACAACATCACCAGGGATCTGTCTTTTTCTCTTTCTGGGCTCTGTTTTACTTTCTCTTGTTTTCATTTGCAGTCATGATTGCCCTGCACGGCAATAAAATGGCTGCCAGTGGATCCAGGCACACCTCCTAGAGGCCTGGGAGCTCCTGCCAAACGAGTGAGTCAGTTTCCCATTGGCCAGTTTGGACCACGTGACTTTCTCTGAGCTACCTTGAAACCCGTTCTTTGATTGCCCAGGCTGTGGTCAGGTCTTCATGGTGTCAGGAGGGAGGATCACTTCCACTTAACCATGTAGCCCCAGAGCCCCTCTCTCTTTCCTCAAAGGAAAAATTGAGGAACTGTTACCATGAGAAGAGGGCCTGGATTTCCATTATAACCAACATATGGAGTCCCTGAAGTGAAAAAGGGACCCTTCTTTTGGAAAATGTTGAGCTCTAGGCCAAAATGTACCAGGGTCTTTCTAGAGAGACATGCAATTGCTTGGCCATGGTGTATGGCTGCTCTTTCATCATTTGATGAAATCCTTTTGATTATATAACCTCTCAGAAAATTCTCCAGTAGAAAATAGTTGAAAGAAAGGAAGGAAGGACTATGGGGAGGGAAACTGGGGAAGCAGAGCAGAGCAAAGCTTCAAATATTCACTGGAGAGGAGGGCCAGGTGGAAGCCATCTTCCTCCAGATGGGATCCTGGAGTATTGAGGTCAGGTCCAGACTGATAAGAAAAGATGACTTCTAGAGCCACTAGCAAAGCCTCTCGAGATAAAAAAGCACACCCTCCTGCTGATTGTCCTTCATAGTCTTTTTAGCTTTCAGTGGAACAAACTGTGCTGTGATAAACAACCTTGTATAAAAATCCAGACCCAGGATCTGTGGGATCCGTGGAATAAATTAGGATGCAGCACACTATGGCCTATAACTCAGCTTTAGAGCTCTGTTTAATGACCTGAAGAGATGCCCATTCGAGATATGTTCTTTCTCCCTGAATCTATGTTGAGAGAGATAGACATAAAGATATAAATATATCAAGGGCGGGGGCATGGGGGAAGCAAAGCACATAATGACTTCTTTTGAGGAAAACAAAGTCTCTCATACGTATCTTTACGAGCAAAGAGAATGATGTGGAAGGAACCACACCAAAGGGTACCAGAAACATTGATGTTTCAAAGACGTGGGACGAGAGGGGTTGAGAAAGGTTATTAGCTTGCTTACTAGCCCTATGTGTTGCTTGAATCCTATAATCGCATGTGAATTTTTTCTTTTTCTTTCTTTCTTTCTTTCTTTCTTTTTTTTTTTTTTTTTTTTTTTTTTTTTTTTTTAATTGAGACAGGCTGAAGTGCAGTGGTGCAATCTCGGCTCACTGCAACCTCCTCCTTCCGGGTTCAAGTGATTCTCCTGCCTCAGCCTCCTGAGTAGAGTAGCTGGGACTAAAGGCATGGACCACCATGCCTGGCTAATTTTTGTATTTTTAGTAGAGATGGGGTTTAACCATGTTGGCCAGGCTAGTCTCGAACTCTTGACCCCCCCTCAAGCAATCTGCCCACCTCAGCCTCTTAAAGTGTTGGGATTACAGGTGCGAGCCACCACACCCAGTCACGTGTGACATTTTAAAGCATGTGTATATTTCACATGCCATAAAACAAAATGTGAAAAGAAAAAAAATCATTGTATTTGTGAACAGTCCCCCAATATTAAACTCTACGGATATCTACTTGCCCCTACCCCTGCCTTCTTAGAAGGAAGGACACCAAGGAGGGTCCTGCAGGCTGATGGATGGGGAACTGAAAAGGGAGACCTTGCTTGTATGTATCTATGTATGAATTTATTCAGCCTGAGATTTTATTAGTAAAGGAAGTCCTCTCAAGCAGTCTCACCTGGCACAAAAGTTGTGAGATTCACAACGTTGCAAAATTTGCAAATCAAATGGTTCATTTTGTATGACACTGTACTTGCAAGTGGGATTATGTTGATTATGCACTATGAATAGCATATTTTTTCTTTCTTTTTAAAAAATTGGTTGTGGCAAGAACACTTAACATGAGATCTCAACTTTTAACAGATTAAATTTGTTTTTGTTGTTTTTGTTTTTGTTTTATTGAGACAGAGTCTCGCTTTGTCACCCAGGCTGGAATGCAGTGGTATGATAATAGCTTACTGTAACTTCAAACTCCTGTGTTCAAGGGATCCTGCTGCCTCAGCCTCTCCAGTAGCTAGGACTACAAGCATGCACCGTCACACTAAGCTAAGTTTTTAATTTTTTTGTAAAGGTGAGGTCTTGCCATGTTGCCCAGGCAGGTCTCAAACTCCTGATCTCAAGCGATCCTCCGACCTTGGCCTCCCAAAGTGCTAGGATTACTGGCGTGAGCCACTGCACCTGGCCCCGAACGGATTTTTAAGTGTATAACATAGCGTTGTAGAACTTGTTCATCTTATGCATTATTTTTGTATAAGAAGGGTGTGGTGGTAGGGTTGCTAGAGAAAATGCAAGATCCCAGTTAAATTTGAATTTCAGATAAACAACGCTTTTTTTTTTTTGGTATAAATATGTCCCAAATATTGCACTTTCCCATTGGCCCAGCTTGGCTCATGCAACCGTCTCTCCACTAATCATGGAACCTCTGATTGGCCAGACCATGGTCAGGTGTCCCACAGTCAGAACTTTATTATTAATACTACAGATTTATTTAATTTTCAAATTTAATTGGGTGTCTTGTATTTTTATTTTGTACATTTGGTAATCCTACGTGGAAGAAAGTCAAATGGGTAGGGGGTGGGAGAATTCCTGAGTTTGGGGAAGGAGAGAGATTCGAGTAGGTTCCCAGGAATGTGAGACTCTTGGGGACAGAAATGGGTACAGAGGATTTTATAGAAGTTTTTCTGTGTGATGTGCCTGATAATATACTTCCCACTCAGTCCCTTCTAGAGAACATCAGTACAAGTTAGAGTCTTTGAAAGTCTTTTGTGTGGTTCTGTGGTTGGGGGCAGCATTGTATGAGCCCTGGGTCCAAAGCCACCCCATTTTTTATCCGTAACACGCAGCCTGGGCAAGGATGAGTAACAATTATGCTGGTTTCTTTTACTGCCAAGAATGAAGGGCAGCCTGCTAATTCTCCAAATCATATTTTGTTTTACCGGAAAGAATCCATTTCATCAGATGTCTTTGTCCAAAGAAAATAACCATTGTGAGGAAACAGAAGTGTGATTCAGTTTCTGTAGGATTCTCAAGGCCTTCCTTGAGAATCCCATGCTGAGGATGCCATCTGGTGGTTTAAAGGGACCCAGCTTGCCAGTGACACCGGCCCTGCTTTGGGTTTCTCTACTGGCTGATAGTCATTTCTTCACCAAATATTTGAGTGCCTACTCTGTGCCAGGCACCACGATAGCGCCACCAACAATAGTATTAATGACATAGTTTTAGAATGATGCAGGCATACCTTGTTTCATTGGGCTTTGCTTTATTGCACTTTGCAGAGACTAATTTTTTTACAGATTGAAGGTTTGTAGCAACCCTGCGTGGAACAAGTCTACTGATGCCGATTTCCCAACAGCATGTGCTTACTTTATGTCTCTGTGTCATGTTTTGTTAATTCTCACAATATTTCAACTTTTTGATTATTGTTATGTCTATTACAGTGACCTGTGATGGGTAATCTTTGATGTTACTACTGTAATTGTTTTGGGGTGTCATGAACTGCACCCATAGAAGATGGCAAACTTATTCCATAAATGCTGTGTGTGTTCTGACTGCTGCACAGACTGGCTGTTTCACCATCTCTCTTCTAATCTTTGGGCCTCTCTGTTCCTTAAGACACAACAATATTGAAGTTAGTCCAATTAATAACCCTGCAATGGCCTCTAAGTGTTCAAGTGAGAGGAAGAGTTGCCCATCTCTCACTTTGAATCAAGAGGTAGAAATGATTAAGCTTAGTGAAGTAGGTATGTTGGAAGCCAAGACTGGCCGATTGCTAGGCCTCTTTTGCAACTTAGCCAAGTTGTGAATGGAAAGGAAAAGTTATTAAAGAAAATTAAAAGTGCCACTCCAGTGAAAACACAAATGAAAAGAAAGCAGAATAGCCTTATTGTTGATATGGAGAAAGTTTAAAGGTCTGGATAGAAGATCAAACCAGCCATCACATTTCCTTAAGCCAAAGCCTAATTAAGAGCAAGGCCCTACCTCTCTTCAATTCTGTGAAGACTGAGAGAGATGAGGAAGCTGCAGAAGAAAAGGTTGAATCTAGCAGAGGTTGGTTCATGAGGTTGAAGGAAAGAAGCTGTCTCTATAACATCAAAGTGCAAGGTGAAGTGGCAAGTGCTGATGTAGAAACTGCATCAAACTATCCAGAAGATCCAGCTAAGATCATTGAGGAAGGTAGCTACATTACATAATGGATTTTCAGCGTAGATGAACCAGCCTTCTATTGGAAGAAGATGCCATCTAGGACTTTCATAGCTAGACAGGAGAAGTCAATGACTGGCTTTCAAGCTTCAAAGAACAGGCTGACTCTCTTGTTAGGGGCTAATGCAGCTGGTGACTCTAAGTTGAAGCCAGTGCTCATTTACTGTTTCAAAAATCCCAGGGCCCTTAAGAATTGTGCAAAACCTACTACTCTGCCTGTGCGTGTATGACAGCACATCTGTCTATGGCATAGTTTACTACATATTTTAAACCCACTGTTGAGACCCACTGCTCAGAAAAAGATTCTGTTCAAAATATTATTACTCATTGACAATGCACCTGGTCACCCATGAGCTTTGAGGGAGATGTACGAGGAGATTACTATTGTTTTCATGCCTACAAACATAAAATCCATTCTACAGCCCATGGATGAAGGAGTAATTTTAACTTTTAAGTCTTGTTTAAGAAATACATCGTCTAAGACTATAGCCGCCACAGATAATGATTCCTCTGATGGCTTTGGGCAAAGTAAATTGAAAACCTTCTGGAAAGAATTCACCATTCTAGACGCCATTAAGAACATTTGTGATCCATGGGAGGGGGTCAAAATATCAACCTTAACAAGAGTTTGGAAGAAGTTGATTCTAACCTTCCTGGATGACTTTCAGGGGTTTAATACTTCAGCGGAGAAAGTGATTCAAATGTGGTAGAAATAACAAGACGACTAGAATGAGAAGTGGAACCTGAAGACGTAACTGAATTGCTGCAATCTCATGATAAAACTTCATGATGAGAAGCTGCTTCTTATAGATGAGCAAAGAAAGTGGTTTCTTGAGATGGAGTCTAATCCTGGTGAAGCTGCTGTGAACACTGTTAAAATGACAGTGGTGGATTTAGAACATTACATCAATTGAGTTCATAAAGCAGCAGCAGGATTTGAGAGGATCGACGGCAATTCTGAAAGAAGTTCTACTGTGGGTAAAATGCTATCAAATAACATTGCATGCCTCAGAAAAATCTTTCATGAAAGGAAGAGTCAAACTTCACAATTTTGTGACAAATTTTACTGTTGTCTTATTTTAAGAAATTTCCACAGTCACCCAGCCTTCAGAAACCATTGCCCTGACTAGTCAGCAGCTATCAATGCTATCAAGGTAAGGACCTCCAGTAGCAAAAAGATTATGACACGCTGAAGGCTCAGATGATCATTAGCATTTTTAGCAGTAAAGTATTTTTAAATTAAGCTATGTAATTGTTTTTTAGAAATAATGCTATCGCACACTTAATGGACTACAGTATAGTGCCAACATAACTTTTGTATGCACTGGGAAACCAAAAAAGATGCGGGATTTGCTTTGTTGTGATATTAGCTTTATTGTAGTAGTCTGGAACAGAATCTGCATGATCTCCAAGGTGTACCTGTAATTTCTTAGTTCAATGCAAATAAAAATTTATATTGGGAGTATAAGGAAATAAAAACTAGGTCTTTAAGACTTTTAAGCCGTGAAATTAATGTTGAAACTGTGTTTTACTATGCTATGTCATCTTTCAGTGCAAAAGGTTAGTTAATCTTGGACAGTGACATAATATGGAGAGAGAAAGAGAGAGAGGGAGGGAGAGGAGAGGGAGGGAGAGGGCGAAGCTTGGCATGGGAAGTTTGCGGGGGCGCAAGATCTGAAAAGTAGGTAGAACTTTCCAGAAAATGGCATTTATACCTTATCTGTGTTTTTAGATTCCACCTTGATGAACAATTTTCTCGGTTTATACTTTTGCAGGACATGTAGATCTATCACTTAAATTTCACAATGTACATAGCTAGTTTCACGAATTATGTTTTATGATTCTCTCAGGTGGAATGATGTCGGCACCCTCAGAAACCCAGAATTTTCTCTCTCTTTTTGCCTTAAAAAACATTTTTTAAGTTTCATAGACACAGGCGGTACTTGTACAGGTTTGTTACATGGTTATACTATGTCATGGCGATGTCTGGGCTTCTAGTGTACCCATCACCCAAATAGTGAGCATTGTACCAATTGTGCCACCTATAACCCAAATAGTGAGCATCGTGCCATTGTACTTACTGTGAACAGGTAACTTTTCAACCCTTCCTCCCTTTGCCCCTCCCACCTTTCCTCCCTTTTGGAGTCCCCAGTGTTCATTATTTTTATCTTTATGTCCATGAGAACCCATTGTTTAGCTCCCACTGATAAGCGAGAATGTTTCGCATTTGATTTTCTGCTTTTGAGTCATTTCACTTAGAATAATGGCCTGAGTTCCATCCATGTTGCTGCAAGACATGAGTTTATTCTTTGTAATGGCTGCATAGTATTCAATGGGGCATATGTATCAATTTTTTTTTAATCCCATCGTCTACTGATAGACACTTGGGTTGATTCCACGACTTGCTGTTGTGGATAGTATCATGATAAATGCATGAGTGCAGGTGTCTTTTTGATGCAGTAATTTCTTTTTCTTTGGGTAGACACCCAGTAGTAGGATTTCTGAGACCCAGGGTTTTCTGCTTGTCCACCCCGTCATTCTTCATGTGTTGCTTTTGTATTCAAGCTGATCACTTCCATTGTGAGATGGCCATGGAAGTTATGACACATCATGACAGGGTTCAGGGTAGGAAGACAGAGGCCTGGGGCTGGAGCTGTTGCAACTGTGTCTGCCCCCTTTTATCAGGAAAGCGAATACTTTCTGAGAACAGCCCCTCTGCCCCAAGCCAATTTCTGCTGAGGCTCATTGGCCAAAAGGAGTCAAGAGGATCAACCCTAGCAGCGGGAGAGGCTGAAAAAAATGAGTGACAGGATTATCCTAAGTAAAACCAACCACGATGCATTTTCTGTGGCTGGGTTCATAGTTGCTCGGAACAAAATTGGGATTCTGTTAACAAAGGGAAAGGAAACAGATATGGCTAGGTATTTTTGAGTGTCTGCCCCAACATTCTATGACAGTTAGTGTAACTTTTTCTCTTTCTTTTGCATGGGGAGGTAGGAACCCCCTCTTGGAGCATCCCACAGTGATGCAGGAGGAAATCTATCCTCTCCAGGGTCCCTCACCCCACTAAGCTGCTAATCACAGATGGAGTTGAGATTCAAACCCAAAGTTCCAGCTCTTAGCCACTGCCTAATCCATCCCTAACTCCTCCCGGGATATGAGCCAAATAAGGCCAGGCTCCTGCATCCAGGGCATCCCCAGGCTGAAAGAGACCTGCTTTGTTCTGAGCACCCTGGGAAGAAGTAGCTCTGCTCTCTGAAGGTTGGCCTTTAGTGATTTCTACCCTGGCATCCATGGGGGAGCCAGACCTCCTGGGTGCCGTTCCCTCATGTACCAGCTGTGTGAACCTGGGTAAGTGACTTCGCCTATTTGCACTTCAGACACTGCATCTGTAAAAGAAGACGGCTAGTTTCTTTACCCACAAAAGTAAATGAGATATTAAAGTGCATCGAATAGCTAGGAAATCTAAAAAGTATCCTAGAATTTAAAAGGTGTATTTAAAGTGTAAAAAACAGCCAGGTGTGGTGGGTCACACTTGTAATCCCAACACTGTGGGAGGCTGAGGTGGGAGGATAGTGTAAGTGCAGGAGTTTGAGGTTGCAGTGAGCTTGTGACTATACCGTTGCTCTCCAACCTGGACGACAGAGCCAGACTGTTTTTCTAAAATAAAAACATATATAAAATAAAATACAAAAAGCAAAACAAGCCAGGCGTGGTGGCTCACACCTGTAATCCCAGCACTTTGGGAGGCTAAGACAGGTGGATCACTTGAGGTCAGGAGTTCGAGATCATCCTGGCCAACATGGTGAAACCCCGTCTCTACTAAAAATGCAAAAATTAGCTGGGTGTGATGGCGGGTGCCTGGAATCCCAGCTGCTCCGGAGGCAGAGGCAAGAGAATTGCTTGAACCCAGGAGGCGGAGATCACACCACTGCACTCCAACCTGGGCGACAGAGCAAGACTCTGTCTCAAAAAAGAAAAAACAAACAAAACAATAACAAACAAACAAAAAAAACCCCAAAAATAATTAGCTAGCAGTCAACAAATGCCAGCAATTATTATTATCATCGTTACTGTGTTATCCTGACAGGGATCTCTTTGGTCACTTTTTTAGGGTCCTTTCTCTCTCCTGGCCCAGGTCTCTCTATCTTGTTTTGTTTGTCTGAAGCACATCTACTAGTGAGGTAGGTTCTGATCTCAGGAGAAGCTCTGTCTCTTCGCTATTATTCTAAACTTGGAGGACAGCCAGGCCTGGGAAACAGGATCTGGGTTTCTGAGGCATCTGGGGCATGCAGTGACCTTTCCATCTCATCTTTTTTCTTTCCTTTGTCTGTCCTTCCTCGGAATCCCCATTCTTTTACTGACTGAGTGACAAGCCCATGAATGATCAGCTGAGCTCTTGCCCTGCCAGCTGTCCCAGGTTCACTGAATAGGCTTCTCCCCATGGGGCCCGTCAGAAGCCCAGCCTTCTGTCTGCTTTTTCCTTTCTTTCTTTTCAATTTTTTTTTTTTTTTAGATGGAATCTCACTCTCTCACCCAGGCTGGAGTGCAATGGCATGGTCTTGGCTCACTGCAACCTCCGCCTCACAGGTTCAAGCGATTCTCCTGCCTCAGCCTCCTGAGTAGCTGGGACTACAGGTGCCCACCACCACGCCTGGCTAATTTTTGTATTTTTGGTAGAGATGGGGTTTCACCATGTTAGCTATGCTGGTCTCGAATTCCTGACATCAGGTAGTCCTCCTGCCTTGGCCTCCCAAAGTGCTGGGATTACAGGCGTGAACCACCACGCCCAGCCCTTTTTCAAGTTTTTTGAACCAGTGTCTCACTCTATTGCCCAGGCTGGAGTACAGTGGTGCAGCCATAGCTCACTGCAGCCTTGACCTCCTGGGCTCAAGCAATCCTCCTGCCTCAGCCTCCCGAGTAGCTGGAAGTATAGGTGAATATCACCATGCCTAGTCAGCAGCCCTCAGTTTTCTAATGGGAAAAAATTGGACCCCTAATGGAAAGGGGCAGCCCAACATGCACCTAGAATGCTTCCCTGATAAGCCTCCCCCACTTCTCTATGTGTTGTGCATCCTCCATGAAGGTAAAGGGTGAGTGTGGAGCCCCCAAATCCTCCTCCTTGGAAACTACCCAAACTATGGGAGTCCCCATGTGGCTGTCAGAGGGAGTGTCACACATGAGGTCCACCCTTGTCTCTCCCCTATTTCCCTGGGTTGAGGTCTGCCCCTCCCACTATGTGACCCCCTTTCTCCAGCCTCCAGCCACACTGGTTGTCCCTTAGAGGTGCCAAGCTCCTGTTGCCCTCCCTCCACATCCTCCATCTGCCCTGAAAACTTTCTCTGACATTCCTTTACTGCTCTACTCTTGCCTTAGGTCTCAATACCGATCACTTCCTCTATCATTCACCCCCAATCACAAGTCCCCCTGGTGCAACCCCTGTATCTTTCATTCTTGGCACATTTCCTAGCTTGTGCTCATATGTTTATTTGCATAGGTAATTGATTAGCATCTGTCTTCCCAGTAGATTATAAGATCTAAATGAGTAGGGACCATGTTTTATTCTCTGCTATAGCCTCAGATCCTCGTGCACGGCCAGCCACAGCATACTGCTACATGCTACATGCTACATGCTACAGTCAGTCATGCTACTGTCTGCTACAGTCATGTGTACTTAACCACAGGACACTACAGTGCTACTACAAGTCATATGTCACTTAAAGACAGAGATACGATCTAAGAAATGTATCATTAGGCAATTTCAATCATTGTGTGAACATAATAGAGTGTATTTACATAAACCTAGCTGCTATAGGACACTCTACACCTAAGCTATATGGCATAGCCTATTGCTCCTAGGCTACAAACCTGTACAGCATGTTACTGTACTGAATACTGTAGGCAATTGTAACATAATGGTAAATCTTTCTGTATCTAAACATAGAAAAGGTACAGTAAAAATAAAGTATTATAATCTCACGGTACCACTGTCATATATGTGGTCCATCATTGATTAAAACATTGTTACATGGTACATGACTGTATACATATATGTGCGTCTATATATACATAATATATACACACACACACACACACACACACACACATATACATATAAAAACTAGCTGGCCCAGTGTGGTGGCTCACACCTGTAATCCCAGAACTTTGGGAGGCCAAGGTGGGCAGATCACCTGAGGTCAGGAGTTTGAGACCAGCCTGACCAACATGGAGAAACCCCATCTCTACTAAAAATAGAAAATTAGCCAGATGTGGTGGCGCATGCATGTAATCCCAGCTACTTGGGAGGCTGAAGCAGGAGAATCGCTTGAACCTGGGAGGTGGAGGTTGCGGTGAGCCGTGATCATGCCGATGCACTCCAGCCTGGGCAACAAGAGCGAAACTCCATCTCAAATAAATAAATAAATAAATATCAAAAAACTTCTAGCTACCTTCTCAATGATCTTAGAACAATAGCCAATACAGTTCTTGGCAAACAGAAAAGGCCTTTGAAGTTTCAAATATGTCTAGAGATCATGCAAAGTGATTAGCTGGTTAATCAAATAAAAATATGACACTGATACTATAGAATACAATAACATGGGAGCATTTATTCATAAGATTCTAAGTTATGGGTGATCTGTACTTATAAAATCCTAGCCTATATATTATGATTCTGTTGCGCTTTGGTGTGAACAAACCCCCAGTCTCAGTCAGAAACATCTGTAGTTAAACTACAGAGAGAGATGATGGGATGGCTGGAGAAGAGTGACAGGAACATCTCCAGCTGGCATTTTGGACCTTCTAGGGGAGGCTTCTTCTTTTTTTTTTTTTTTGGAGATAGAGTTTTGCTCTGTTGCCCAGTCCGGAGGGCAGTGGCATGGTCTTGGCTCACTGCAACCTCCGCCTCCCGGTTTTAAGCAATTCTCCTGTCTCAGCCTCCCAAGTAGCTGGGACTACAGGTACCCGCCACCACGCCTGGCTAATTTTTGTATTTTTAGTAGAGATGGGGTTTCACCATATTGGTCAAGCTGGTCTCAAACTCCTGACCTCAGGTGATCCACCCACCTCGGCCTCCCAAAGTGCTGGGATTACAAGTGTGCGCCACCACATGCAGCTAATTTTTAGTAGAGATGGGGTCTCACCATGTTGGCTAGGCTGGTCTCAAACTCCTGGCCTCAAGTGATCCACCCGCCTCGGCCTCCCAAAGTGCTGGGATTACAGGCGTGAGCCACCGCACCTGGCTGAATTCTTTGAAGGACACCTAGGATTGCATGGATTCTGATTGGCCCTATGGTGACTGTGCCTTCCTGGGTGCAGAGGGCATCTCTCGCAGTTCTCCTGTCCTGCTCCGAGCTTCAGGCATGGCCAGTGTGTTCAATGGGAGCACTGTGGGATACAGCTGAAGGATGGACACTAACTCCCTTTATGGCTGGGGCTTTTTGGAATTCCCAAGCAGCCATTAAACATTTGAAAAAAGTCAACTCTTTGTCTTCTTACTCTTCCACAGTGCCCCCAGAGATTAAGAGCCATGGAAATTCTTCTCTCTCAAGAAGGGCTCATCTCTTTCTGGAATTTAAGTGATTTGGGTGCATTTGTATCCCCAGATCTCTGACAGCTTTGGGGTTTTTGAAAAAACTTTTTTTTTTTTTTTTTTTTTTTTAAGCTTAAGTGGCTTGTTCTCAAGGTTGGGTGGAAGCAATGATTTCTTGAGCCTTTTATGTTGCAACTGGAGGCAAATGTTCAATAAGCAATTCTTGAATGAATAAATATGATTCTGACCCCCTTATGGGAACTTGGCATTACCAGGCTCAAGAGAGAGATTCTGATATTTTTGCTGATCTCTATTTCATAACCAATACAGTCACAAAACATCACAGCTGGTTTTTCTATTCTTTGTGTATGTGTGTGTGTGCTGAATATTTTGTTGCATTTCACACCAGAGGAAAGACTGTAGATGGAACTGTCTTTCTTATTTCTCACCCCTTGGTCCTCTGCCCAATTGCTGGGGAACAGATTGAACTCAAAGGATTTAAGGACAGCAATTTTGGTGCCACCGCTTGGCCAAATTGTTTTCTTTGGGCTGTGTTGCTCTAATTCCCATCAAGATTTTTCTTCTGTCCTTTCTTCTGGGCATCATTGGGAGAATTGGTTTGTCAAATGGATACAGACCTGGGAGAAAACATCAACTAAAAAGACACCAGTTTTGCCTGCTTCACATCACTTTCTGGAAAGGCTGTAATGTGATCTTTTTGATGGCTGACTCTAAATCCTATGTAATGTGTAGGAAACATTTGATGGTATTTGGGTATATTAGGGCCAAGGAAAGTCACCCAAAAGGCATTTTCTCTGTTGCTTAAGGATGGTAGGGGACACTACTGTAATCAAAGCCTTGTTTTATACTGTCAATTCAACTTTTTTGTAGATTTAGGAAACAATCTGTGAGGAAGCAAACAATGGTGAATGAATTCTCATGCAGGATCATGGCATGAAAACATATGCTTGTCCATAGGGTCTTGCCACTGTAAATGTGCCCGATCTTATCTGATCTTGGAAGATAAGCAGGATCGGGCCTACTTAGTATCTTGAATGGGAGACTGCCTGGGGATACAAAAGCCTACAAGTGCTGCAGGCTTTTGAAAAAGCAAAACAAAAACACACACACTTATCTTACACTGCTAATCTGTGTCTGTCATGTTAATAGACTTCCAATTTATAAAGGGTAGATCAAGAAGTAGTTACGAAACTCTTAGGTTACCTGCAAACCCTCGTTTAAAAAAACTCTCTATCCTACAGAAAGCCATACAAGAAAGAAGTGGGGCCAGGTGCAGTGGCTCATGCCTGTAATCCCAGCACTTTGGGAGGCCAAGGCACGTGGATCACTTGAGCTCAAGAGTTCAAGATCAGCCTGGGCAGTATGGTGAAACCCCATCTCTACAAAACAAACAAACAACAACAACAAATCCCCCCAAAACAAAAATTAGCTGAGCTGGGCATGGTGGCAGGTGCCTGGAGTTCAGCTACTTGGGAGGCTGAGGCAAGAGAATCACTTGAACCCGGGAGGCGGAGGTTGCGGTGAGCTGAGATCGTGCCACTACACTCCCGCCTGGGTGACAGAGTGAGACCCTGTCTCAAAACAAAAAACAAAAAAGAAGTGCACAGGGTAGACCCTCTCTGCCCAGAGTAGAAGTGGTTTAATCAAAAAAAAATTAAGCACAATTAAAATCCTTGTAATTCTATCTTTTCTCCTTGCTGACCTCACCAATGGCCACTGTTTCACCATATCATGTTCCAAAACTTTGGCATTAAGTACACTATCAATTTCTTTCCTTCCTTTTTATATTTATTTATTTATTTATTTATTTATTTATTTATTCATTTATTCATTTATTTTTGAGAGGGAGTCTCACTCTTGTTGCCCAGGCTGGGGTGCAATGGCGTGATCTCGGCTCACTGCAACCTCCACCTTCTGGGTTCAAGCGATTCTCCTGCCTCAGCCTCCCCAGTAGCTGGGATTACAGGTGCCCACCACCATGCCTGGCTAATTTTTGTATTTTTTAGTAGAGACAGGGTTTCACCATGTTGTCCAGGCTGGTGTTGAATTCCTGACCTCAGGTGATCCACCCACCTGGGCCTCCCAAAGTGCTGGGATTACAGGCGTCAGCCACCACACCTGGCCTCTTTCCTTCTTAACATGCCTATTTTGCTTATTTTAAGGGTAAGCATTGATAGAGGACAAAGACAAAATGTAACCTCATCAAGACTGAAGACTATCACTCCCTTTTGTTGAGATCTTTCATCCATCCTTTCCTGGTCTCTAACTGCCTCATTTTCATCCTCTTACAATTCCCTCCTAGCTAACAGTTTTAGTCCCATTAGTATTAGAGGTGATATAATGAATCATGAAAGCAAAACTAACCAGAATTCTGTCACTCAGATTTTTTTCTTTTTTGAGGAAAGATCCAAGCTCTTAAAAACACTGATTGCTGATGTGGGAATTTTTTTTCATCTCAAATATTATTACTGAGATGGAAACATTGGTTTCAGAAATGTCAATTGAAAAATTTCTAAATGTTAGGGGCTTTTTTTTTTTTTTTTAAGAAATGAGCAAAGGAAAAAAGAATTTAAAAAAAAAAACAAAGAAATGAGCTAGTGTGCCCTCTTTTGAAAACACTGTTTAAATCTGTGTGTTAATTGAAAGACATTATTTTTTGTTTTTTTATTTTTGGTGTTTATTTTTTCTTTTTTATTTTATTATTATTATACTTTAAGTTTTAGGGTACATGTGCACAATGTGCAGGTTTGTTACATATGTATACATGTGCCATGTTGGTGTGCTGCACCCATTAACTCGTCATTTAGCATTAGGTATATCTCCTCATGCTATCCCTCCCCCCTTCCCCCACCCCACAACAGTCCCCAGAGTGTGATGTTCCCCTTCCTGTGTCCATGTGTTCTCATTGTTCAATTCCCACCTATGAGTGAGAACATGCGGTGTTTGGTTTTTTGTCCTTGCGACAGTTTACTGAGAATGATGATTTCCAGTTTCATCCATGTCCCTACAAAGGACATGAACTCATCATTTTTTATGGCTGCATAGTATTCCACGGTGTATATGTGCCACATTTTCTTAATCCAGTCTATCATTGTTGGACATTTGGGTTGGTTCCAAGGAAAGACATTATTATCATCAGAAGGGGAAGGTTAATTTTCAATGAAATTACTTTGAAATCTTAGGCTTTTTTTTTTTTTTTTTTGGTCAGTCAGCTTTCTCAGGTTGAATGACATCTTTAAAGTTTCGATTCCACATTTACTTATATTTTTAGGCTTTCCCACATTTGACCAACTTACCAAGGTGTTGGCATCACAATAAGCTGCATTTTTAGGTGCTAAAAATATTTGTTGATGAATTGATTGACAATTGACTTGGGCAATAAGTAGGTGTAAAAGATGCTGTAGGTGCTTTGCCCATATTCCTTTGGTAGTTGCTTTCCCATGAACTCTACTTGATGCTTTCTACCTGCAGGCATATATAACTCTCTTTCTCTGAGCACAGGGAATCCCAGAGGTGCCTAGGAGTTAATGCCTCCCAGAAACAACTCAATTAGTTACAATTGGGAACTGGTGGATAAATACCTCAGCTCCCTCACTGCTCAGAGGGAACAACCCTGAGGCTTTTTCTTCACCATCTCGCAGAATTATCCAGTGTGATGGATTCCCAGTTGTCCCCGGGAGTAACTTGCTTGACCAATGCACTTTTTATTAGTTTAATTTTCTTTCTAGTCTCACTTTACCACTCCTCTACTGGTACTCTGTGGAACTGCCTAGCAAATACATTATTTGCTCTTGAATTTTTATCTGAAGGTTTGCTTCTGGGGGAGCCCAACCTAAGATATGGGGGTAAGTCAAATATGCCTATATCTTAAGAGTTGTGAAAACATTCTCCTGTTTTTCTCTGAGAAATAGCAACATCATTGCAAGACTTTAGCATGGACACCATAGCTCATTGGAGTGGTCACCTTGCATTTATAGGGCTTTGGGAGTGTGTCAGTTAATTTTTGTCAATTTGACTCGGCCATGGGATGTCCAGCTATTTGGTCAGACATTATTCTGAGTATCCTCATGAGGGTGCTTTGGTATAAGATTAACATTTGAATTGGTAGACTAAGTAAAGCAGATTGCCCTTCCTAATGTAGAACCCTCATCCCATCAGTTGAAGGTCTGAATATAACCCAAAGACTGACCCTCCTATCAGTAACAGGGAACCCCTCCTGCCAGACTGCTTTGAGCCAGGACATTGTTCTTTCATGACCTTTGGATTTGAGTGAAAGTATCTGCTCTTCTTGTGTCTTATGCCTGCTGGCTTCCAGACCGGAACTTACATCATTGGTTCTTCCAGGTCTCAGGCCTTAGGACTTGGACTGGAACTACATATCAGCTTCCCGGGTTTCCAGCTTCCTGGCTGCAGATCTTGGGACTTCTCACTCTTCAAAATAGCATGACCCAATTCCTTATACTCTCTCTCTCTCTCTACACACACACACACACACACACACACACACACACACACTCACTTTATTGGTTTTGTTTCCTGTGGAAGTGGCTTTGGAATTGGGTAATGAGTAGAGGCTGGAAGGGTTTTGAGGTGCAAGCTAACCTACATTGCCGTGAACAGAATGTTGGTAGAGATATGAACATTTAAGGTCATTCTGCACTTTGGGAGGCTGAGGCAAGTGGATTACTTGAGCCCAGGGGTTCGAGACCAGCCTGGACAATGTGACGAAACCCCATTTCTACAAAAAATAAAACACTTAGCTGGGTGTGGTGGTGCACGCCTGTGGTCCAGCTATTTAGGACGCTGAGGTAGGAGGATCAACTGAGCACAGGAGGTCCAGGCTGCAGTGAGCTGTGATCACTTCATTGCACTCTAGCCTGGGTGACAGAGTGACACCCTGTCTCAAAAAAAAAAAAAAAAAGGTCATTCTGGTCTGCTGAGATCTCAGACAGAAACTAGAAACATGTTATTTGAAACTGGCATTAAGACAGTCCTACTTGTAAGTGAAAAAGGACTTAGCTGAACTTCGTCCTAGTGTTTCATGGAAGGTAGAATTTGTGAACAATGAAACTGGAGACGGTAGCCCCCCCTTATCCATGGTTTTGCTTTCTTCATTTCAGTTACCCAAGGTCAACTGCCATCTGAAAATCTTAAATGAAAAATTCCAGAAATAGGCTGGCCGCAGTGGCTCACGCCTGTAATCCTGGCCTTTGAGAGGCCGAGACCAGTGAGTCACCTGAGGTCAAGGGTTTGAGACCAGCCTGGCCAACAAGTCGAAGCCTTGTCTCTACTAAACATACAAAAATGAGCTGAACATGGTGGCAGGCACCTGTAATCCCAGCCACTCAGGAGGCTAAGGCAGGAGAATCGCCTGAACTCTGGAGGCAGAGGTTGCAGTGAGCTGAGATCACACCACTGCACTCCAGCCTGGGCAACAGAGCAAAAACTCTGTTAAAAAAAAAAAAAAAAAAGAAAAGAAAATTCCAGAAGTAAACAATTCATAAGTTTTACATTGCGCCCCATTCTTCTGAGTAGCATGATAAAATCTTGCACCATCTCATTTTGTCCCACCTGGGAAATGAATCACCCCTTTGTCTAGCATATCCATACTGTCTATGCCACCTGCCTGCCCATCACTTAGTAGCCATCTTCATTGTCAGATGGACTATTGTGGTATTTCAGGGTTTGTGTTCAAGTAACCTTTTCTTTACTTAATAATAGCCCCAGAGTTCAAGAGTAGTGATGCTGGTATATTGTTATAATTTTTTTATTTTAATATTATTCTTCATCTCTTTATGTACCTAATTTATGAGGTAGAATTTATCATGGATATGTATGTATATGAAAAAACATACTATGTATAGAGTTCAGTACTATCTGTGGTTTCAGGCATCCACTAACATCAGGTAAGAGGGAACTACTATATTTAGCTGAGGAGATTCCAAAGCAAATTGTTGAAGGAGTGGCTTGGTTCCTCCTGACTGCTTATAGTAAAATGTGAAAGCAGAGAGATTAATTAAAGAAGTGAGAAGTCACGCCTATAATCCCAGCACTTTTGGAGGCTGAGGCGGGTGGATCACCTGAGTTCAGGAATTTGAGACCAACCTGGCCAACATGTTGAAACCCTGTCTCTACTAAAACACAAATATAAGCTGGGCGTGGTGGCATGCACCTGTAATCCCTGCTACTTGGGAGGCTGAGGCAGGAGAATTGCTTGAAACTGGGAGGCAGAGGTTGCAGTGAGCCTAGATTGTGCCACTGCACTCCAGCCTGGGCAACAGATCAAGACTGTCTCAAAAAAAAAAAAAAAAAGTGAGAAATAACAATAGAATTCTCAGCTCCCAACTGACAGAATCAATTTCCTCTTGGCCAAGTAGACCCCAGAGAAACTGAAGCTGAGTTTCTGGCCATGATGGGATGGGGGTCAGACACACCTCATTATCCCCTTGCCCTCAATAATTGCCATCAGTCTTTCTTCTCTAAGGGCTAAACAGAAACCAGCCCTTTCAAAAGACTCCACACTGATAATGTAGATAACTAGCTTATTTCCTAATAAGCTACATCTGTCTTTGTACAGAACAAAGACAAGATGAGATTAATCATTTCTTCGCCCCTCCCTGAGATGTCTGCTTCCTCTATTCCTTTTTTCTTCAAACATTCATCGTATCTTATGTAAAATGTAAATTTTTGGGGCACTAACTAAAGTCTCTCACAACTATGTAATCATTTACCTCATTGCCCCCTCCTTCCTTTTAAGGAAAATGTAGAACTACTAAACCTCTTAAGAACCTCTCTGGAAAATATAGCCACAGATGTGTCTGTGACTCACATTTTTCCTGGGTGCACCCTTCAGCTGGCTCCATAAACCTTGATTCATTGAGACACCTGCCTCCATCACTCATTTTGGTTGTCAGAAAAAACAGTTAAGCAAAAAGGAAGCAGAATTTGAAGATTTGGCAAAATTTCAGCGTATCCATATTGCAAAAAAAAAAAAAAATAGAATGCTTGTTCTGAAGAGAACACTGAGGATGTGCCTGAACAATCACGTGGTGAAGAGATCACAAGGCCAGGAATGGCGGCTCATGCCTGTAATCCCAGCACTTTGGGAGGCTGAGGTGAGGGGATCACTTAAGCCCAGGAGTTCGAGACCAGCCTGGGCAACATAATGAGACCCTGTCCCTATAAAAAAAAATAAAAATTTAAGTTATAGAGATCATGAGTACAACTCATGGACTTCATCAGCTATCTTGGCAGAATCCAGGAATGGAATTATACCATTGAAGACACTACCAGTTTGAACTAAAGTGGGTAGAGAAAGCAGGACAGAATGAAGGATAACTCTCAACCTTCTTGGAGTCTACAGAACCAAACCATAGGGCCATCAGCTGCGAATGTGTGCTAAGAATGAACCAGAAGGTGATTAAGGAAACATCAGGGATGCCACTGCTACCATAGGTCCCAGAACCAAGGTGTTTTCTCCTCTGTTTTCAAGGGTAGGGCTGTGTGTCTGGTTTCAGCCAGGACAATCCCATCCAGTGCCTCAGGAGTGGGCTACTCTTTGAAGAAAGCTGTGTGAACAGGGCAGCTTGAAAGAGCCGTGGAGGTGATGCTGCCACCTCAGTGGGCCTTTAGGGCAGAGCATCAAACCAAAGAAGCTTATTCTCAAGTCTTGAGATCTAATGGAATTTGCCTTGCTAGGTTTTGCACTTGCTTGAAACCCGACACCCCTTTCCTCTTTCCTTATTTCTCCCTTTTGGTACAGCAATGTCTGTACTATGCCTGTCCCACCATTGTGTTTTGGAAGCACATAACTTGTGCGGGGTCACAGATTTACAGATAGAGAGCAGTTTGCCTCAGGATAAATCATACCTTGAGTCTCACTCATACCTGATTTAAATGATATTTAGATGAGACTTTAGACGAGTCGATGGTGTTATGAGTTAAGACTTTGGAGGCTGTTGGAGTGGATGTATTTGGTATGCAAGAAGGACATATATTTTGGGGGTGCCAGGTGTGCAATGCTATAGACAACTGTGTCCCTCCAAAATTCATGTGTTAAAGCTCTAACCCCCAATGTGACCGTAGTTGGAGATAAGGCCATTAGCAGGCAATTAAGGCTAAATAAGGTCATAAGGATTGGACCTCATTTGATAAGACTGTGGCCTTTTAAGAAGAGGAACAGCTGCCTCTCCCTCTTTCTCTTCCTCTCCTCCCCTCCTTCCTGCCCTTTCCCTTCCCTCCACTGTGTGAAGACACAGCACAAAGGTCATCTATAAGCCAGGAAGCGAGCTCTCACCAGGAACTGAATTGGCTGGTACCCTGATCTTGGAGTTCTCAGCCTCTAGAACTTTGAGAAACAGGTTTCTGTGTTTAATTCGTCTAGTCTGTGGTATTTTCTTATGACAGGCTGAGCTAAGACAGGGAGGATGGTGGAACATCGGATGATGGCAGTGCCGTCAAACCCATGTTGTCCCAAACATCCCTTGAAGGTCCCAGAACCATTCCAGAGTGGGATGTCCTGTCTTAGCATTCAAAGTATCTGTAGGTGTTACCCCAACCCAGTCCCCAGAAACTGGAAACATTCCACTTGGTGCCATCCTGAAGTGTCTGTAACAAAAATCCCACACACTTGAGTCTTTTTCATCTGTTTTATTAGCATCAATATATACAAAGTGGAAAATGACTTAATTTCATTATTCTAGCTTAGAAAGTTTGTTTTGCTTTTTATTCTGTTTGGCGATAAAATGGAAATGAAAATTTCCCAGGAGAATGCCTACCTTTGGGGGTGCTGAACAACTCAAATAATATCTGACCTCAAATGACTCGTCATGCCTAGTCAAGGACATAGGAAGGTCATGCCCTTTGGATTCACTCGAAGGGCATTTTTGCTTGAGGCCCCTGCTTCAGCCTAAAGCTACCCACGTATTTGCCAAATCACTACTTCTTATACAACCCTCCTGATGATGCAGACGCTTTGCTTCCTTCTGGGCTGTTTGGCAGTCTTCAAAGCTATCAGCCTGAGGTTCTGTAGGCTCTCCAAGGGGTGAGCTTCAAAGGATCATAGTTAAAGCACATCTATGAAACTAAGTAAGAATGGCCATCAGGTAGCGATCAGAATACTTATGTTAGCTAAATAATTCTACAAAAAAAAAAAAAAAAGCAAAAAGCTGAGCTCCAAGCTAAAGAGGGTCGAGTGTGTGCATTTTTAAAGCACAGGGTGTTAGCTGACAGATACAGCTTATATGAATTAGCATGTAATACATGCCATCACATGCATTGTCTGAAGCTCACAATCTCTGTAAACGTATTTCCCCACTGTTTTAAAAACAAAGAGTGGCTTGTAGGAAGGCTCAGTCCATTCTCGAGTTTCTCAAGAGTGTACCCTATTCAAAAATATTTAATCCCAACGGGTTTTAATATTGATCTTATAAAAACAGACGTATATGAACTGTAATGAGATGCCTTGCACATTTTTGGCACTATTATTTTTTTACCTTTATGTATTACAAATACACATTCAGATATTTTAAAAAGAAAAATAGACACCATCCTGTCTTTTCAATCACACTGTACATTGTTGAACTCGTATGATCTGTCTCTAGGCTAAAACAAACTTTTAAAACATGGTTACAGGTGTGGTACTACTAAGACAGAACTGAGACACTGGTCTTCTGAAAAAAACAACAACGACAACAACAACAACAAAAAAATAAAAAACCCAATGTCTTTTCTATCTTTCCAATAGTCAATAAGAACATCTGGGGTGTGGCCTGGCTAGTTTTGGGGATAGGGTTAGAATAAAGATTTATATTTTGTCAGTCTTTATAAAAGGCAAATGTTTAGTTTTCACATAACCATAATACGTTGTAAAATCAAATATTATTAGTTGAGTTCTTCATTCCAGGTGACCCAGGGTTAGGGTTAGAATAAGCATCAAATAAAATGGATTGGGTTCTGCCTTCTAAGGAAAGGTTACATGATTTGTGTTATCTTTCTCCAAACATGACATTGTTCACTAATGGCCTAGAACACTTCTCTGGTTCTTGCATTAAATGGGGCTTTGGGTCCTGGAAAGCAGCCTTTAGCTATTTCTTGCCATGGACCACACATGCATGCCTTCAGGAGTATATGTGCAAGATTCTTTTCTGGCAGAAGGAAAATATTCTGGTCTTAGACCCCCAAGATTGAAGTCTGAGTTCCTGCTGGCAAGGAGGGTACATGTGTGCATAAAACCGACTTTCCCTATCTTGCTTAAGATATTTCCAATGTAACCGCCAAAACATAGACTCCCCGCTATTCTCCCTATGGCCAGAAAGGTCTTTGCTTGTTTGAAAACCAGCAGACTTGAAACAATTCCAGAGAGAATGGGAGGGCACCAAAGAGGGTTCCAAATGCCACTGAGCCTGTGTGCCTGTCCAAGCCATTGACTGTCACTAACATGTCACCGGTCCCAGGGAGGTGAATCTGCTTCACACATACTATTTCTTCCATGCACCCGCACCCTCCACCTTCTCTTTATACCTGTATTTAGAAAATAATCTTCCAAAGAGTCACACACTCACCGGTTTCACTGGGTTGGGGGAAAACAGACCCTGGTAAAATAAGAGGAATGCCAGTGTGATTAGATGTGGGGCTATGGAATCCTTTCTGAATGAAATTCCTCTCTCTGTCTTCATTGATGTTCAGATCAGATGATACAGGATTCCACTGGACGGTTTGCTGTGATTTAAAATCCCCTGCCCCTGTTCTCTGCACCTCCTCAGTCAGCATTCACACCACCCTCCAACATCCAGACAGCTTCAGAGAATAGAAAAACAGTTTCTTCTCATAGGACCCTCCCGCCCCCTGAAATACTTGATGGCAAGTATATTCTGAAGATGACACCTTTTAAAGAATCAGTGCACTTGAGTCTCCTCTATTTTGAGGGCTGAGATATTCCAGAACCCCAGGAGAAACCAGAGCTCACCCCTAGATTTCCAAACATGGCACCTCCTTTTTCCCATCACAAATCATTGTCATTGTATGAGTGGGGCCGCTGGTGCCTCCCAAGCCTGTGTGTTTATTACCACAGCTTGAGAGTGGCTTGCTGAACATGGTGATCGATCCTGGCACTCATAGCATAAATTACGTGCTCTTTCATCGTTGAAAGAGTGTCAAAGAAAAGAACATTTTATTAACCAAATTCCCTTACCCAATGATCCCCCTCACCCAATTCTTCATTGGAACTCTCAAATCTCTCATTTTTCTCTGAAAAATTCCCTTTGGTCATTTATCACCTTTTTAGAAAGAAAACGTTTTCTTGTTTTGTCACTGTCCAGCGAGGCCAGAGTGGTAAAAGACAATGTTTACATAACACCTTTGCTACCTTCAGAAGAACCACGAGAGGGAGGGGCTGTGGAAAAACCTTTCAGAAGCTGGCAAAATGGGAAGAGAGGACACAGAATTTGTTTTGGAGCACAGCTCCCCAAATGGGTTTAAGTACCCATGCTAAATTCCAACCCAAACTAAGCCAACAAGAAATACCCTTTCCAACCTGATCTTGGGACTTAGATTTGTACTGAAAACACCATGGGCATGGTTCCCAAAGATGCATGCAATTCGATGCAGCCTTAGCATGGCATTGCTGATGGGAGAAACTCCATCTGTTGTTTTGTGTTTTTGCTGCCACGGTTTGCCGTTTTGCAAGTCTTCCACCTGCCATCAGAATTGAGGCTGTAACATGAATTTGGTGAGGCCACGAAACATCCAAACCCACACCTATTTCACTTTTAAATATAATAAATACAGGGAAGAAAACAGTAAACCTTCAATAAAGAGTCTAAAGAAAAGACAGTCGACATTCTGGGGTTTCAATCAAATGCCACATGGTCTCTGGATGAATGTCTCGAGGAGACTGTGGTTGAGTTCACAAGTCCCCTTCTCAAGTGTAGCTCTCTTTAGATAGAAACCTCATACTCTCTGGTTTCCTGCAAGAGAGAGAAGCACGGATTTGTCAAACGCTTGTGTGGTAGAGGGATATACACAGGGGGATGCAGTTCTTTGCACCTCCGTATGTCCATGCCCTTGGTCGTGACTTTGCAGTGCCCTCCTACTCTGACCCTGACTTGCTTTTGCCAATGGGTTATAAGGAAATGGCGTACAACAGCTGCTTGAAACATGCTTGTGTGTTTCTGCTCACATCCTGTCCATCTGTCATCACCATGAGCAGGGCATGCCCTGCTAGCCTTTCGTCTCTTCAGGAAAATGAAGGACACAGAGAGCAGAGCTGAGTCACCCAGCCATCAACCAGACAATGCCAGGATTACCATCCAGCTGAAATAAGCCTAAAATGCTGTCCCACAGACTGATGAGCAAATGAATGCTTGTTGCATTAAGCCATTGAGTTCAGAGATCTTTGTTACTCACCATTACTATAGCTCTGGGTCACTGATACACTCTACTAATAAGTATTCATTCACTTCTAGTCTCTAAAACTCTCCTTTATTTCAGTCTGACCTTTTCCCATGATTTCAAAGCAAGCTACATAGAATGCAAAATAACATATGCCCTAATCTACCATTGCCATGTGAAATGACTACAACATAGGGGTAGTTTGATTTCTTCAATATTTATGGAGTGTGAGTAATGTATTCCAAGCCCTAGGGACAAGGAGCAAGGAGATAGAAGAAGGCTCAGCCCTGGAAGTTGTCACTGTCACATGCTTTAATGGAAGTCTCCAGCTCCCATTCAGCCAACACAGATATGCAATCACATCTATGCTTCATGGTACATGGGATTGTGGTGGGCAGGCCCCAAGGTGGTCCCCATGATCCCCACCTCCTGGGGCTCATACCTTTGTGGGCTTCCCTCCCTTTAAGGGTGGGTAGAGCCTGTGACTTGATTCTAACTAGGAGAATACACAGGTGCTAGGATGTCACTTCCATGTTTGCATGACACAGGATTGTGACTTCTGTCCTCCAAGATGACTCTCTCTCTCTTGCTGGCTTCGAAGAAGCCAGCTGCCATGTCATGAGCTGCTCTATGGAGAGGCCCACATGGAAGAAACTGAGGGCGGCCCCTAGAAGACAGCCCACAAGAAATTGAGGCCCTCATTCTAACAACCTGCAAGGAACTGAATGCTGTCAACAACAATGTGAGTTTGGAAGTGGATCCTTCCCTTGTTGAGCCTCAGATGAGACTGCAGCCCAGTTACTGCCTTGTTTGTAGCCTGTGAGCCATAAAGCAGGGGGTCCAGCTAAGCTGTGCCTGGCTTCCTGACTTATAGAAACTATGAGATAATAAATGTATGTTGTTAATTTAGGCCCCTAAGTTTGCAGTAATATTGTTACACATCAATAGATAACTAACACAGGAGATCAGAGGAAGTGGAGGTGAAGGAAGGTTAGCAGGATAAGAAACAAGTCAGGTTTATTCCTCCCAAACGTTGGGAGATGGCTGCACATCGTTACACAGTGAATTTGAAGGATGGTGGTTTTGCAAAGTCATAACCAGCCTTTTGCTTCCTTGCATGTGCCCTGGACCTTTGCCCATGCTCTCCCTTCTGTCTGGCATCTTCTTCAGCCCATCGTCCAAGCTCTGCCCACTTCCCATGTCTCAGCTTTACTCTCACTTTCTCAACGATGCCTTCCCCAGCTCCCTCTAAGTGTCCCCGTTATACATTCTCCTAGTGCCCTGTTCAATTTTTTCATAGTCCTTAAAAAGTATTATTTGTTGTAATCAAAATATTCATGGGCACATCGGATTGTTGGAGGTTCGAGGGAGGCAAGATAGCATCATGATTAAGAGTGTCAGGTTGAATTTGCATCCTGGCTTCAGGCTGTGCATCCTGGCTGTGTGGCACCTTGGCCAAATTATTCTTTCCTCTCTCTGGACCTCAATGTCCTCATCAATCAATTAGAGATAACTGTGGAACCTATTGCAGAGAGCTGCAAGGATTCAAGGAGATTATGCATTTAAAGTGCCCAGCACATGGCATGTATTATTATTGATAATAATAATTCACAAGACGGTAGGCTCATTAATGGTGTAATCTGTGTCTATTGGGGTTCATGACTATGTTCCTAGCACCTAAAACAGGGCCTGACACTCAAATGTGCAGGGATGTTTCACACTGCCATTGAATAAAGGGTGGAGCCCAGTGGGATGTGTGGGAATGCTGCACGTTGCCACCAGGCCACCGGTGGTCTGCTCTCTGTGGGTCTTGGGTGCAGCCTCTTTTTTCTGTGGGTGTTCTGCTGACAGTAATCAGCCTCCTAGGCTCATCCTCAGCACCAATCACCTGCAAAGAGAGCTGGGTTCTCCCAGCATTTATCTCTTCAGGGCTCTTCTTGGGGATAAGACAGGACCACTGGCTGTGGCTCTTGTGAGCAATAGGAAATGAAATGTTTTGTCTTCTTGTTGGCGAATTCAGAGCAAAGAGGAAGGGAATTGGGAAGAGACGAGAGAGACCAACTCACCCCTGTCTCGTAAATGGGGTTGTCAAACTCGGTTTCCACGGTGATCTGGCTGTAGGGGTGGGAGTACATCAGAGGCAGGCGGAGGTTGGAATAGTAGCGACATCTGGGGGAGAGAAAGGAGAGAGAAGTTACTTCTCCCCAGCTAGGAGACACATTACAATATTGAACGGGAACAGTTGGTGCCACTTCCTGAGCAGCGGCACCTCTGTGAATGACAACGAGGATGTGTGCAAACAGCCTTTTGCAGGCGAGAATCCTAGTGAGGTGAAAGCAGAAATCATAATTGCTCTCAACTTGCAACCCAGGCAGCGAGAACCAAAGCCTTGTGATCTCCCCTTACTAGGGAGGGGGGCAGAGCTTAATTTGTTTTCTCCTGGAAGGTCATTCAAGTCCCTCTTGAATGCCAAGGGAAACAAGAACAAGAATGAGCATTTATTGAGCACCTACTGCATGCCATATTGCCTTAGATCAGCCTTCCTTGACCACCTATTTATTTATTTAGAGACAGGGTCTTGCTCTGTCACCCAGGTTGCAGTGCAGTGGTGCCATCTCAGCTCACTGCAACCTCTGCCTCCTGGGCTCAAGTGATTCTCCTACCTGCGTGCACCACCACACTTGGCTAACTTTTTAAGTGTTTTTTTGTTTGTTTGTTTGTTTGTTTGTTTGTTGTAAATAGGCGAGGTCTTACTATATTGCCCATTGCCCAAGCTGGTCTCAAACTCCTGGGCTCACGCAATCCTCCAGCCTTGGCCTCCCAAAGTGCTGGGATTACAGGGATGAACCACCATGCCTGGCCCCTGACCACCTATTTAAAGGTGATTTGTCTGTTACTCACCACACCTACCTGTTTCCTTCATTGTGTTTATCTTAGTGTGTTATAATTTATTTGTGTATTTACTCTACCCTGACCCCAGTAGACTGTGGGATCCATAAGGGCAGGGATGATTTATTTTAGTCACATTCCTGCCTCAGGACCTTTGCACATGCTGTTCGTATATTTGCATAGATTTATTTTGTTTTTGAAATGGAGTCTTGCTCTGTTGCCCAGGCTGGAGTGCAGTGTCATGATCTTGGCTCACTGCAACCTCCTCCTCCCAGGTTCAAGTGATTCTCCTGCCTCAGCCTCCCAAGTAGCTGGGATTACAGGCACCCACCACCATGCCCAGGCTAATTTTACTTTTTATTTTTTTAGTAGAGACAGGGTTCCACCATGTTGGCCAGGCTAGTCTCGAACTCCTGACCTCAAGTGATTCGCCTGCCTTGGCCTTCCAAAGTCCTGGGATTACAGGTGTGAGCCACCACGCCTGGCCTGCATAGGTTTCTCATGATCACTTTCAAGTCCTTGCTCAAATGTCATTTCTCAGTGGGGCCTCCTCTAGCTACGCTATTTAAAAGTCCACCACCACTTCTATTCCAGAATTCTTGCCCCCTCCCAGCCTTCCTGCACTTATCAGTTTCTAACACTATATATTTTCTTATATACTTTGCTTATTTTCTATCTTTCCTTGTTAGAACCTGAACCCCAGGAGGGCAAATATTTCCTTCTATTTTTTTTCACAAATGATGTTTCTAGAACCGAGAAAACTGCCTGGCACCTAGTAGGGGCTCAACAACTGTGAATGTGAATGAATGAGTGGCTATTTTGGGGCATGGTTTAATATCTTCCTTCTGCATCAAATGCAAGTTTCTAGACCCTTAACATCTGGGACAATGTCTAATATACAACAGATTGTCAATACATATTTGTTGAATAAATGAGTGAATGCGTGAGTGAGTGATGGAAGGAACGAATCAACGTGCCTGGCAATATGTCATGTCTGTGTCCCCCACTAAATCATAACCTCCTTGAGGGCAGGAATAGTATTTGTCTTACTGGCTTGGAGGCTTCATAATTGCCCAATGTAAATATTTATCCCACAGACTTGGGCTGAATCTGGGCATCTCTGAGATCACACAAATGCCACTATGCCCGAGCTCCGGGTGGAGACCCTGAGGCTCAGAGAGGTGAACCGCCCAGTCCCTCTGAACACTGGTGGCTGAGTGCTTGGCAGTCGTCTCCCCCATCAGCTCCCTACCTTGTGATGTAAATGTAGGCTCCTCCCAGCAGTAAGGAGATGATGAGGACCGGAATGAAGATAGCCAGGGCCATGTTCCCCCCTTCCAGCGACGTCTCTGCTGCTGCTTCTGCTACTGAACACATGAGCCAGTGAGGTCCTCATTTCCCAGGTAGCTAACTCCCAGTGAGTGCCCAACTACCCAGTTCTCCACCCTTTGGAGACAGCTTTCCAAGGTCTAAGGCTCTGGGAGGGCCTTAGACCTTGCAGAGCCATCGCCAAAGACTAGAGGAAATGGTGGTGGTCCTTTGCAAGGAGTCCCAGACTCATCCTTTGGTGGGTTGTCCATAGGAGCTACAGAGAATTACACTGTTTGAAACCCAATCGTACCATTCCCATTTTTGGGGGGCTACAGTTAAAATCTGATTAAAGTTCAATTCCCAGGAAGACTTGGAGAAAATCCCAAATTCAGTAACTGGGAAAGCAGATTTGCTGGACATTCCATGCAGTGGAGAAGAGAAACAGGAATGCGTCTGGACCCCAGATGCAGGAGTGGAGGGCGAATCTGGATTTGTGTGTGTTGTTGAGTTGAACGGTGCTGGTAGTCAGCCACAAGGTTTCTAAGGGATTCTCAGACCTGGTGCTCCCTGTGGACTGGGGAGCTTGTTGCATGCAGACTGATGGGCCCCTCCTAGACCTTTTGAGTTCCACTCTCCAGTCCACGAGTGGGCTCTGAGCATTGGGGACAGCTGTCTGTCTTGCACACCCCAATGACACCCCAAATGTGAAGGCCCGTTTTGATTCCCAGAGGCTACTCCTGCACATTTCCCGGCTGCTCTCTCAACCTCCCATTGTTTGTGGCAACTGCAAGAACTATAACAGCTGCTGCAGGAGCCTGGGGCAGAGGGCTGCTTTCCCAGCATAGCTTAAAGGGGGATCCTACATTCCTTCTAGAAACTTGGCCTCAAGGTTTCCTCTGCCATTCTCCACGGTCACATCTAATGGAGCTTGGCTGTACACCAATCTATAACCCATTAACCACCACTTTACGGGGTCTGAAAAATCAATCCTAATACCCACAATAAATGCATGAGCACAAAACGTTACAATGGCTCTCATAAGCTCCGAGCAACCCCAGCCCTTTGAGACGTTCTCATGGTTCATTGGTTGGCAAAAGGCAGAAAAAGGATACTCTGAATGGAGACTAACACGAAGTGCCCTCTATTTTCCAAGTGGAGTGTATAATTCATGCTCCTTCACTTATATTTGAGCCCTGGTTCCACCTGCTTGGATTCAAGTGTTGTCTGTTACAAGGAACAGCCACTAGTGAAATGTAATTTACATAGCCCCAGATTATAAGTGAACTCATTATATTGTAAGAATGCTAAAGATGGCTCCAGGAATAATAAAAACTGCTTGATTGGGTAAAAACATTAAAAAAAAAGAAACAATATATTACAGTATATATTTTTAAATATATACTATAATATACTGTATTTGTATTTACATATATATATATACACACAGTAATATAGTACAGTATATATTTTACATCACAGCCCCGGTGAGTGGTTTTGTACCAAATTCAATAGCGGTGACATAGAACACTGGACATTTTACACACGGGAGGGGTTGGAAAGGGAAGGAACCACAAAATGAAAACAAAACTCAAATAAAATCCTGGATAGATTTTAACATCTGCTCCTCATTAATAAGTCTCATTTGGGAATTTCTAATAAAAGGAGAGCTGAAGTAAGGAGAGATGGGAGAAGGGGTGGGTATGTTGAGGGGAAAAAAGACTCAGGGAAAAATGGACCATCGAATGCTTCCAGGGCAAACTCTTCCCTCTGGAAAGCAGGAGGACTCTCAGCATGGAAGGTGACACGTTACAAGATTTAGTTCCCCTTCTAGAATGGCATCATGAAAAGTTTTACAATAGGGCTATGCCTTTCTCAGGCTTATGGGCTCCAAGCTTTCCTTATCTCACTGCTGTTACCATGTATAGAACAGCTGTCGAATCCCTTTCAAGTTATTGTTAGGGTCCTGACTTGCAAATCCCATATTTTTTTTTCCCTTACAATATTATTTTAAAATTATCTTTGGCAGTCTGAAGGTAGAATTTATTTTTTTAAGTGTCTAAAGATATTCAAAGACCTGCCCTTGTTTTGTGCTATTAGTTTGATTTATTGAGCTTTTTTTTTTTTTTTTCATTCTGGAACTCACCTTCTAAAGCATGTTCAAAACTGTCTTGATTAACTGAAAGAGAAATCAGGAAGCATTGGTCAATGTAAAGTGAATTCACTTCGTTTGCATGAAATGAGGCCAAAAAATTAGATGCAAAAGCCCATGCCATGCTTTGGTGAAGTTAGTGGTATGTTTTTACTTATCTTGGGCCACTATAATCAGTGAACGTGCCTGGACTATTCACTTCCTAAGTTCCCAAGAGAAGATGAGACAGATAAGACCCAAGATCAACAACAGTGATAGTGAATAATTACTGAACACTCACCGTGTGTCCAAAATTGTGCCAAGAACTCTATATACATTTGCTCATTTAATCCTCGCAACAATCTTGTTAGGTCAATGCTATTATCATCCCCATTTTACAGATGAGCAAACAGAGGTTCGGAGAAGTGAAGCAACTTCTCTGACATCACACAGCTTCTCAGTGATGGAGGCAAGATTTCAATCTGGGCTGCTCAAGCTCTCTGGTTTCTGCTCTCAATTATGTGGTTAGGGTCTTTTCATCATTTTCATGTGGGGCAAAGCACAAATGAATTGCGAGGCCCAAGACCTTTATACAAAATCCAGCCAGAGGTGGAACTGTTCTCCTGTTTTGAAGACTATCTATGTAAACCTCTCTAATTTCATTTTTATTCATTTTATATTTGATGAGGCTTTGTATCCCATGTGAAACTATTTTTAATCATTTATGTTTTTTGTAAAACTTCTCTGGAGGTTCAACATGATGGGGACTGGCACCCCATCTTTGTCATCAGTCATCATGGTAGCTAAGCACAAAAATATACCATTTTTTTGGATGTTGGATGTTTATTACAGGAATGCAAAACCCCAGCATGAAGGACTTTGATGAAAAAATTGCAGCATTAGGGGATAGGAGGGAGTGGCCATCAAAGGCTTAGCTATACTGATGTCCCCAATCCCAAGACATCCTAATCCATGCCTTGGTTAAAGTCACTCTCTGGTTTATGCCATCATCACACCATGAGAACAAAACCAGCTGAAAAGCTAGCTGGCTAACTAAGTGCACACTTCTCTGCAGCTTTGGCATCAAGAAAATGGAAAGATTGAAGCAGATGGTCCCGCCCCAAGATGTGAGTTGCACCGTGGTTGAGTGGGAGTGCGTGAATGTCCATGGAATCGTAGAACTGGGAGGAGGCATCGAATCATGTGTCCCTCGGAGTCCTGTGCTCATGAACCCCACAGGGCATGTTAAATGCAGATTCCTGGGCCATTCCTGGGACTTGTCAGAGCGGTATTCTCAGCGGCGGACCTCTGCAGGTCTCACCAATGCCTCAGCAGTTGGGCTCACTGGCTCCTCTTTAGAAACTCTGATCTGGACTCCCCCAGTTATTTCACAAAAAGGGAAACTAAGGTCAGAGAGGGAGGGGGGCTCACTCAAGGTCACACAGGTGGTCCACAGCAGAACTGGACTGGAGCCCGGGGGCCCGAAGTCCCAGTCAGGTGGCCTCACATTGGCACTGAGTTGCTTCCCCTCCTGCAGACCACAGTGTCATGCATCCCAGTTTTTTCCTGAAGAGGAAGTGATTTATCATTTCCTTACAGAGTTGGTGGTGGGACGGATCTCAGGAGTGGAAATGGAGAGGGAAGAAAGATGCAGGAGTCTCCCGAGAGCCTTTCTTGCTAGCAATGCCATCACAGCTGTGGGAGAAGGCAGTGAGCTGATTCACCTTGTGGGGCTTCTAGAGATACTAGCCCATAGAAAAGAGAGGTTTCAGGGATCACCTGCAAAATGGAGCCTCTTTTTATCTTTTCCTGTTATTTTTTTCCTTTTTTTGTCATTTGTGTATATATATATATATTTTTTTTAAGACAGAGTCTTGCTCTGTCACCTAGGCTGGAGTGCAGTGGTGCAATCTCGGCCCACTGCAACCTCGGCCTCCCGGTTTCAAGCGATTCTCCTACTTCAGCCTCCAAGTAGCTGGGATTACAGGTGCACACCACCATGCCCAGCTACATTTGTGTATATTCCGATGGTAGTTTTCTTTTCAGTTTGGCAGCATTAAAAGAAAATTGAAAACATACAGTGCTGGCGAGGAGGTGGAGAAATGGACATATTACACATTGTTGGTGAGCGTGGATTGCTCCAATTGTGGGAAACGATTTGGTGACATCCAGGACAACTCGATATCCACAGATCTTTGCCCACACCATCAGTCCTGCTTTGAGGAATCTGTCCCACAGGATGAAAAGTGCCAGCATCCAAGGATTCATGGGCAAGATTTTTTTGGCAAAACAAAACAAACAAAAAACTGGAAGAGAACTGATGTCTCCATCAACAGAGGAAGGGCTGAATGCACTGGGGAACAAGCAAAGTGTGGAATGATGGGTGGCAAATAAAAAAATAACATGGCGCTACTTTTGTAATAAGTAAAACACAGAGTACAGCATGATATGAACCTCCCTCCCTCCCTCTTTTTTTTTTTTTTTTTTTTTTGTGATACAGGGTCTTGCTGTGTTTCCCAGGCTGGAGTGCAATGATGCAATCACAGCTCACTGCAGCCTCAACCTCCTGGGCTCAAGCAATGCTCCTGCCTCAGCTTCCCAAGTAGTTAGGACTACAGGAGTGTGTCAGCATGCCCGGCTAATTTTTTGATTTTTTGTAGAAATGAGGTCCCACTATTTTGCCTAGGCTGGTCTCGAACTCCTGGGCTCAAGTGATCTTCCCACCTCAGCCTCTCAAAGTGCTGGGATTACAGGTGTAAGCCACCACACCCAGCCTTCTTTTTTCTTTCTTTTTTTTTTCTGTAAAACAAAAACATCCCTCTCTCTTTCCAAATATGTCTATGTGTGTAAAGCTAGGTAAAGGTGTGACGCTGGAAATTCAGGTGATTAGCACTGGCTTCTGGAGAAGAAAGAAAGGGATGGAGGAGAGAGGAAAACTCTGCTCCTTCCATTTGAAACTCTGATTTCTTCTACTTATTCCATGAGATACCTTCACAATTAATCCAAGAAGAATTAGAAAAGCTACCGTGGCAGATACAAACACATTGTCCAGGCCAAAGTCGCCCTTTTCATGGTTTTCTTATTTAGGGTTTTTTGTTTGTTTGTTTGTTTTGTTTTTTTTTGAGATGGAGTCGTTCTGTCACCCAGGCTGGAGTGCAGTGGCTCGATCTCGGCTCACTGCAAGCTCCACCCCCCGGGGTTCATGCCATTCTCCTGCCTCAGCCTCCCGAGTAGCTGGGACTACAGGCGCCTGCCACCACGCCCGGCTAATTTTTTTTTTTTTGTATTTTTAGTAGAGACGGGGTTTCACCATGTTAGCCAGGATGGTCTCGAACTCCTGACCTCGTGATCCGCCCGCCTTGGCCTCCCAAAGTGCTGGGATTACAGGTGTGAGCCACCGCGCCGGCCGGGGTTTCTTAAAAAACAAATCCTGCTGATTTTTCTCCCCTGCAGAAAACTCATCAACAATGTCAAATTAACTTCCGTTAATGTTCATGTGACAGTTAAGAGGGTTTACAGGCAATCTTTACCCAGGAACTTCCCAATACTTAAGCTCTACAAAGCAGGTTTCCTGTGCTATCAAAAATAAATTCAGGTCGGGTATGATGGCTAATGCCTGTAATCCCAGCACTTTGGGAGGCTGAGGTGGGCAGATCCCTTGAGCCCAGGAGTTCAAGACCAACCTGGGCAACATGACAAAACTCCGTCTCTATTAAAAATACACAAATAAAATAAATTCAAACACAGGGCTGGACTTAGTCAAAATTATGGGGGAATGAGGGAAGGCAGCTGTCTTAAATGCTAACTGTGGATTTCCTACCGTTCGCTGCTCTTCAAAAGGACCCCTTGTTCTCTTATTAGGAACTGCTTACAGCCAGGCAAGGTGACTCCGCCTGTAATCCCTGCACTTTGGGAGGCAGAGGCCGGCGAATCACGAGGTCAGGAGATCGAGACCATCCTGGCTAACACGGTGAAACCCTGTCTCTACTAAAACTACAAAAAATTAGCCGGGCATGGTGGCGGGCGCCTGTAGTCCCAGCTACTCGGGAGGCTGAGGCAGGAGAATGGCGTGAACGCAGGAGACAGAGCTTGCAGTGGGCCGAGAACGAGCCACTGCACTCCAGCCTGGGGGACAGAGCGAGACTCCGTCTCAAAAAAAAAAAAAAAGAACTGCTTATATAAGTCATTGTCATTCATGTGATGAGCCCCTGCTTGATACCTGGTAAGATTAAATTGCATCCCTTATGCTAGTGTTTCCCATACTTGGCTGATGATACAATTCACCTGTGTGGTTAGTTAAACTGGTCCCTGGGTCCTGCTTTAGACCTAGTGAATCAGAATCTCCGTGGAAAGGGCTCAGGACTCCGTTTATGTTTGGAAATCACGGCCTTAAATGGTTCTCACATTCAAAGTGCATTTGAGAGCTTGTTAAAATGTTATTCCAGGCCCGCCTCTCAATGATTTTGCTTTGGGAGATCTGGGGTAGATTCGGGAATATGTGAACACACCTAGGTTTCCATGCTGTGGTGATTGGCTGGTTGAGGGTCTTTCTTAGTAGCCCTGAAGGCGGGAAATTTACAGTCATGACATGCGGGTTCAAGTCCTAGCTTTGTCCTGTACTAGCTGTGTGGCTTTGGGAAAATCACTTAACTTCTCTGAGCTTCTCCTTCCACATCTGTGAAACAGGTAAGATGGCTCACCTATCTTAGACAGTGGTCATAAGACTTAACCGAGATGATTCAGGGGAATTTTTTTTTTAGGTAGATAAAATTCACATAACATAAAATTAACCATTTCAAAGTATTACAATTCAGTGGCATTTAGCACATTCACAATGTTGCGCAACCATGACCTCTGCCTAGTTCCAAAACATGTTCATCATCTCCAAAACAAGCCCCATACTCATTAAGCAGTCCCCAGACAACCACGACTCTGCTTTCTGTCTCTATGGATTTACCTATTCTAGATGTTTCTTATAAACAGAATCCTAAAACGTGACCTTTTGTGTCTAGCTTCCTTCACTCAGTATAATGGCTTTGAGGTTCATCCATGTTGTGGCATGTGTCAGTATTTCGTTCCTTTTTATGGCTGAATAATATTCCCTTTTTTCTGCCACACTTTTGTTTATCCATTCATCAGTTGATGGGCATTTGGGTTGTTTCCATCTTGTGGCTATTGCGAATAGTGCTCCTATAAACATTCTTAGACAGTGTTTGTTTAAATACCTGTTTTCACTTCTTTCAGAAATATACCTCGGAGTGGACAAACTAGCTGGGAAAGTAGTTTTAAGCCTCAGAGCTGGGGTTCATGAATAAGGCATTTGGGGATCCACTGAAGTTATGGGTTCCCAAGTAGAGACATAAAACTTCATGCTTCTGTTCCTTCTGGAGGGCAAATTCAGAGCCTTTTGCCTGATTCTCAAAGGGGCACTAATGCAATAAAGGTTAAGATCCACTGGCCTAAAACACTGAACATATTTCCATTACTATTACTGATTGTGCACTTCAAAAGTCCAGATAAACGAATCCAAATTTTACTTAGTGTGTTACAACTTAATTTTAGTGATGGGTGTTCAATGGATTCTAAGATGCAATTTTCTCACTTCACCATCTGGGAGGTGCGGGCGAGGCTTAAAGCAATAATGTGTAATAATAGCTGCCACCAGGTGGCGCTCACGATTTCCCGTGTGCACAAACGTGGGGCGTAAGAGTATCAGAGTTTGCAGAATGCCAGGTAGCGCCCTGGGAGATCACCCCGTAGGCAGTGGGGGAACACACCTAACTCATGGGAACTAATTGGTTGTGAGAAGGCGGTACAAGAGGTGGGAAATAATTAAGCAGGGTTCTCTAAGCAGGGGTCAAAAGCAGGCAGAGGTCGGATGCGGTAATCCCAGCACTTTGGGAGACCGAGGTGGGTGCATCGTTTGAAGCCAGGAGTAGAGACCAGCCTGGGCAATATAGCGAGACCCCCATCTCTACAAAAATAAAAAAATTTAGCTGGGTGTGGTGGCGTGAACCTGTGGTCCCAGCCACTCGGGAGGCTGAGGTGGGAGGATAGCTTGAGCCCAGGTGGTTGAGGCTGCAGTGAGTAATGATCATGCCACTGCATTCCAGCCTGTGCAACAGAGCAAGACCCTGTCTCCAAACAAATAAACAAACAAACAAACAAAACCAACCAAACAAACAAAAACCAGGCTGGCTCACAGGGCCGGGACTAGGGCAAGGCGAGAGGTGTCTAGGGCGAGAAGTGTATGGAGACTCTTTTTTTAAGGCTGTTCTATGGGACACTTGGTCACCTCCTTACATTTTTCACCTCAGGCACCTCTCTTGCCTCAACCTTGTCCCAGCCCTGCCTCAATATAACTGCAAGCCCCTTGTATCAAAGACTTTAGTTCGTTATGGATGTTCCTACAGAATTCTGCATCCCTGATGCTTTAATGGGACAGGAGCTATATATATAATATGTATGTATGTATATATATACACATATACATATGTATGTATGTATATATATACACATACATATGTATGTATGTGTATATATATACACATATACATATGTATGTGTGTGTATATATGTGTATATATGTATACATATGTATATATATGTATACATATACATGTATGTATGTAAATGTATATATATTTTAGTACAGAATGACATTTAACATGAGCGATATTGAGTGGAAAAATAGGATGTTGAAGACTTGGAGTAAAAATGATTCTACAGCTGGGTGTGGTGGCTCATACCTGCAATCCCAGCTACTCAGAGGCAGAGGAGGGAGGATCGCTTGAGGTCAGGAGTTCTAGGCCAGCCTAGGCAACATAGCAAGACCCTGTCTCTACAAAATTTTGGTAATAATTTAGAAAATCAAAAGTGCCAGACTTTGAAGGTGGAGAAGTTTTAAATACAGTGGAACCAGTTTATTTTGCTTGCATTTTGTTTGTTTGTTTGAGACAGAGTCTCACTCTGTTACCCAGGCTGGAGTACAGTAGCATGATCATAGCTCATCGCAACCTCTGTCTCCTGGGCTCAAGTGATCCTCCCATCTTAGCCTCCCAAGTAGCTGGGACTACAGGCACACGTCACCACATCAGGTTAATTTTTGTATTATTATTATTATTATTATTATTATTTTGTAGAGATGGTTTCACCATGTTACCCAGGCTGGTCTCAAAGTCCTGGGCTCAAGCAATCCTCCCACCTCAGCCTCCCAAAATGCTAGGATTACAGGTGTAAGCCACCGCACCTGGGCTGCTTATATTTTCATTTCAACATTTTCATAAGTGTGATATATGATAAAAAGCTTAAAGATCTTTTTTTATGTTTTCATTTTTTAGATAGAATCTTGCTGTGTCACCCAGGCAGGAGTGCAGTGGAGCCATCTCGGCTCACTGCAACCTCTGCCTCCCAGGTTCAAGTGATTCTCCTGCCTCAGCCTCCCGAGTAGCCGGGACTTCAGGCATGCACCACTACGCCTGGCTAATTTTTTTGTATTTTTAGTAGAGATGGGGTTTCACCATGTTGGCCAGGCTGGTCTTGAACTCCTGACCTCAAGTGATCTGCCTGCCTCGGCCTCCCAAAGTGTTGGGATTACAGGCGTGAGCCACTGTGCCTGGTCAAAAGCTCCTTTAGTAAGTAAAAATAAAAATGCTAAGCCAGGAGAAGGCATTGTGTCATAGTATAATTGGCAGCATTTTTTTCTTTTTTAATGGTGCATAAAGTAATGGTGACATCTTAGATTTAATGAAGTACAGTAGCTCAGCTCTTTATTATTTTAAAATTTGATTTAATTTTTTTGAGATAGAGTCTTGCTCTGTCCAGGCTGGAGTGCAGTGGCGTGATCAAGGCTCACTGTAACCTTGACCTCCTAGGCTCAGCTGATCCTCCCATCTCAGCCTCCCGAGTAGCTGGGAATACAGGTGTGTGCCGCCATGCCCGATTAATTTTTTTTTTTTTTGTAGAGATGGGGGTCTCACTATGTTGCCTAGGCTGGTCTCGAACTCCTAGTCCAACTTTTTAGAGCAAGTTCAGAACTCCTGTGAGCCAATCCTGACATCTCCAGGCCCCGTGGACCCTGTATGGTGAGTAGGTTTCTTTACCTTTACACACGGGCAGGGGCCCGTTCCAGTGGGATGGCTGTCCGAGGATGCAACGGATGGTCACTTCACCCATGAGCTCAAAGCCTTCGTAGCACATGAAGGTGAGGGACTCTCCTGGCAGGTAGAGTCGCTTGTACAGGATTTGGTATCCATTTTCAGGCAGCCCTGGGTTGTCACATGCCAGGGACTCCTCCGCTGAAATGCAAGCCAGAAGGAGCTCTGATGAGATGATGCAAATCTCTGGGGAGTCCTGCTCAGAACCTGTGTGCTCTAGCTTTGGTCAGCCTCTCCAGCATCCTCTCTCTGCATCCCCACCTTGCATCAGACTGTTTTCTATTTCTCAAACTGTCTTTTCTGTCTTCCACCTCTGGGCACAGATTACATACGGGCATGGCAGAATGAAGTTGGCTGAGGAATCAAGGTTAAAATATGAGTTCTGTTAATTATTAGCTGTGTGATCGCCAGCAAGTGGCATAACCTTTCTGATCCTTAGTTTCCTCATTAGCATAATGATGATCAAAGTAATATCTGTCTCATAGGAATTTGGAGGACTAAAATAGGTAAGTAAGGAAATGCTTAAGATGTTTTGTTTTTGGCATGTCTTAGGTACTTAGTAAATGATGGATGGTGGTGGTGTTTAATTATGAAATCTTCTTGCTTTTCACCTGACACCTAACCTGCGCATCCATCATGACTAGATCTTATCTTTCAATACTCAATCTTCATTTCTCCTTCTCCAGGAAGGCTTCCTTGATGCCTCCTACCATCAACTGAGTTGTCAGTCTTCTTAGTTTTTCCAGCACTGCATGCACTGTACTGTACTGTACTGAATTAGCTATCTGTTTCCCTCACTGGAGATGAGACTATTAGAGCAAGCTTGAAGCTCAGGACCTGGGATTTAGTAGGAATGCAACAAAAGGCCCCAACTATTACAAATAAGCCTATACTGCCATCTGGTGACTGCTCTCTTCAGCTGCAGACACAAAGTACCCAGTAGCCTAAGACACCCAGGTTGGAGTGCAGTGGTGCAGCCCGGCTCACTGCAGCCTCAACCTCCCAGGGTCAAGCAATTCCCCTGCTTAAGCCTTCTGAGTAGCTGGGACTATAGGTGTGTCCTGCCACACTCGGCTTTTTTTTTTTTTTTTAAAGTAGAGACAGGGTCTTGCCATGGGTCCCAAGCTGGTCTCAAACTCCTGGGCTCAAGCAATCCTCCTGCCACAGCCTCCCAAGGTGTTAGGATCACAGTATTTATTGGAGCGTTGAACCTGCAGGTTTAACCCATTCCAGGCCGCATGTGAGATCTAGTCCTTTTTCAGCACCTGGATGGAATGGACTGCCAGCAAATCGCTTCGCACACAGGACTGCAAATCCTAAAACATTCTAAACTTTATTATTTAAAAAAATTTAAATTGTAGTAAAATCTACATAACATAAAACTGACCATCTTAACCATTTTAAGTGTACAGTCCAGTAGGTTAGTGTACTTTTACATTGTTGGGCAACTAATGTCCAGAACTCTTTCCGTCTTGCAAATCTTAAACTCTATATGCATTCAACAACTTATCCCTAGCCCCTGGGATCCACCATTCTACTTTCTGTCTCTATGAATTTCACAGCTCTAGTTATCGTGTGTAAGTGGAATCAAATAGTATTTGCCTTCTGTGACTGGCTTCTTTCTCTTAGCGTAATGTCCTCAAGGTTCATCTAGGTTGTAAGATGTGTCAAAAATTTTCTTCCTTTTCAAGGCTGACTAATATTCCATCGTAGGCAGGTGTCACACTTTGTTTTTCATTCATCCATCGATGGACACTTGGGTCGCTTCCCCTTTTGGCTACTCTGAACAATACTGCTATGAACATGGGTGTACATGTTAAGCTATGCCCAGATTTCTGACCCACAGAAACTGTCAGATAATAAACATGTGTTGTTTGAAGCATCTTATTTTGCAAGATGAATCTCAAGCATGCCTTCAAGACCCAGATTTCTCCCCAAAGGCGTGAATTCCTCTGTCCTTGGAACTCTGTCTTATCATCATCATAACTTCAGAATCTTTTCTGGCACCTCTTTCCCAGGCTTTAAACTCATATTATGCTCATACCCAGTACAATGCCTGGTTCACAGGAAGCATTCCTTTATTTACTCAGATAATGTTGACTGACCAATTACTATGTGCCAACAACATAAATAGTACTGAGGACACAGAGGTGAATAAAACAGATATCATCCCTGGTCCTATGGCACTTGTGGTTCAAGGCACACAGTACAGTGTAGGTCCCAGCTAGAACCCTTTTCTCTGTGAACATGACTTACATCTGGGCTCTACTCAGCTTGAGCAATGTCAACTGAAACGATAGTTACCGAGCTTTCACAAATTAGGAGATTTCAAATAATAATTTAGATTTCTGGATTCTTCTGAAACATTAGAAGATTGCACAATACTGGGTTCACATATTTACATGGCAATGACTGGCTGGAGTTGAGTAGTGGCTTTCCCTGTTAGACCAGGAGTATTCTTTACTTTAGCCCCAGTGTCTGCCACTTCCTATTGTCTTTCACGTGGTACTTGCCTGGCTTTGTAGGCATGTAAATGTATCAATTTTCCAATGAAAAGATGAATGAATCAATCGATGAGTATGTTTTAGTCACAGTAATCACCATACGTGAAGAATCGGGACTTTGATCTCCTCCAGTGGGTGGACAGGTAGGAATCTGACTTCAATCTTGAGGTTGAAGGATTTTCCTTTATACGTCAATAGCAGTCTTCACTGGGAGTTATGAACTGTTTCTTTCCCACCCTTGAAATCTAGCCCAGAAGTCAGCCTGTGGGAAGAGACTTTCCAGGTCACTGTGCAGCTGGAGTTGCATCTTGGATGACACCATAGATAGCTCTGGCGGGCACCCATGCATTTATTCAGAAAATATCTCTTGAGTGCTTACTTCATGCCCAGCAATGCATCCAGCAATGCGGTGAGGAGGTGAATCAGACATCATTCCTGTCCTCTAGAGCTCATGGTCTGCATGCTCTAAGGGGCCAAGCAAATGTGTAAATGGACAACTTAATTTAAAATGGCAGGTGCCATAGAAGAGAGAAACTCAGAAGACCCTGGGTGGCTGGAGAAGACCCCTAATGTAGCCAAGGGAAGGGGCTGTTGGAATAGTTGAGCGAGAGAGGCAGAGATGTTGAATGTAGCTTCCTTTCCACAAGACTCCCGGAGATGAGGCAGTAAGTGGTTCAGCTGACACTTGGCCAAGGCTAATCCTTCCACTAATTGAAGGTCATCCGTATACTTGAAGTTTACCCCCTGGCATTCCAGAGCAGGATGGATATGCAGCCAACGCTTCTGTGTCTGAGCCCAGAATCAAATCACAAAGCCTTGCTTAAATCAATCATGGGGCTCCCTCCAAGGCAGCACTCTATTATGTGTTTAAGGATGAGACCTAAGAGGGCTGGCAAGGAATCATTAACCCTGCAGAGCGTGCCTTGGGGATGGACTGTAGGAAGGGAGAATTTTATTTTTATTTTTACAGCCTGTGCTTTGATGTATTTTTTTTTTTAATGCAGGGTGGGTCCGCATTACTTTACATAAACATAGATGGTACAATGAGCAGAACCCAGTGCCAATCATATTCTAATGATTCCTCTGAAAACATCCTGAGGAAGTCTTTGGTCCTCAACCCAGCTAAGCTCACTGCTGCATCTTTGGCAACCTGGTACAGGATAGGTGCCCAGGAAATGTCTCTTGAAAGACCTCACATCATTTCATTTAAAGGCAAATTGCAGAGTAGGAGCGCTTGGGCTCAAGTGTCCAAAGGCTCGGGATTCAGATCCTAGTTGTATGTCTGTGAGCACAACTGACCTCTCTGAGCCTCAATTTCCTCATCTTTAAAGAGGGGTATTTCATGGCATTGTTATGAGAATTAAACAAGCTCATGCATATGAGATGGGCAGCATATAGTGAGCACCCAATGCACACTGATTATTTTTATGGCTTTTAAAACTCTTGTCATATTTTCATGCCAATTGTACTGTTGTTTACTTAATACATATATATATTTTTGAGACAGAGTCTCACTCTGTCACTCAAGATGGAGTGCAGTGGCGTGATCTCAGCTCACTGCAACCTCAGCCTCCTGGGTTCAAGCAATTTTCCTGCCTCAGCCTCCCGAATAGCTGGGACCACAGGCATGCGCCACCAAGCCTAGCTTTTTTTTTTTTGAATTTTTAGTAGAGGCGGGGTTCCACCATTTTGGCCAGGCTGGTCTCGAACTTCTGACCTCAAGTGATCCATCCGCCTCACCTTCCCAAAGTGCTGGGATTACAGGCATGAGCCACCACACCTGGCCTATTTAATATATTTTTAAAAATTTCTATTGACTTGTTTCTCTATTTAGATTGCACTATATAATTTAACCTCACTCTAAATAATAATAGTCTTATAATCAGAGGTTTCACATGTCAGTTTTAACTTTTCTAATTTTCTTAAGCCAAACGACTCACAAAAAGTTCATCTGGACACTGTTTAAAGCCGCGCGGGTATCCCCGTAGTGTATCTGATACTCCTGCCCCTCGGGAAATGCAGCCCGGTGCACTACACTTTATAGTTTTTGAACTCCCAGAGTCCAGAATACACTCTCTGGTTTTTTTTTTTTTTTTCAGCCTATAGACTCTGTTCCTCCAACGTTCCATCCCTGTGCTAGGAGCTGGGTATGAAGTAGTGAATTAGAGAATCGTGGTTTCAGTCGAGTGGGGAACAGAGAACAGTTACCGGGTCATTGCAACCCAGTGTGGTCTCAGTTGTGCTGGGGAAAGCGCAGAGGAGAAGCCTCACTTTCCCGCCCCCTGGTCGGGGAGGCTTTTTCTTGTTGACGTTGGTGGCTCCCTTCAGAGAACACAAATCCCTACTGTATTACCTGCAGTGCAGCAAAATGACCAGCAGGTGGCAGTGGCAACACAAAAGAACTTCCCCATGAACCTTTCCCCGGAAATTTTCTTTCGTAAATTAACAGATGAATTAATACAACAAATATTCATTGGACACCTTCCGTGTGCCAGGCATTGTATGCGCCGGGCATACAATGATGAGCAAGGCGAACGTGGTCCCTGCCTTCATGTAACTTAACACTAATTCAATCCTGTATGTATTCCACAAGTATTTCCTGGTACCAAACCTGTGCTAAAGACTTCCCTCGCCCTGGGGAGATAGAACGTGGATAAAGTATAAATCGTTAGACCTGGGTGTAAAGGAGGATATTGACAGCCGACCTAGGAGCAGGACCCCCAGGCTAAGTGCTAGAAAGGCCTTGGGTTATCCTGTGCCCTGGCTCCACCCCCTATGGTATTTTAATTTAATTAGTCACCCGGAGTAGTCTTTTTAAAACTCTCCAGGCGATTTTAAAGTTTGGCAAGGGCTCAGAACCACTGCTTTGGTGTCCTGGCATGGTTAACATATTAACTCATCATTTAATTAATTTCCAAAATATTTGCACAACCATTCTGTATTAGGTGATTTGCATATATTATTTCTAATCCTTCTGCAAAGTCCTTGAAGGTAATAACAATCATGACCAAAACAGCCAACATTTACAATATTTACTGAGCGCATTCTCTGAGCCAGATTCCATTTTGAGTGTTTTATATCTATGAACTCATTTAGTTATCACAACAACTCTAAGACACAGATATTATATCTTCATTCCTACTTTATTTTATTTTTATTTTGAGACAGGATCTCATTCTGTCACCCAGGCTGGAGTGCAGTGGCGCGAACACAGCTCACTTCAGCTTTGACCTCCCTTTCAGGTGATCCTCCCACCTTAGCCTCCCAAGTAGCTGGGACCACTGGTGTGCACCACCATGCCTGGCTAATTTAAAATTTTTTATGAAGACAGGGTCCTGAGGACCCTGAGGTTACCCAGGCTGGTCTTGAACTCCTGGCCTCAAGTGATCCTCCTGTCTCGTTCTTTCAAAGTGCTGAGATTACAGGCGTGAGCCATCATGCCTGGTCATCATCTCCATTTTATATCCAAGGAGAATGGAGCACAGAACTGTTGGGTAACGTGTCAAAGGTCACAAGCTAGTTAGTGGTATAAATAAGATTCAAATCCAGGTGGTCCAAGTCCGGTCTTAACCACTGCACCATGCAGCCATTTTACAGATGAGAAAACTGAGGCTCAGGTGGAACTCACTGGTGAAAAGTCCCCTCAAGCAGGAAGTGGCTGAGCTGCAATTTGAGCTGAGGATTCTCTAGCTTTCAAGTCAGCCTGATTCAATTTTGACCCAGTCCTCAGTAAGAGTTTGAAAACAATGTCATATGGAATTTTTACCCAGCAGGAACCAGCTTTTGGAAGGCATTTGTGTGTATCTTCAGCACCTAGAAGATGGCAGAAGAGTCAAAGGAATAGGAGCTTGAATTTGAAATTGGAGGCCTGTGTCTGCTGCACCACCTTGAATGAGTTGCTTATGTCTCTGTATTCCATTTTTTTTCCTGCCCATAAACAGGCTGGACCTTAGCCGAGACATGGCTATGCAGTGACATGTAGTCACACTTTGAAATAAGATCATCTAAGGCGGGTTTTCTCAACTTAGACAGGATTTACATTTGGAACGGACAATTCTTTGTGGTGGGAGCTGTCCTGGGCACTGGAGGATATTGAACAGCACCCAGGCCTTGACCTGCTAGAAGCCGGTAGCACCCCTCTTCCCTGACAAGTTGTGACAACTCATAATTTCTCTAGAAATCGTATTGACACATGTCCCCTGGAAAGCAAAATCGCCTCTGGTTGAAAACCACTGGTCGAATGTTTTAAACAATTCGGGTTGCAACTGGTGTAACTCCAGCCGTTCTCTCCCAGGAATGCAAATGAATTGGACCGATGGCCTTATAGATCTACTCACAAACCCACTGTCATTTCTATTTTCTTTTTCCATTTTCCCCTCTCCTTAACAATAGCAGAAAATGTATATTTCTGGAGCACATTTGAACAAAATACTCGAAATCAAGTCCCCTAGTAATAGTTACAAATGGTTTGCAATATGCCTTACAAGCAGTGGAGCTTTGAAACAGAGTGGTGATTAGCAGCCAATGCTAATTGAAGACTTGCTATGTGCCAGGCATACCATTCATTAAAAACCTTTATATTTATGATCGGCATGTTCGTTTTTCAATCTTTTTGATGAGAAAGCTGGCTTGTATAAAGTCATGGTGCTTGTAAGAGGCAGGGCTGGGGTACAAACCTGGATGTGCTGGTTTTGAGTGCTGTCCATCTAATGGTTCTGCTATAACAAAAGGCCCTTCTTTACCCAAATCCCCTAGGGTTATCACGGATTTCTCTGAGAGACCGCCTTCCCAGAGACAGAGATTTCTAAATGAGGACGGGCACTCAGCTAACACTGGACATGCTGGCCAAGATGTGGCCACAGGAGACGGTTCAACAGTGGAAGCTCCTACCGCGGCCACAGTCTGGCCACAGCACCTGTGGGCTCTGTCCAGGCTGGGAAATCCCTGTGTCTCGTATCCCAGGTGTTCTGGGCTCAGGGCTGTGATGAACCAGGGCCTCCCGGGGAACCGCTGTCTCTTAAGCAAGCTAAGTGACTCCTGGAGAGCCACCCATAAAACCGCTGCCGGATTTGTCATATTCTTGTTAGTTTTGGCGGTGTGGTTTATGTCTTTGGGATGGTTACCTCAGGAGTCACCCGCCACGTCCTTATCAAAGAGGGGAAATTGGAACAAAGCGGAGTTGTGATAAAGACCACATTCGTTTTGCTAACAATATCAACAACAGTAATAGTAACATCATTTGTCAAGCCTCCTGGGCTTGGGGGATTCAAGGATCAACTGGAGACAATCCTAGCAAGTGAGTTATGTGTTTGATTCTATATATATATTTTAAAATTCTTTCTTTTTTTTTTTCTTATTCTAGGGAATGTGATTCTACAAACAAATAAACAGATCATTTCAATAAACTGCAGCAGCTGTGGTGACAGATGTCGCTGTAGGTTCCATGGGAATTCTGAGGACGGAAACACAACCCAGCCTAGGAAATCAGGGAGGACTTCCTGGAGGAGGTGATGCTGACAATTCATTGTGATTTCCTTCAAAGACCTGTCTCTTCACCCTCCTTTCCAAATAGGCCCCAGGCTCCATGCGAATGTGGGTCATATCTGTTTACACCTTACTGTTTTTCCAGGGGCCAGTGCCAGGGTTCCCAAACTGTGCACCAAGGTGACCCAGGATGCCACCAGGAACTCACAGGGGTGCTGTGGGATTTTTTAAAAAAGTTCTGAGGGCTGGGCACAGTGGCTCATGGCCGTAATCCCAGCACTTTGGGAGGCCAAGGCGGGTGGATCACAAGGTCAGGAGACCATCCTGGCTAACACAGTGAAACCCCATCTCTACTAAAAATACAAAAAATTAGCCGGGTGTGGTGGCGGGCGCCTGTGGTCCCAGCTACTCTGGAGGCTGAGGCAGGAGAATGGCGTGAACCCAGGAGGTGGAGTTTGCAGTGAGCTAAGATTGCCCCACTGCCCTTCAGCCTGGGCAACAGAGCCAGACTCCGTCTCAAAAAAAAAAAAAAAAGTTCTGAGGAAACACAATGATGTGTTGGACCCTTGTGAACTACCAGCTCAAGATAGTTCACCGTTTCAACATTAGATCACGTCACCTTTCTTTTGATGATGACTCATCATTGCAAAGCTGGATTTTTTTGTGGTGCTTGTGCTAACTGTGACAAAATCAATGTGGAACAGGAAATTAGGGTGGTGAAGTCTCATCTGATCCTAACGTTTAAGAAGTCTTGCACAGTCCAACGGGTATACACATCCTCGTAGCAGCAATTGTCATTATTATTATTATTATTATTATTATTATTATTATTATTATTTGAGACAGAGTCTTGCTCTGTCTCCCAGGCTGGAGTGCAGCGGCGTGATCTCAGCTCACTGCAACCTCCGCCTCCCGGGTTCCAGCGATTCTCTTGCCTCAGCCTCCTGGGTAGCTGGGATTACAGGCACGTGCCATCACACACAGCTAATTTTTGTATTTTTAGTAAAGACAGTGTTTCACTATGTTGGCCAGGCTGGTCTCGAACTCCTGACCTCAGGTAATCTGCCCGCCTCAGCCTCCCAAAGCGCTAGGATTACAGGCGTGAGCCATCATGCCTGGCCAGCAATTGTCATTATTTAATAATGAAAAAAACCATTTTTCTTTTAATGTATGTGCATTACTTTTTCAAATGGCTACTATGTTGTGAAGAGATAACTACTCATTCAGTTGTTTGTACCTAACTGTTTAATAAATGGAATTGGTATTTAATAAATGGAAATGGTATTTTGGCCTAGGAAATCTGTGAAAAAACTCCTGAGACACCAAGGGTGTCATGAGTTGAGAAAGTTTGGGAACCTCTGTCCTAGCGTGTGCCTGCATATAGGAGGCCTGAACAACTGAGTAAGTTGAATGACTGAGTGAGTTGCTCCCAGCAATCCTTCTCGGTAAAGGGTATTATTTTCTTTCACATATGGGGGCTCTGAGGCCCAGAGAAGGCAAGTTACTTGCCCAAGGTCACTCAGCAGAGCTGGAGGGTGTGTCTGACTTTGACACCCAGACTCTTCCCTTTATCTCTGCCTGAACTGTCTGTTCTTAAAGTGCCCGGGGGTAAATGGACTAGGATTAAAAAGATGTGGCTTTCAGTCCCAAGGGACCAAACTGTGGCTTTGGGCAAGTGACTGGGCAAGAGGCTGTAGAAAACCAGAGCTTATAGTTTTCTTTTCTTTTCTTTTCTTTTCTTTTTTTCTTTGTTGTTGAGACAGGGTCTCCCTCTGCTGCCCAGGCTAGAGTGCAGTGGCGTGATCTCTGCTCACTGCAACCTCCGCCACCTGGGCTCAAGCGATTTTCCTGCCTCAGCCTCCTGAGTAGCTTGGATTGCAGGTGCTCACCATCAAGCTGGGCTAATTTTTGTATTTTTAGTAGAGACGGGGGTTTCACCATGTTGGCCAGGCTGGTCTGGAACTCCTGACCTCAAGTGATCCTCCTGCCTCAGCCTCCCACAAGTGTTGGGATTACAGGCGTGAGCCACCTCATCACTGGGCCCAGCGGCTTATGCAGTTTTCTGTCTGCTTCATGAACTTCTTGGTGGATCTTTGTCCACTCTTAAGCACCAGAGCTTTGCCCAAAAGCTGAACTGCAGAGTGATGAGGTTGAGAAGATGCTTTTGGGTTTGGTCAGGCTTGAGTTAGAATTCTGGTCTTCCTTTCCGTTGTGTGGCCTCAGGAAAGCTACTCACCCTCTCCAGTCCATCTTTGCCTGCTTTTAAGTGGACAGGCGTTCACCTGTGGAATTTCCGTGAGGGCGAAGAGTGTTAGTGTTGGGGCCCATCAAATGGGTGCTGTTCCCTTTGTTCAGTCGACAAAATGTTTCAACGCTGTTTTATGTCTGACAACCTCAACTTTAAAAATGCCTTCAGAATCTAGACTGCATCCTCCCTCTTAGGAGCCGCGCTGCCAGAATCTGACCATCTCTCGCCTCCTGCGTTATCTCCCATCAGCCTCGCCCGCTTGTCACGTCGCTGCCACCAGCGGCTCTTCTTCAGGCTTTTGGGAGTACCGCGTGTCTCCTGACACCCCGCGTGGCTTGTGAACTCATTAGCATGGGTGTAAGGGAAGCCGTCTCTACTCAGCACTGCAGATCCAACGCTGAGATTTCAGGGAAAAGCATTCCCGAAGGGAGGGAGGGAGGCTTGCGTCTTGGAAATCCAGCAGCAGCTGCCGCAGCTCAGAGGGTCTTTAGAGACTGGGTCTCATTGGTGAAGTGCTTTTTCTTTTTTTAAAAAATGATGCCTCCAGCTTTCAGTATTTTAATGGAAGCTTTTGTTTTAAGCTTTTCATCTTTGGGTCTCTGCACCTGGAGTTACTAAAGTGGCTGCTTCTGATAGCTCTTGCAGTCACTAGAAGGAAATGGGAATGACACTCACGTCCTAGGGCTGCCCTTGACAAAGGACCACAAACCGGGAGGCTTAGGACAGCAGAAACTTATTGGCTGGGAGGCTGGAAGTCCAAAATCAAGGTGTCAGCAGGGCTACACTCCCTCTGAATGCTGCGGGTGGGGCGGCGGGGGGGTCCTTCCTTCGTGCTCCCTGGCTTGCAGCTGCATCACTCTAATCTCTCCCTCTGTCATCCTGTGGCCTTCTCTGTATCTGTGTCCCCATCTGTGTCCAGAGTTCCCTCTTTTACAAAGACACCAGTCATTGGATCAACACCCATCTTAATCCATTGTGACCTCAGCTTAACTTGATCACATCTGCAAAGATTCTATTTCCAATCAAATCCACAGTTACAGATACTGTGGGTTAGGACTTCAAAGATGCTATGTCCAATCAAGGTCACAGTTACAGATACTGTGGGTTAGAACTTAGAAGTTCTAATCAAGGTCACAGTTACAGATACCATGGGTTAGGACGCCAAAGATGCTATGTCCAATCAAGCTTGCAGTTACAGATACTGTGGGTTAGGACTTTAACATATCTTTTGGGGATAGATTCAACCTATAACAGGAACCAACCAATGTGGATTTGGCCCAAGGTTCTGGGGCTTGGGGACCAAGTGTGGTTGTGGTTAAGGGGCTAGGTTTAGTATGTGTGTATAAACACACACACACACATAGATTCACAAATATATATATAGTGTCTAGAAATGTGTCTTACACATTCAATGAGCAATGATTCTTGTTATTTGTACTTCCCTCTGAATATCAGCTTCCTTAGTATATGTGTATATGCCTATATATGCACATATGTACACACACTATATATACACACACATACACAAAAACACATGTTTACAGATATGTACAGTGTGCTTAGCAATGTGTATTTTACATTCAATAAGTAACTATTGTTATTATCTGTACAATGGGGGCAGTTGCATTTTATCTCTAAGTCATCCTGCAGTTGTATTTTATCTTTCAGATTCCCTTCAGCTCTGAAATTCTGGGACTCTGACTAAAAAGACAGATGGAGACACAGGGCTGTGTGGTCCAAGAATCCCTGTTACTTATGGAAACAGAATAATAAAGTCTCCCTTTTTGAGAAGAGAAAATAAGAACACAGAAATGGAAATTTTTCTCTCACAAGAAAAGGATCAGATGTTAAGGGAAATCTATGAAGCAAGAGCTATGGGCCTAAAACTCTTCATTCTTTTGGGGTCTGTAGAGTAAAGCCCTCTGCGGGCTGGGGAAGCTGAATTTATGAACTAGCAAATGGGAACTTGGCTTTGGCCGGCTCATGAATAGAGCAGAGAGGAAGGTCTCTTGTGAGTGTGAATTTGGCCATGCTCTGTCTTCAACGAGAGACAACAGACATCTCCATTTTTATTTTCCTGCCGAGAATAAAAGAGTTAATGCATGCGCCATTCTTAGAATGACACCTGGCATACAGTAAGTGCTCAGTAAGTGTCAGCCTATCCAGTGAAAACAGACAAGGACTTTCTTGCTTTCTGGTTGCCTTTCTGCAGTTTGCTCATCTAAATTGTAGAGTTGCTTGTTAGTGTGGTCATCAAAATCTGTGAAGCCTGTTTTAGGTAGTTGTGAGAAGTCACAAAACATAGCCACTACAGGAGGTGGCCAAGTCTATAAATTGTACACAGTGTTACTCACATCAGATGTAGGGGAATTTATAATCAACTCACAGGAATTCTATTTTTTCTTTCCTTTTTTTCCCCCCCAGAGTTAAATTCTTTGTTCTTCAGCACTATCAAGACCTCACTGTGGCTTCTGGAGTTTGAACTGGCTGTATTTCTAATGGAGTTGTTTATAACACACTCATTTAAAATATTAGCGCAGCTGACAGTTTCTAACCCCAAAAATACTGTGTAATGCTCTGCTCCTTCCATATAACTTCATGCTTTCCTTATGCAATGACTGTGAACACTGTTTGTACATCAGAATCCCTAGAGATCCTTGAAGTAGTATTCTCTTTTTTTTTTTTTTTTTTTGAGGCAGGGTGTCACTGTCCCACCCAAGCTAGAGTGCAGTGACAGAATCACAGCTCACTGCAGCCTTGACCTCTTGGACTCAAGCAATCCTCCCACTTCAGCCTCCTGAGCAGCTGGGACAATAGGTGTATACCACCATGCCTGGCTAATTTCTGTATTTTTTTGGTAGAGACAGGGTTTCGCCATGTTGCCCAGACTGGTCTCAGACTCTTGGGCTCAAATGATTTGCCTGCCTTGGCCTCCCAAAGTGCTGGGATTACAGGTGTGAGCCACCACACCTAGCACAGTATCCTCTTCTTAAAATGAAACCAGTGAGGCTAGGGTGGTGGCTCACGCCTGTAATCCCAGCACTTTGGGAGGCCGAGGTGGGTGGATCATTTGAGATCAAGAGTTCAAGACCAGCCTGGCCAACATGGTGAAACCCCATCTCTACTAAAAATATAAAAATTAGCCAGGTATGGTGGCACGCGCCTGTAATCCCAGCTACTCAGGAAGCTGAGGCACAAGAATCGCTTGAACCCAGGAGGCGGAGACTGCAGTGAGCTGAGATGGTGCCACTGCACTCCAGCCTGGGTGACATAGTGGGACTCCGTCTAAAAAAAAAAAAAAAAAAAAAAAGAAAGAAAGAAACCAATGATACCATGCTCCCAGGGCTACTTGAGGAAGAAAGAGTGAAATTTGGTAGAAGATTTAGAGTAATGCAAGATAAATTTACCGTAAATGTTATAGTATGTGTGCTCCTAATCAGTGTTAGGTACTGTTTTGTCGTAGTAATAATAATAAAAGCCCCTGTCGAAAAGTAGAAGGCCTCCTCCTAGCAGCCCAGGCTTCCATCATGAACAAGGGAAAGTGAATCTGTTTCTACCTACTGGGGGCCCAATTCAATAAACAGGACTCACAAACGCAGTGGGGTAGGCGAGATGTCCAGATGGGAGTCCCTGTTTCACGGCTGTAGCAGGTCAGAAGAGAACTCCCTTCAAGCACAAAACCGGGGTTGCAGGTGTATTGGATGGTGGTCCCCACCAGCAGCACAGGATCCGAAATTAAGCGGGTCGAGTGATCCACCTCTCCGGGGTCGGTGCAGTACATAACTACACGGGATGAAACCAGACCAAGAGGACGTCAGACCTCTGGATGACTATGGGTTTGCTGAGAATTACAGAATGATCTAGAAAGTTGCCTAACTTGGCCAGGTGGGGTGGCTCACACCTGTAGTCCCAGCACTTTGGGAGGCCGAGGCGGATGGATCACGAGGTCAGGAGATCGAGACCATCCTGGCTAACACGGTGAAACCCCGTCTCTACTAAAAACACAAAAAATTAGCCTGGCCTGGTGGCGGGCACCTGTAGTCCCAGCTACTCTGGAAGCTGAGGCAGGAGAATGGCGTGAACCCAGGAAGCGAAGCTTGCAGTCAGCCGAGATCGTGCCACTGCACTCCAGCCTGGGCAACAGAGCAAGACTCCGTCTCAAAAAAAAAGAGTTTCCTAACTCAGTTCTTTTCCTTTTTGGAAGATAATGTATCTTTTGCTTGATAAAGGTGGCTGGAGAACAGGCCAGGAGAAAATAGCCTTGAATTTAATTCTCTTTTGAGAATTTGCCCAAAGAGGTGGGGCATGGTGGCTCATGCCTGTAATCTTAAGACTTGAAAGGGAAGACAGAGGTGGATGAATCGCTTGAGCTCAGGAGTTTAAGACCAGCCTGGGCAACATAGCAAGATCCGGTCTCTACAAAAAATACAAAAATTGGTGGGGCATGGTGGCGTACACCTGTTGTTCCAGCTACTCAGGAGGCTGAGGTGAGAGGATCGCTTAAGCCTGGGAGGTCAAGGCTGCAGTGAGCCATCATGGCACCACTGCACTCCAGCCTGGGCAACAGAGTGAGACCTTGTCTCAAAAAAAAAAAATATATATATATATATACATATATGAATTTGCCCAAATAATTTGCATCAGGGTCCAAAGACCTATGTATAAGGTTGCATATTGCATTATTATTTGTGATATTTTTTAAAAAGGAAACATTGCAAATAGTTTAACAGGGAAAGAGTTAAATATCATGGAATAGCCATCCCATGAAATTCTGAGCAACTGCTAAAAAGAACAAAGTGAGGGGGAGCCTTCACTGCTTTCTCTGTAGTGCTGGATTGTAATAAAATAAACTTTCATTACTTTTCACATTAAAAAATCAATATAGATAAAAGGAAAACAATAAACCAATTAAAAGAGAATAAACTGGACAACATGTATGATATGAAAAGATATCCACATTTCTGAGCTGAAAAAAAAGCAGATGCAGGAAGTTTGTAAGAATGGATCTGCTGGGTGTGGTGGCTCACGCCTGTAATCCCAGCTCTCTGGGAGGCTGAGGCCAGGAGTTTGAGACCAGCCTGGGCAACATAGCAAGACCCCTGTCTCTACAAAAAAATTTTAAAAATTAGGTGGGTGTGGTTGTTCACATCTGTAACCCCAGCATTTTGGGGGGCTGTGGGGAGGACTGCTTGAGCCCAAAACCTTGAGGTTGCAGTGAGCTATGATTGACATATGACAGATGACACATATATAGATGTCTATGTGTGACATGTAATGTATGCATGATGTGCATCTACACACACACACAATTGAAGCAATATAGAATAAATTTTTAACAGCGACGTTGTTTCCAAAGAGTGACATCATCAAAGATTTTCACTTTCTATTCTATCATTTTACTACTGCCTGGGTACTATAAGTAAGCATCTTTACCAACGTAATTTTAAGATATGGCTATATATGTCTTTCAGTGTCAAGACAGGAGATTAACCAATGAAAGATTGATGAAATCCAGCGACTTCTATGGGGAGACCATTGTGCCAAGGGGTTTTTCTGACCTCATTTCATCAGAAGAGAGAACAACAGAGGTGATTGGTGGGTCTCCACTGTCTTGGATGGAGGATAAGTGAGAGACCCAGCATGGAAATGCAAACAGCCCCACATAGAAGGGGCCCAATTCAAATTTATTTGCTCACTTTGGGCCTTTTCTTGGCAAAAAATGAGGCAGGTAAGAAGACTTCTATAGGGAACTAGTTCACGTTCATTCCAATCCCTTAAAATGATTAAATGATAATGATTTTTCCCTCCCTTCCTCTCCTCTCCTCTCCCTTCTCTCTTTTTCCTTCCCTCCCTCCCTTCCTTCCTTCCCTCCCTCCCCTCTTTTGTTCCTTCCCTTCCCTCCCCTTCCCTCCCTTCCCTCCGCTCCCTCCCCTTCACTCCCCTTCCCTCACTCTCCCCTCCCTCCCTTCCCTCTGCTCCCTCCCCTTCCCTCACTCTCCCCTCCTTCCCTTCCCTCCCCTTCCCTCCCCCTCCCTTCCTCCCTTCCCTCCCTTCCCTCCTTTCTTTCTTTCCTTTTTTCTTTATTTCTTTCTTTCTCTTTCTTTCTTTCTTTCTTTCTTTCTTTCTTTCTTTCTTTCTTTCTTTC
>NW_026652294.1:7978174-8008880 GCF_009828535.3 Hylobates moloch | reverse complement strand
TCTTTCTTTCTTTCTTTCTTTCTTTCTTTCTTTCTTTCTTTCTTTCTCTTTCTTTCCTTTCTTCCTTCCTTTCTCTTTCTTTCTTTCCTTCTTTTCTTCCTTCCTTTCTCTTTCTTTTTCTTTCTTTTCTTCCTTCCTTCCTTCTTTCTGTCTCTCTCTCTCTGTCTCTGTCTCTCTCTCTCTCTCTGCCACCCCTCTCAACAGGGTTTTGCTCTGTCACCCAGGCTAAAGGGCAGAGGCATAATCATAGCTCAAACTCCTGGGTTCCAGCAATCCTCCTGTCTCAGCCTCCTGAGTAGCTAGGACTACAGGTGTGTCCCACCACACCCAGCTAATTTTTATACTTATTATTATTTTTTAGAGATAGGGTCTCACTGTTTTGCCCAGGCTGCTATCAAACTCATGGGCTCAACTGATCCTCCCACCTCAGCCTCCCAAAGCACTAGGATTACAGGCACGAGCCACTACACCCAGCCAAATGTTCTTTATCACCAGGCTACATACGCTCCCATTCACTGGAGTTCACAGCACTCCCTAATGTCTCACACCCAGCTTATCTCACTCATTGGGCCAGGTTTCTGAAGGCACCTGAGTCTGTAATTCCACTGAGGGCTATAAAATGACGTTTGTGAGCAATGCTCATGAATTGGTGGAGGAGGGGAGTCCAGATTCTACATTAGACAGCTCCACTGCACACACTCAAAAAAAGATCCCTAGAAGGGATTTGCCACCCAGGGACCTAGAGGAAGGAAACAAGACCACTCTTACTTTTCTCACAAAATGGGGGGTCGCTGCTCCAGCTGAGGTCCCACTGGCAGGTGAGGGTGTCGCTCCCCACGATGTCGTAGCCGGGGTCACACTGGTAGGTGATTCTGGCTCCCCGCACCAACTCCGTGTGAGAAGTGGTTTTCCAGCCATTCTGGATCTCGGGTAAATCCGAGCAGGAGTCATTCCTTGACACCTCTTTAAAAGAGAAACGTCAGCCTTAGATGGGGGAAGCAGTCTTGTTGTCGGGGCCTCCTTTTATGAAGGCTGGAGGGATGAGCGAAGAGAAAAAAAAGCCTCTAGAAATGAGCAACACGCTTCCAAAATCGCTTAACTGGCAAGAGCTAGTCTATAGTGAGGCTTTTTTTTTTTTTTTTTTTGAGACGGAGTCTTGCTCTGTCGCCCAGGCGGGAGTGCAGTGGCACGATCTCGGCTCACTGCAGGCTCCGCCTTCCGGGTTCATGCCATTCTTCTGCCTCAGCCTCCCGAGTAGCTGGGACTACAGGCGCCTGCCACCACGCCCGGCTAATTTTTTGTATTTTTAGTAGAGACGGGGTTTCACCGCGTTAGCCAAGATGGTCTCGATCTCCTGACCTTGTGATCCGCCCGCCTCGGCCTCGCAAAGTGCTGGGATTACAGGCGTGAGCCACTGTGCCCGGCCTATAGTGAGGCTTTATGGTTACCTCTCTCTGTGGGCCCCTGAACTCACTGAACATTCTCTCGGTTTGATAAAACCAGTTCAGGATTTCGGGTCAGACAGAATCCCAGCTCTGCCACTTACTAACGGTGTGGCGGGGGGACAATCACTTTTTCACTCTGCAGCTCAGGTTCCTTGACCTTTCATGAGGGAATAATTACAACAGCATCTGCTTCACTGTGGCCGCTGCTTACCAGATGTCACTGGATGACTCTCACCGCCGAGGGTTTACACTCTTTTAAAGATTTTTCTATTTTTGTTTTTTATTTTATTTTTGTTTTTCATTTATTATTATTATTATTATCGTCATCATTATTTTTACAGGCAGGGTCTCTGTTGCTCAGGCTGGAGTGCAAGAGTATGATCATAGCTCTCCACAGCCTCAAACTCCTGGGCTCAAGTGATCCTCCCACTTCAGCCTCTCAAGTAGCTGGGACCACAGTCATGTACCACCATGGCCTGGCTAATTTTTTTTTTTTTTTTTTTCTGTATAGATGAGGTCTTGCTATGTTGCCTGGGCTAGTCTTGAAGTCTTGGGTTCAAGCAATCCTACCATCTGGGCCTCCCGAAGTGTTGAGATTGCAGGCATGAGCCACTGTGCCCAGCAGAATTCACACTCTTGTGTAGTCCCTACCAACACTGAATAGGAGATTGCAAAAGTGGCCCTGGGTGGCTTCCAAGGTTAGGTGATAACAACATTGAGATTCTCTCCTTGCTCTCTGTTGAATCACTCGCTTCAGAGGAAGCAGCTGCCATATTGTGAGGATGCCCAAGCAGCCCTCCAGAGAGACACACGGGAAGAGAAACTGAGGCCTCCTGTCAACAGTTGGCATTGACTTGCCAGCCACATATGTGAGCCATTTGGAAGTTCATCATGCAGTGCTTATCAAGCCTTCAGGTGACTGCAGCTCTGGCTGGCATCCTGACCGGAGCCTCATGAGAGACCTCAAGACAAAGCCATCCAACTCATGCTGCTACTGAATTTCTAACCCAGAGAAACTGCAAGATGATAAATGTTTACTGCTAATTTGGAGTATAATCTATGATACAGCAATAGGTGACTAATATGCTCAGCTTCATCCTAAGAATATCTATAAATCCATGAGTTTGGTGAATAAGTAATGTACGCATTTTAAATATGCATTAAGAGAAATAATTAGCTATCAAAATAAAAATAAGCTGGGCACAGTGGCTCATGCCTATAATCTCAGCACTTTGGGAAGCCAAGGTAGGAGGATTGCTTGAGCCCAGGAGTTTGAGATCAGCTTGGACAATGTAGGGAGACCCCCCCATCTCTACAAAAACAATAACAAAACTAAAAAAAGTGAGCCAGGTATGATGGCACGTGTCTGTAGTCCCAGCTACTCAGGAGGCTGAGGTGGGAGGATTGCTTGAGTCTGGGAGTTTGAGACTGCAGCGAGCCATGAAGGCTTCACTGCACTCCAGGCTGGGTGACAGAGTGAGACCCTGTCTCAAAAGAAAAGAAAAAAAAATTGAACAAAAATAAATAAAAATAAACTGTTGGTATATTCTTCCAATCCAATTGCATATCATTAGTGAAAATGAACCATACTCCAGAAAATGCTACCCACAGCTTATTACTGTGCCTTTCTCTGTAATTGTTCTGTTTTTCTCCTACAAACTCTTGTTACTAAGGTAGCAATGCATGGCAAACTATTACTATTCTTGCTTCAAAGTGCCCACTGCACAGATTTGGAGGAGCGAGCTAATTATGTTGTATAATTAATTTGCAGTTCTTATGTGCTTCTGGGGAAAGGAGAGCACCTCCGCTGTCTGCAGGAAAGTCATTCTGAGAACCAAGCAATGGCTTTTCCCGGGATTTCATCATGATTTTATTTGGGGAAAGGAGATCTCATGGGTGTCTGCAAGAAGAAGGGTAAGAAAATAGCTTCGAGAATTGCTTGGTGGGGGGACAGGAGCCTCTATTTTTAGGCCTCTGAAAAATCAGCCAAGCCCTGGATTTGGGACACAGCTGCAGATGCTCAGACTATGGATGAAAGGGGAGAAATGGGAGCAGACACCAGAAATGTGGTCTGCCTTGAGCCAAATGCTTTGAGACGGAGAAAGGCTTGCTTGTCTGACTTTTCAATATGGGCCACCATGTCTGCACGCTCCCGTGGGACCTCCTGTCTCCTTGGTGCACCCACTGCATTTGTAATTTCTCAGTTGCTGCCACGAGGCAGAAGAAGCTTGGCTTAAATCTTGTCCCCACTGTTTACTAACTGGGTGGCCTTGGCTAAGTCACTTAACCTTCCTGTTCTTCAGATCCCAGGGCCTGTACCCCAGGGACCCTGATTCAGGAACATGCATTTTTACCAAGCACCCTAAGTGGAGGTTTCTAGAATGGTCCATCCCCATGGGCCCTTGTTAACTTTGCTAAGAATTAGAAAGCCACCGTATAACCTTCCTGTTCTTCAGATTCCAGGGCCTGTACCCCAGAGACCCTGATTCAGGAACATGCATTTTTTTACCAAGCACCCTAAGTGGAGGTTCTGGAATGGTCTGTTCCCATGGGCCCTTGTTAACTTTACTAAGAATTAGAAAACTGCCCTAGGAGTTGGAAGACTTCTTTTCTACTCTTCTTTCTTTTTTAAATAAACGGTGTGACTCCGGTCATGCCAATTAACTGCTCTACGCCTCATTGTTCTCATTTGCAGAGTGGAGTCAAGAATTATTACATTGTCTATTCCAAAGGGCAATGTGAAAGTTAAATAACATGCAGGATATGATGATGTTGTGTGAACACTAAGATGTGTTAGATGGATTCATTTGTTCCTTTGACTGAGATATTATGAGCATCTTATTAGACGCTAGAAATACAGAGATCTGAAGTCATGGTTTCAGTCTCATGGACAAGATTAACACCAAGGTTCAATTTTTGTGCAAAAGAAATTCACAAATGCACTGAATGCACACCACCATCTACCATTTCATGCTCATGGCAGACATCACTAATCAAGCACAGCCCTCTGTTTGTTTGAATCAAGCGGAAACCTCCCAATCCTCAAAACAGCACTCCAGGGAGCCACTGTTATTTGATTGGAGTTGACTTACAATATGGAGCTTAGTTATTATCCTAGACTTGGAGGAATAAACACACGACAAATAACCAATGTCTTCTCAAAAAGCACTGCTTACTCATATCTGTTTCTTAATCGCTTCCATCCCATGCATTTGGCCATAGACAGTAGGCAAAGAACAGGCAACAGTGAATGGGTCTTTGCGTCTCTCTGTTCAAAGGTGAATTCTGGGAGTAGAATTCACATTCTAGAGCCACGTAGGCCCAGAGTCTTCCTGTGGAAGGCTCTAATTGCAATCATAGCAGATAAACTTTGGCCACCTTCCAGAGCTGGGCTTAGGCATTTAGGTCAATGTAGGATCTTCAGAATTCTCTAGTGACCACAGGAACCCCTGACCCTACCATCTGATGCATCCATTGAATGGGAGTTAGATCTGCGTATGGTAAAATCTAGACCCAGAAGAGCAAATATCCTTCTCATGCCCATGGCAGGCATCACTGATCAATCATGACATTCTTTGCCATAGACTTTAGGCATGACCTCCTTGGAGTTCTTTTCAACATGGTCTTCAACATAAGTAGTAAGCAACTGAGCGGCATCACAATTAGCTAGAACGGTCTATTTGCCATTCTTATAAAATTAACTGTGTGTTTCTTTAACAGGAATAACATCCAGGAACTGTTCTCTCTTTTTTGTTACCCAAACTAGCCAAGCTGTGTATCCCTGAAAAACATTCTCTGCAATCCTTTTTCTGCCTCTCCCACAGCATCAGCTTGCGATCCTGATATTGTCTATTAATGAGACTGCCTTTCGCATTTCCACTAATGCCTTAAGGGTAGGGAGAATATTCTATTCATCTCTATATCCTGGTATGCAGAGCCTAGCATATAGGAGGTGTCCAGGGAATTTTTATAACCAAATCCTCTGGAAAATGGAGATAATGCATTTGAAGATGAAATAAAATAATATATGTTAAAGTGCTTGCCAACTGTAAGTTGTCACACAAATCACAAAAAGTTTCAACTTCAATTAACAAAAACACTTCTTCATCAAGATATTGCCAAACTGAACACTGGCCAGACTTTCTGGTTAAACTTGACCAGCCTTGGATAGAGTCAAAGTCAGATTTTTTTTTTGCCATCAAGCTGAATGCAGGTTTGGAATACTGACTTGGGCACTAGGGGAGATAAATGAGCAAAAACCATGACCTCATCTTTCAGTGGAGAGGGAGAGGATGTCTAAGGAGAGAGACAGGAGCCAGGAGACCAGAGACTTCCTCCAAAGGCAGCTGAGTCTGGAGGGTACATTGCCTGGACAGCCAACATGAGTTATCCCCTGAAGCCCAGGGCACGGCCCAGAAAAGAGCGGGGAACCCACAAGAAATTGTAGCAATGACACTCTGAAAATATTTAGCAGCACAATCAAAGGTAAAAAGGCCCCTGGGAAACATAAAAAAGAAGATCGATATTCGTGTTAGCCTCTCTGAGAGGTGGACATGTAGCAGGCAGGGATGAAAAATGTTCACCATCTGGAAATAAAAATGCAAGGAATGTACTTTGGCACGCATGAGGCTTCTTGAAACAGCCCATGGTCAAGGGGGTAGCTTGTTTTTTAGGTGCCAGTGCTGGTACAGAGAGGACAATTCATATTATTAGGTTGGCGCAGAAGTAATTGCAGTTTTTGCGAATTAAAACTCCGAAAACTCTAATTACTTCTGCACCAACCTAGTTAGAGATGGACAGTTTTTTTTTCTTTTCTTTTCTTTTTTTCTTTGAGACGGAGTCTCACTCTGTCACCCAGGCTGGAGTCAGTGGCGCGATCTTGGCTCACTGCAACCTCTGCCTCCTGGGCTCAAGCAATTCTGCTGCCTCAGCCTCCCGAGTAGCTGGGACTACAGGTGCCTGCCACCACACGCAACTAATGTTTTTTTTTTGTATTTTTAGTAGAGACAGGTTTTCACCGTGTTAGCCAAGATGGTCTCGATCTTCTGACCTTGTGATCTGCCCGCCTCAGCCTCCCAGAGTGCTGGGATTACAGGCATGAGCCACCACGCCCGGCCAAGATGGACAATTCTTTAAGTGAAGGGGGAGAAAGAACCAAAGATATGGAATCTTGCTCCAACCACAGGGTCTTTGGTGGTAGTGGTGGTGGCAGAGGGCTGGGTGGGATGAATTCTCCTTTTCTCTGCTCCATCCTGGAAATCAAGAGGCCAATCTAATTCCTGGGAAGTGCAAGCACATTTTCTAATCACTGGCCGAATCTTGCCCATTGAAATTCTTGGGGTGCAACCACTCACCCATTCTTCTGGATGTCAAAGGATGTTAGGTCTTAATTACCCTCTGTGTCTCCCAGGTTCTCCGCTGCTGCCCAAAATATTGGGGGTGGAGGAAGCTTTGGAGCTGGGAATGAGGAAGCGTGGATGGGAGCTCGGCTCTGCCCCTGATGAGCAACCTTCATCCTTGCTTGTCCAGGGTTTCTTCTGCTGGAACAAGACAGGGCTGGACCAGTTCCTCTGTTAGTGCAAGTCTCTTCTGGGGCTGGAACCACTGGGACTTCATGGTGTCCCAGTCCTCTGACATCTGGGAATGTTGGTAGTTTGGACTAGAGTGGTGGCCATAGAAAGATGGGGACATGTGCTTGGATTTGAGACATATTGAAAAGTGGAGCTGAGAGGATGGATTGGATATGGGGCAAGGAAGGAGGAAGCAGCCTGAGAAACCCGGAGGGTTGTGGTTTCATTTCCTAGGATTGGCAGATAGCAGGGGATGCTGTTGGGTAGTGGTGGTGGTGCATAGGAAAAGAAATCATTCTGTTTGGCCATGTTAAATCTGAGATGTCTACTGGATGGAGGCAAGGGAGGAGTTGGCAGGGAGTTGGATAGATGGATTTGGAGTTTAAGGTCAAGGTTGTAAGTATAAACCGGTCAATGGATATTGGTACTGTTTAAATCCATGGGCCCTAATGAGGGCATGGAGCGAGTGAGTCTAGCTGGAAGAGAGGATACAGTCCAGGATGGAGGCTGGGACCCTCCAGGGTTTAAAGGTTGAAAAGAAGTGGGTCATAGAGCCAGTAATGAATGAGGGAGAGTTACAGGGTGGGGAATGAGAAGGGAAGAGTGTGATTGGATGAAAGCATGGGAGCGTGTGAGCTTAGCTTGAATTTGATAGCAGGTTGTTTTTTTGTTACGTTTGTTTTAGGATGAGCAGGAGAGACATGGTTTGGAGGCCACATTGAGGATCAGGAAAGACACCTTTTGCATCTATAGCTCCTAGAGTACAAGAATTGCGAGAGGAAGACTGTCCTTGTTCAACGAGGCTACAGGAAAAGAAGAGGCCTTAGAGGAGAGCTGAGCTTCAGTTCAGGCAAGAAGGTGAAGACGATGTTTGAGAAGTTGCACAAATTGGGAAGAAATTAGGAAGTATGTTGGTATGAGATCTCAGCTGACCACACATGAAACATGAGGACAACAGGTTCTCAGCTGACCACACATGAAACATAAGTTATGAGGCATTGTCTACTGCATCCTGGTATCAACCTTGTGGAATAGGTATCACTATTCCCATCTTACAGATGACAAAAAGAAGGCTCAGAGAGGTTCAGTAACTTTCCCAAAGCCACACCGACATTGATGACCACGCTAGGGCTCAAACCCTGGTCCTCATGACTAGAGAGCCCAAGCTCTTAAAAATGACTGTGCCAATGCAATGAAAAATCACTGTAGTACAAAACCGCCAAATAACCTAGAGGAAACCACCTTAACCTGCATCTAAACACAAAGAAAAAATAAATTGACCAGATGAGACACCTACCTATGTAGTTCATGATAAATCCCTGGCCCTTTCCAAAGATGAGGCCAGCAGGGTCCGAATGGAACTGGATGGTTAAGTCTGGCGTGGAGGAGTACAGCTTCTGGGGGCCACTGTTCCCAAGGTACTGCCCCAAGATGTGGGGCATGACCTCGTCGCCATCGTAGATGGTCAAGATGTCACTGTTGCTCAGATTCAGGCTTGGAGGGCAGAGAAGAGGGAGAGCCATGTGAAACAGAGTATGGGCATTCAATAAGCCCTTGATTAACTTTTTCAGGCAATACATAATTTCTTAAGTGTGTATGTGTCAGGCCCCAGACTATGTGTCTTACCCCTAGGCTGAGGGTACGATTGGCACAGATTGCAAATGTGACACAGAGATTTGTAAGTCAGTTTTTTTTTTTTTTGGACAGAGTCTTACTCTGTCACCCAGGCTGGAGTGCAGTGGCGCGATCTTGGCTCACTGCAACCCCCGCCTCCCGGGTTCAAGCAATTCTCCTGTCTCAGCCTCCCGAATAGCTGGGACTACAGGTGCACGCCGCTATGTCCGGCTAATTTTTTTTGTGTTTAGTAGAGATGGAGTTTCACCGTGTTGCCCAGGCTGGTCTCGAACTCCTGAGCTCAGGCAATCTGCCCACCTCGGCCTCCCAAAGTGCTAGGATTACAGGCGTGAGCCATTGTGCCCGGCCTTCAATTGGGTTTTTCAAGACACATTGATGCAATGGTCTTGCTTCCATGGGACTCATTGCAAACTCAAATGCTGCATTGTAAGAAGAATCACCTTTAAAACTCCCATTATCAGCAACCATTTCTTAGGTGACATCTCTATGTTAGGCACCAGGCTACAGGCTGGGGCTATGACCTTCATCTCTCATTCTTCTTCAGTGCAGAACATGCTGACAGCTTGCTAATTACAACTTGCATTTTTATATAAGGTGAAATGATCTTTCCATTTATCACGGGACAAATTCCTCAAAGTCAACTGAGTTATCCATTATGTTTAAGGGGTAGGGCAGAGGTGGGATGGAGGCACCTTATTTATGAGATATGCTCAAACCTGTCACCATTCATACTGTTAAAGGATGACACATTTTCAAAGACTCCAATGCAAGAAAGTACCTTGACACTAAATAATTAAACCACAACGGATACTTAATAATCCAGAAATCACTTCACTATACCACAGAAACATGTGCCATCTCAGACATGCTAGATAAAATTGATCTCCAATTGAAAGAATGCCAGATAATTCACCCTTGGCTTCATCAATCATGGACAGATATAAACTCACATTTCTTTCTTTCCTTTCTTCTTCTTTCCCTCTGTCTTCTCTCTCTCTCATGTCTTTCCCCTTTTCTTGTCTCCTTCTCCCTAATTTTTTTTTGAGCATCTGCTATGAGCCAGGCACTGTGCTGCGCTTGGAAGCGTCACAGAGTAGTGATCTATTTAGATTTGTAAGCCAGGGATTGGGGCAGGAGTTATAATCAAAGTAAGGAGAGAGAAAGTAAGGACAAACTCAGATTAGGGGCATCATGGAAGCCTTCCTGCAGTAGGTGATGCTTCTTGCTCTGAAACCTCAAGAAAGAGTAGAAGACCTCGAGGCAGATAAACACAGAGTAGGGAGTCCAGGTGCAGTGGCTTACACCTGTAATCCCAGCACTTTTGGAGGCTGAGGTGGGAGGATTGCTTGAGGCCAGGAGTTCAAGACCTTTCTAGGCAACAAAGAGAGACCCTGTCTCTACAAAAAATAAAAATAAAAAAAAAGTCCAGGCGTGGTGGCTCACGCCTATAATCCCAGCACTTTGGGAGGCCGAGGCAGGAGGATCACGAGGTCAAGAAATCGAAACCATCCTGGCCAACATGGTGAAACTCTGTCTCTACTAAAAAAAAAAAATTAGCTGGGCATGGTGGCAGATGCCTGTAGTTACAGCTACTCAGGAGGCAGAGGCAGGAGAATTGCTTGAACCCGGGAGGTGGAGGTTGCAGTGAGCTGAGATTGTGCCACTGCACTCCAGCCTGGGCAAAGAAGCAAGACCCTGTCTCAAAAAAAATATTTTTTTTTGGTGTGGTGGTGCACCTCTGTGGTCCTACCTTCTCAGGAGGCTGAGGCAGGAGGATTGCTTGAGCCCAGAAGTTTGAGGCTACAGTGAGCTATGATTGTGCCACTGTACTCCAGCCTGGGCAATAGAGCGAGAACCCATCTCACAAAACAAAACAAAACAAAACAATGAATGGTGGGGAGAAGGCAGAGGGAAGAAAGGAGTAAGACCATGGTTCCTGAAAGAATTTTCCCAGTGGTCAGTGTGCCTGGGGTATGGGGATAGGCGTAGAAGCCTGCAGAGTTCTGCAGGGATTAGATCATGAAGGGCTTAAAGAGCCAAGCTTCAACATTTGGACATCATCTTGCAGGAGACGGGGAGACACTGAAGGGTTTTATACAGGAACTGCGTGACTGAGCAATTCAATGCCAGAGGAGAGGTGTTCCAGGAAATGGCCCTGAGCAGAGTTCCTGAAACTGATGCAGACTGACAGTGGCCCTCCCTGCTGATAGCTTCATCCAATGGCCAACAGTGGTGTTTGCTGCTAGTCCGGGAGTAGGGAGGCGAGGTGGCAACTACCCATGTTGGTGTTTCAGGTGGTCAGAACAAAACAACAGAAACACAAAGAAAGGTATTGAAAGTTTGCTTCTGGGAGGGCAGGGATTGTATTTTATTTACCCCAATACCTTCCACTGTACCTCTCATAGTTCCTCATGTAAAGTTGCTCCAAGGGGTGGCTTAGGAAGATTTTGATTGCCCCCATAATTTTCATCAGTTTCCCCTATGCTACTCCCAAAACATCTTCAAATAAAAGGTACCTGCTTGCTTTGCACACATGTCTTCAAGACAAAACCCCCAGACCCCTCCTACCCCCCTGACAGTTTTTAACTAGATCGAAGCCCCTAAACCCCTGCTATATTGAGATTCTGGAGTTGCCACTTGTTCTTGCACACAGTAGGTGCTCAATAAATGCTAAGGTATGAAAGAGCCTGCCAGAGAGTCTACTTGACAGCAAAAATAGTGGGACTGATGTCAGCTTTGGACCTATGGTGGAGGAGGGCCTCTTTAGCTCTAAGTACCACCAAAACATCAGTTGTTCATCAAAGTGCTGGATTAGACTAGTGTGAAACATGGTAGATGGCAGATATATTCCTTAAGCTGACGTCACAGCTGATCCGCTGGTAACAGTAGTTTACAGACAATGAGCATCTTGGCTTTATTCTATCTTTCACTTCAGTGGCCAAAATGCAGTAGCAGCATCTTCAAGGGTGAAAATAGCTTTCATTTTAAAACCATACGGCAAGTCTTTGTTCTCCATAAAATAGGATGGAGCAATGTGCAGGGAAGAGCACACTGGTTTGGAAATCAGAAAGCTTTGGTTTGATTCTCAGCTTTGTCACTTTCATGGAAGGCATGTGGTTTTTCTGAAATTTCTTGTCCGTGAATCAGCATTAATATTCCTCGTCTATGTCATGAGCTCTGGGGATGAGGTGAGGCAGGCAGAAGGCCTGGATTCAAGTTCCAGCTTCACCATTAGCACCTGAGCAAGCTCGGTGATGTCATTGGAATGTTATGTTGTTATATTCCACTTTCATTTTTGGCATCATCACCGTTACCATCACCATGATTACTATCGTCATCATCATCACCACCACCATCATCCTTCTCTGGATTTCTGTTTATTCCAAATGACATCAGATGATTTATGTCAGTGGTTTTCAACTAGGGGCAGGTTTCCTCACAGGTGACATTTGGCAATGTCTGGAAACATATTTTTCCTAACTAGGTGGGTACCATGGGTGAGTGGAGGCCAGGAATGCTGTTAAACATACTACAGTGCACAAGACAGCCCCTCAACCCAAAAAAGTATCTAGTCCAAAATGTCAATAGGGCTAAAATTGAGAAACCACGACTTATATAAATGCACATTGTAAATGGTGTGCAACAGACCATTAAATGCAATTTCTTTTGTTGTTCTGAAATTTTAGCAGTGTCTCCCTCAGCTAAGAACAAGACAATAGGTGCAGTGCATTTCCACTTTCCAAAGAGAGATACTTGGCTGTTGATTGCATTTGGATTCTCCAGATGCAGAGATCAAGCAAAGATACAAATGTCTTTTGAAGTCTGGCTTGTCTGGGAGGCCCTCCCAGGCAGCACTAGTGGGGAAATGAGACAAGAAGAAGGGAAGGACTCAACGAAGAGTGCATTGATGAGCAGGTTTCACTGTGCATTTTGGGTTCAGTCCTGCAGGAACTTTAGAGATGGTGCAGAATGCATTCATAGGGAGAAGGAGCTGGGGTATTTATCCTCCAGTTCCCATCCTTTATTGACTGAGGGCTGCTCCTGGATGTGTTAAGTCCCTAGCACTTCTGGCTTGCCCATGTAACCACATGGCATCAGAGAAATGCTGGAGAAGTGGACAGGGCCTAGAAGTAGGAAGTCATTATGGGCACATGGTGGCAAGTATTGCACAGCTTAGAGAGAGTACCAATGGCATCATCTACTACCATTGATGCAGCTCTTCCAGTCTGAGCCCTTCTTCCCACCTCTAGCTTATATAAGAGAAGGAAAAGAAGGCACTGGGCCACTGAGGAGGCTGGCAGGAAGGACTGCCTTGAGGGGAGCGGTCATTGTGGGACGTCATAGGAGGGAGGGTCGAATGTGTATCACCCTCACACTAAACGTAGTGAGGAGGGCTTCAAAGGGACTCTTGGTGACTTGGCAGGTGTCTTTCTTTCGTGGCTTGGATAACAGTGGCTGGATTTGATGCTCACCAAGAGAAATGATAAAATCAGACTGGGACTGCCTGCCTGCCTGCCTCTAGGCAGAGCAAGGAGAATAAAAGCAGATATTGACAGTAAGCATCCCATCACTGATGACAGTAGGGATATGATCTGTGTTTCCTGAGTCTAGTTGTCAACCTTGCAGGCAGAAGCCAACTATAGGTCTCCTTAAAAGTGGCCTCCTACTGAAAGGGTGATAGAACCCCAGCAAAAGGGAAAGTTAAGAGCAGCTGTGCTCAGGAGACTTTAACACGTTGAATATCCTATTGAAGACAGAAAAAAATCAGCATTCTATACATTCTATAACATAACAGTGTAGCCAAGTTAGAGTCTCCTGTTCCCTTACCTCCCATGCCCTTTGTCTGCAAAATTCCCAGCCAGAGGAGCACGGTTGAGGGAGGGATGAAGTTTCAAAATGAATGATACTTAGGGTTATAAGATTTTCAGACTGGACTGCACTTATTGTGACCAGAAGACCTATGAAAACGCAGCTTTCACCCAGAGGAAAAAAAATAATATAGGATGTGCCTGAAGGGTCATTGGGAGAAATAATCAAGTTACTCTCTGCCTCATCCTTCTGAGTCTTTTTTGACAGACTGGTTCCAATTATGTACACAGAGTCTGGCAATTTAGTTTTTTCCCCTCAATGCAAAGAGGAGCTTACATTTTCACTTGCTCATCCACGTATTTACCAAGTGCATTTAGTGTCCCTGGAATCAGACCTTCGTAAGCAACCGAGATGAAAATGTGTTGAGTTCACTGCAGGGAGAGCCACAGGGCAGAGTGTGGTTTTCCACTGAGGTCTGAATTGAGATGTCAGCTAGATACGATCCAAGGAGGTGCTAAGAAAGCGGGATGGCAGTTTGACTCTAGGATGAATGGGAGATGGAGAGATGCTGGCAGGCAGGCAGGCTTGGTCTGACTGTGATTGGAAGTGGCAGGATCCCCTCTGGGAGAATCCCATAGGACCACAGAGCTTCCCAAGACCAGACCCAACCCACTCTGCCCCCTCTCAGGTGCCAGAGTGAAAGGTTTTCCACAGGCACAAAGTGTGAGCTCCTGGCAGAAGACCTCAGCTCCCATCTCCCCCTCTACATCCACCTCGTTCTTCTTGGTCACTGTCATAGGCTATCCTCAGACCATCATCACCTTTCTCTTGGGCCATTGGACAGCACCTCGGTGGTTTCCTGACTTCATCCCCACCTGGCCCTGATACTCCTCCCCTTAGCAGCCAGATGAATCTTTCCAGAAGGTAAATCAGACCTGTTCCCTCAACAGATGAATGAATAAGCAAAATACGGTCTGTTTGTGCAGTGGAATTATTATTCAGCCATAAAAAGGAATGCAGCATTGGCCCACGCTGCGGCACGGGTGAACCTCGGAAACATGACGTGCAGTGAAAGAAGCCAGCCATGAAAAGCCACCTGTTGAATCACTCCATTTATAAGGAATATCCAGAATAGGGAAATCCACAGAGAGAGAAGGCAGATGGGTGGTTATCAAGAGTTAGGGGGTGAGGAGAAGAATGCGGAACAATTGCTCAATCGGTATGGAATTTGTTTTTGGGGTGATGGAAAGGTTTTGGCACTAGATACAAGTGTTGGTTGCACACTATTGTAAATGTACCACATATGTAGATATATATTGTATATGTTAAAATGACTAGTTGTATGTTGTATGAATTTCACCTCAATTAAAAAAAAGAAACATCTTAGGATAGAGTGCAAACTTTTAACCCTAGTCTCAAGGCTCCACAGGTCTATTTTTTGCATTGCTGCTTGCCCCATCCCTGCCGCCTCATTTCTGACTCTCTCTCTTCCAAGCCATTATTTTACCTCCAACCAGACTGCATTGCTCATCAGTCTCTCCAAAGCACGATGCTCTTGGTGACCTCTGGGACTTTTCACATTCCCTTCCCTGTGCTCTGAATTCTCCACCTGGGAAACTCCTACCCACCCTTTAGTTTCAGCCTTCCATGATTCACTATTGCACAGAGCCCCCAGCATCCCCTCCTTGGCTAGGCTGCAGCCCTTCTGCTCACCCTCCTTATGGAGCTTAGTCAGCACTTGGGGCCCCATTGGTCTGGGGATGCTCATCTGCTGCAGATCAGGAGCTCCCTGAGGCCCTCCCCTCTCTCGCTCACTGCTGGCTGTATCCCTAGTGCTCAGCACCATGCTGAGTGTGTGTCTCGGTGAATCAGTGCCAGCTCAGGGCATAGGGCCAGGTTTCAGGCTCAGATCTTGCACAGAGTAGACTGTGGCTTTGATCCCAATTCCTACTTAGGACCCTAACCCTGACTGGACTCTTCCCCGCTTCAACCTTGGGAAGGGGACTCCTCTTAGCCAGTGCCATGGCTGCTTTCAGCACATTCCCCAGCGGTTAAGTTGAAAACTTTGATATCAGAGGGAGGCTGTCTCAAGGGATTTCTGCCCCACCTGCCTCTAGGGCTCCTTGTTGGCCATGCCTTGATAATTCTTGGATATGCAGGTTACCAGAGTCAAGTCCAATGCCACCTGACATCCTGCATGCCTGAGAGGCCACTCCAAAGCCAACCCGCTGGCTTGTCCATCTTGTCTAGCCTCCTCTCCTTCCCCACCTTGACCCTGCTCTGGGCACATTCTGCAGCCCCTTCAAGGGCCTGAGCAGCCATTTGTGGACATGCCATTTAGTGTTACCACTTCGGGCTATTTCTTTAATTCTTCCCTTTCTCGGGGCAGTGAAAACACTGGTCCCATTGGATAGCTGAGAAAGCATTTCCCAGGACCCACATTTAGCTTTTGAATAACAACAGTGCTGTCCGCCAAGTATCAAGCATTCAAACAACCTCACAAAGTAAGACTTGCTCCATTATACAGATAAGGAAACTGAGGCTCAACCAGGAAGGTTAAGATTCAAACCTAGGTCTGTTGATGCCAAAGCTTGAGATCTGAACCACTATTTTATACAACAGCCCGTGAAAGCCACATACACACGTTTTCAAGAAGTGTGCTCTGATTGAGTCTTGTATCAGAAAACACGAGTTAAAAAACCACAAATAAAATATTCAGAATAGCTGGGCATGGTGGTTCATGCTTGAAATCCCAGCGCTTTGGGAGGCCAAGGCTGGAGGATCACTTGAGTTCAGGAGTTCAAGACTGGCCTGGGCAACATAGTGAAACCCCCATCTCTATAAAAAATAAAAACATTAGCTGGGCACGGTGGCACATGCCTGTGGTCACAGCTACTAAGGAGGCTGAGGTGGGAAGATCACTTGAGCAATGGAGGTTGAGGCTGCAGTGAGCTTTGATTGCACCACTGTCCTCCAGCATGGGTGACACAGTGAGATGCTGTCTAAAAAAAAAAAAAATCCGGACGGGCTGCAGTGGCTCGCACCTGTAATCCCAGCACTTTGGGAGGCCGAGGTGGGTGAATAACCTGAGGTCAGGAGTTCAAGACCAGCTTGGCCAATATGGTGAAACCCCATCTCTACAAAAAGTACAAAAATAAGCTGGGCATGGTGGCATGCGCTTGTAGTCCCAGCTACTCGGGAGGCTGAGGTAGGAGAATTGCTTGAACCTAGGAGGCGGAGGTTGCAGTGAGCTGAGATCGCGCCACTGCACTCCAGCCTGGGCAACAGAGTGAGACTCTGTCTCAAAAAAAAAAAAAAAAATCTGTGGGATGAAAACATCCCTTTCTGCCCCTCCAATCCTAGTGTGCCTATTGTGTTCTTATGACATCACTGCTAATGTTAGTTTGATTAAACCTGGGATTTCCAACTTTTCCACAACCAAGGTAATATTTCTTCTCTCTATGAGCTTCCTATTTTTCTTTTATTTAAAAAAAGCTTCCAATTTATTTATTTTTAGTTTTTAATTAACACATAATTGTACACACTTATTGGGTACAAAGTCGTATTACGTTACATGTGTAAAATGTGTACTAATCAACTCAGGGTAGCTAGCATATCTATCACCTCAGACATCAATCATTTCTTTGTGTTGGGAACGTTGAAAATCCTCTCTTCCAGCCGTTTGAAAATATACAACAAATTATTGTTAACTATCGTCACCCTACAGTGTTATAGAACACTAGAAGCTATTCCTCCTGTATAGTTGTGATTTTTGTATTACAGACTTCGTTTTTTAAAAATTAAATTATTTTTCGAGACACAGTCTTGCTCTGTTGCCCAGGCTGGAGTGCAGTGGCGCGATCTCAGCTCATTGCAACCTCCACCCTCCGGGTTTAAGCGATTCTCCTGCCTCAGCCTCCCAAGTAACTGGGATTACAAGCACGTGCCACCATGCCTGGCTAATGTTTGTGTTTTTAGTGGAGACAGGGTTTCACCACGTTGGCTGGGCTGGTCTCAAACTCCTGGCCTCAGGTGATCTGCCTGCCTTGGCCTCCCAAAGTGCTGTGATACAGGCTTGAGCCACTGCGCCCGGCCCAGACTTCTTGTTTTAAAAAGATTTTATCTCCTAACATTTTACGTTTCTTCGTAACAATTGTTCTTTGTGTTTTGTTTGTGGTTATTATTGATCAGGTATAACAAAGTTTGCAATAAAATCAGTGTTAATCTAGTTACTTAGTCTGGGTGGCTTAATTTTGATAGATAAAAGCTTTCTGTTATGGTTTTTGAAATATTTAGAAAGATCTGGAGAAAGATACATAAGAAAGTAATTGCCTCTAGGGAGGAGAGCCAGAGAGGGGGCTGTTTGCTGGGGAAGGATGGGAAACTCAATTTTCACAGTAGACCTTTTTGTACTTTTGAATTTTGAATCACGTGAATGTAGCACCTCTTCAAAAAGGATAAAAACAACCTAAGGGACCCTCATTGCTTTCACTGGGATCTAGAGAGTGGAAGAGGTGAGGATAGAATGCAAATTAGAATCTGACACAGACCAGCGAACCCATCTCTGGTTATGTAATCCTTCTCCTCACCTGCAGAGGGCAGTATATGCCTAAGCATGGAATGGGCTGACTTCCCCAGCAGGTGCCCTTTTTACCCCAACCAATCAGGAGCCTGGATGTGGGGAGCAGGTGGTAGGTGAGGTTGGTAACTATTGAGCTAGAGTCAATATTCCGGAGAGGGCATAGAAAGACATGATGAGCAGGCCACCTTTCTTTTCCTTATTCCTTTCTAAACAAACGTTTGACCCTTGGCTTAGAAATCTTGCTTTTAAAAGGCTTTTTCAAGCCTCATTCACAGGACGATTTTAGGTAGGCAAACATACTTTAAAATGTCTAACGTTTATGCATTTCTTTAAATGCAAATTAGAAAAATATATAAATATATGGTTTGCACATCAAACTTCTAATTTCATGGACATTATTTTGGTTGGAGTAAGCCAAGTGAAAAAGGCAAGCCAATTTACACGCAGTTTCGGGAAAACAAAAACGGTAACACAAAAAGAAGTAGCTGGTAATAGAATTGGACTGTGGAAACCACAAAAATTAACCCACAGACTAAAGTCCAGTTTCTCAGCCTGACCTCCCAGGAAGTCCACAGCTGGGTCTCGGCCCATCTCTTACTGTCTCAAACATCCAGTACACCAAGCCCCTTGCAGCCCCTAGACCCTTAAAGCCTCCATCTTTCATGCCTTAGCTCGTGCTAGTCTCTCTACCTGGAAAGCCCTCTCCTCTCTTCTGTGCTAGACAATACCTTGTCAGGATCCCTCTGTCCACCCTGCATTTACAGCTATGTAATAATTAGCTAAGGTTTTCGAGTGCTTTTCAAAGTACTTTACATGCACCATTTCATTTTATCCTCGGATTAACCCTGTAAGTATGACTATTTACACCCATTTCACAGATAAGCCAACTGAGGCGCCCAGAGGTGAGGAAACGCGCTTAAGCTCAAGCAGCTGGTTATACAGCAGAGCCAGAATCCAAACAGACGTTGTTGGAAGACAAAGCCTGAGCAACAGACCGGCAACCTTCATCTGCCTGTGTCGGCTCCCTGAAGGCGCAAGTCTTCACCCCAATCCCTGGAGCCCACCCAGGGCTTGGCACAGGTGAAACAAAGTTCACTTAAATGAAGGAATGACAGCGAATTTATGTCCATTTTCCAGATGAGGAAACTGAGGCTCAGGGGAATTAAATGACTTTGCTAAGAAAACACTATCTTGCACTTCAGGGCAAGATCTTTCTGGAACAGTGGAGATAGTGATGAAATAAATCATAAGATCTAAAGAAAGGAAAAACAAGAATCAAAACCTGTAAATTCCATTGTATGCAATAAAACTGTGATAAAATATTTATAGTTTTTGTTTGAAGGCCTTAGAAGTGACATGTTTAAAGTTGTTTTGTATCTATTTTCTCTTCTGATCCCCTCACCCACACAGTCAGGTGGTCAGAAAAAAAAAAAACAGAGGAGTAAACTGAGCCCCAAAGGCCCAGGCCCTAAGGTCTCTGTGTTCCTTTCAGATGCAGCACAACTTTGCCAGGCACCTCTCAGCAACACAGAATTGTCAAGGGGCCTTTGGCCCAGTGAAACCCAATTAAATTTGCTTTCAATTTAATTTGATAAAATGGCAGACAGGACAAGAAACCATGTCAGCTCCAGGGAGGACATAGAAAACCAGTATCTTTGGCTCCCTAATAGGACACCTTAAAACACACAAAAATGATGAGTTTTCTTTTTCTTTTTTTTTTAAAGATGGTGTTTCACTCTGTCATCCAGGCTGGAGTGCAATGGCATGATCTTGGCTCAATGCAACCTCTGCCTCCCGGGTTCAAGCTATTCTCCTGTCTTAGCTTCTAGAGTAGCTGGGACTACAGGCACCTGCCACCACGCCCGGCTAATTTTTGTATTTTTGGTAGAGACCGGGTTTCACCATGTTGACCAGGCTGGTCTTGAACTCTTGACCTCAGATGATCCATCCACCTTGGCCTCCCAAAGTGCTGGGATTACAGGCTTGAGCCACCGTGCCCGGCCTGTTTTCTTAGTCTCTTCTTTGTTCTTTCTTTCTTCCTTTCCTTCCACGCTCTCTTCCTCCATTTCTCTCCAAAAATATTCACCAAAACGCTGTCCACTCCAGGCTGTGAACACACTACCCCGTGGTTCTCAATCCTGGCTGCACATCAGAATCCCCGGGGAGGTTTAAAAACTCCTGATCCCAGGCTGCACTCCAGACAAATCAGGCCATCAGAAACTCTGCGGGTGGAGACCGGGCATTAGCCTCGCTTAAAACTCCCATTCCCAAGGGGTTCCCCTGGGCAGCTGGGACTGAGAACTGCAGACCTGGAGTTTTCAGCCTGAATGAGACCCAGCCCTGACTTCAGAGAGGCTCCCAGTTTCCATCGCCTTTCTTCTTTTCTTCCTTTTCTCCATTTCCTCCTCCTTTCTCCCTTTTCTCAATTTCCCTCTTATTCCCAAAGAGAAAAAGAGTAGGAAAGAGATTCCTGCTCTCGGCCTGCCATCCCCCCGGGCCTGCCCCACGAGCAGCTCCAGCGGTTTCTCATTACCACATCCCTGGACTGAGCCATTTCCGAAGGCAGTCGGCGAGGCTCTGGCAAGGTCACTGATAACGTTTTACACCCCGCACAATGACCAGGAAAACCCAACAGCTCCCCGGCTGCTTTGCCTACAAAGACGGCTGTCCTTAACTACCCTGGTGTTTCACCTCCAGCTCAGGAGGCGGCATTAAGAGAACAGGTTCAAATTCTAGCTGGGGGAACTTGAAGCAGATTAGCCTCTCTGAGCCTCAGTGTTGCCACCTGTAAATGGGGATAATATTGTTGAGAGCTGTAATAACAATGAATGCCAGGAATTCCACTACAAGAGCATTTTTCCTCTATCACAAAAACTATTTATAAGGAACTAGGCACACTGCTGAGGGGCAAGGGCGGCATGGCAACAAATCCTGGTGTGACGAGACCTCAGCAAAGGGCACTCATGCTGCCACCTTTCTGATCTGTGACTGGACAAGAGGCTTCCCAGCCCGGGTCTCAGTTTCCCCAGATGCAAATCTCAGAATCCACGAATTGTAAAAAAGTCCATTAACAATGGCCATGACCAAGCCACTGCATGCTTCCTTCTGTGGAGGAGGTTGGACCCACACACCTTCCCCATTTCCCCACTCAATAGCAAGGAAGGGGTTGATCTGGGGGATACAAGGCTTTAGAAATAGCTGCTGAGGCCTGAGTTTTCCAGACCTAGGGGTGATCCCAGATGGCATCTGTGGCCCTTCCATGAATTTCCTCTGTGGCACTGCCCACACTGCTTCCTTTTTCTGGATGTAAGCTTCCCCAGGTTTATAAAACACAGAGTAGAACCCAGGGCCCTCTACATTCCAGGACGTCTAAGTCAGGGTGCGAGAGCTCGCCTTGAGGGAAGTGTGATCAGCTGGTAAGGTCGGATGTGTATGTGACAATATGTGTGTTTGTGTGGTGTGTGGCACGTGTGTGTGGTGTGTGTGGGTGTGTGGTGTGTGTGGGGTGCGTGTGTATGGTGTGTGTAGCGTGTGTAGTGTCATATGGCGCGTGGCATGTGTGTGGTGTGTGTGATGTGTGTTAGGGTGTGTGGTGTGTATAGCGTTGTGTGGTGTGTGTGTGGTGTGTGGTATATACTGCCACACACACATAGACAAGCATGTGTGCAGAGGGCGGTGGGCCAGGGCTCTGCATTGCTGGAGCCCTGACAGAGCTTTTCCCAGCAGATGCTGGCAGCGGCTGGGGTCGCCGCTTCCTGCCATTCTGCATCTGCATCGTGCACATATTCTTGAAGGCCGCCCCTGGAGAAAGCCCTGGTGTGGCCAATCTGAGCGGCCCAAACACCCCCAGGAAACTCCACGCAGGGGCCACCCCCACCTGGCGTGGGAACTCCTCCAAGAAAAACGAACCCTTTGAAACCTGGAGGGCTTGTCCCAGCTTCTCCCCGGAAGGCCCCAGAGGGGTTTGCAGGGGCTTCCCCAGGCCTCGGCCGTCACAGGACCATGCCAAGCCAATGCTGCTGCCCCTCTGCCTCCTGCCTGGCTTCCTGCCACCTCCGCCCACCTCTGCCTTCCTCCCAGGGGTGCTGTCTAAACGGCAGGCCTGACTACACTGCTCGCCTGCTCAGTTCTCAAGGGAGGCTGGCTGCCCTCAGGATGAAGTCGATTCTACTCTGTGAAGGAGGGTTGAGGGGTGATGAGGGGTGTGAGGCTTGCACTCCTGGGTCTAAGTGGTGAGCCATTTCACCCCTCGGAGGAGGATCACTGTCCTCATCTATTACATGGAGAACAAATCGTGTGACTCTCCTAGGTTGCTTCGAGAATTAACTAAGAGGTAACATGCTCAGAACAGAGCTTGGCACAAAGATAAGGGCATGTGAGTATTTTGGCACCACAGTAATCCATATGAGTGATTATTGTCATCTCCAGACCTCCGATAATTGGATGCAACTCTAGCCACATGGTATGCCTGCAATAAACACTTGTCGAATAGTAAGTTCAGGAGGACGGCGCATGTCAGGGACTCGTAAAACAAGCAGTCGTGTCTCCCTAAGATGTCAGGTCTAATTGCATTCGAATGCCTTGAGCTTGCAGGGGTGCACCGATAAGGCAATGTCCAGCTCAGACAGAGAGCAGGTCCCCTCCCAAGTAGGCTCTTGCAATCACCAAGGTGAGAAGAGCGTGGCGTGGCCGAGGAGCAGAACACGGGCATGTGTTGGTGGAGGACCTAATCCCGGTGCTTGTGTTTCCAAGTTACCACCACAATCCCCTGCAAATCGTGGGGGAGAAGAAGGTAATCAGTCAGGTGGGATACCTGGGTAGGACCTGTGTATGGATTCTCTTCATTCCTACTGTAACACTCAGACTGCAAGCTCAGAGGGATCAATGTGTGTGTGTGTGTGTGTTTGGGGGAGGGGGGGTGTGATTATGCAAGGGAGCTCAGTTTGTACACAGGACCATGGGCCATGGAAGGGATTAATCGTCATCACAGTTGCCAATTAAATTGTTGAGTGTGTGTAATGTACCAAGCCCTTGCCAAGTGCTTCTGCACATGGTATAATTTCATTATCTCAAGAACTCAAAGAGATGGGTGACACTGTTACTTTCATTTGAAAGATGAAAGAAACCGACGCCCAGAGAAGTGGGGTGACTTTATCCAAGGTCACACAGCCACTCAGTGAAAGAATTGAGACTAGAACCCAAGGCCTCTTACTGTAGGCGAAGGCTTTTTCCTGTCCCTTAAGGAATTCAAGATCTTTCCAGAGTGTCTCCCATATGCTGAAAGCATCATGTAGGGAAAGAAACATTTTCGGAGTCTTCTATACGCCAGGCACCAAGCCCTAGGTGCAAATCTTGTCTCTTATTCTTCCTAGCTGTGAGATTTTACACAAGTTCCTTCAGCTCTCTGAGCCTCGGTTTCCTCATCTGTAAAATGGAGATAATGATGCTCAGATCTCATAAGATCACTGTACACAGTAATATCATTTGGAGCTTTGGGCTGGAACCAGGAGACCTGAGTTCTAATCTCCACTCTTCTATGGTCATGGTGGCTTGAGGGCAAAAATGATCCCAAAGCTTGGCCCCTCTCTGTGTCCACACCATACCTCTGGGCTGACCCTTGCTTTGTGGCTTGCCATAGGATATGGCAGACGTGCTGCTGTGCTACTTCCTAGTCTAGGCTCAAGAGGCCTTGAATGCATCTTCTCCCTTTCTTGAAACCCTGGCCAATCACCGTGGGAACAAGCCCAAGCTCGCAATTGGAGGATGAGAGGCACATGGAGCAGAAATCCGTGTCTGTGTCAATCCCAGTCTATGCCCACCTAGACCATGACAGCCAACCCGCCCCTAAACACGTGAAGAAGGCCAGTGGCTGCCCATAGACCCATCTGCGAGCCCAGCTAAGACCAGAAGCACCACGCTGACCTGTAGACTCATGAACAGCAATACATGCTTGATGTTTGATGCCAGTGAGTTTGGGGTGGTTTGTTATACAGCAATAGCTGACTGATAGCGTGGTCTTGGAGCAATCTGTTCCCATCTCTGGGCCTCAATTTCCTCATTTGCAACATGATGGAATTTGAACTCTATGAACTTTTCTGCTCCTTCTCTAATTCCTTCGAACTTTTGGCTCCAGGGAAATCCTGTCTCCTCTTGCTAATGGGCCAGAAGATCTGAGTTCAGCCAGTTTTATTTTTGTCGTGGCCATTTCTCCCGTGATTTTTGCTGATATCTGGAAATCTGTTCTCCCAGGGCTAATGTTGTACTCAACTCTTGAATCTCCCTCCTCCTTTCCTGGCTCTCAGGTAGAATTCTTACAGTCCAAAGCAGCTATATCTCTGTTTGAAGAACTGAAGTGCCTCTGGACAAGGCACTTAATTTTTAGGGCTTGGAATTAACTTAGCACAGAACAGATTGGCAGCAGCTGAAGAGGACTGTTCTGCAGCTATCAATCATATGGTTACCTGGGTTTGTTATTAGGCCCTTTTATTTCCTGGTTAGAGAACAGTGCTGGGGCTCATAAACAGGGAGCAATGTTGGGAACTCTGCAGAGGAGCAAAGGAAGGCACGCTGCAGCCTGATTGAGACTTTTTCCCTGCAGAGATGGATGGATGTTCGTAGTAGATGTCCGGGAAACAGGGAGCAGGAAACACTTTGAGCCTCAATTTCTTCTTCTGTAAGATGGAGCTCGGAATTTCTCTCATGTGCAGCACTTCCCTACCGTTTGTGTGTGTGTGTGTGTGTGTGTGTGTGTGTGTGTGTGTGTGTGTGGTTAAAAACTGCCTTTGGTCTTAGAGACCTGGGTTCAAGTCCTGACTTGGCCACATCCTAATTATGTGACACTGGGCAAGCAGTTTCATTTCTCTCAGCCTCAGTTTCTTCATCTGTACAAAGGAGTCATACTGACGTGATGTAGATATTGCATAGGGTACTGATATTGCACTGGAGAGTGAAATGAGTTACTATAGGTAAAAAAAAAAGCACGTAAAGACTGGCACATTGTAAGTACTCAATGAATGTCAGTTGTTGGTCTTTATCATCATCATCATCATCATCATCAATGAGATCATGTGTGCCAGTATTTAGCATAAAGCCTGGGATATAGCAGGGGTAAAAGTAGTGTTAGCTATGGTGATCTGCCTATCTTGTGTCAGAAACCTTATGTTATTTGTTATTTTAATTTTTACATTATTTAATTAATTTACACACCCACCTTCTCTGTCTCTCTCTTTTTAGAAACAGGGTCTCACTATGTTGCCCAAGCTGGTCTCAACACCTGAGCTCAGGTGATCCTCCCACCTCAGCCTCTCAAGTAGCTGGGACCACAGCTGTATGCCACCATATCTGGCTAATTTTTAAATTATTTGTAGAGATGGGGTCTTGCTTTGTTGCCCAGGCTGGTCTTGAACTCCTGGGCTCAAGCGATCCTCCCATCTTGGCTTCCGGAAGTGCTGGGATTACACGCATGAGCCACTGTGCCCAGCCTTACCGTCTCTTTCATTCAACAGATATTTATCAAGCACTTTCTTTGTGCCAGACACTGGGGATAAAGTGAACAAAATATCCCATTGTGGGGGCAGGCACCACCACCTTCAATAATCTGCCTGAGGCCACAGAGCTGGTGAACATCAGGATGCACTTACACGCACCTCTTTTTGACTCTAGACACTTTTATGTCTCCTTGGCTGCAAGGCGTCTTCAAGGTTGTGGCCCCCCATGCTGAGCTCTTGTGGCCACAAGCAGGTTGTCTTTCTGGTCCTCTCTTGCTATGTGATATTTGCCAAGTTACCTCCCCACTCGGGGCCCCTCTTAGATCTTCTATTCTACCATGCCTTCACCAATGTTAGTTCCCGTATTCTCCTTTCCGTAATTTATTTTGAGAGTTGGGGAACGGGTGGGGAGAGAGAATGCATGAGAGAGAGTGAGAGGAGAGGAATATGAAAAGTCCCTTAGGATTTAAGAGTTTCTGTTCAGTTGTGTTTTTAGAGTAAGAGGCAGATTTCTGATGGAGCTGGGAGGGATACATGGCGGGTTAGGGAGGCATTTGGGGTGTGAAGAAGGTTTAGCCTGAGGGCTCCTGACTCATTCCAAGTTGATGCAACCTCCTTCTTTCCTCCAACACCAACAATGTGGGGCAGATGGTTGTAATTGACGCTGTGATTCAGAGCATTCATTTCATGCCTAATGGTCACTGTCGTCGCTGCTTGAATCCTTTGCTCACGACGCTTTTCTCCCATTAACTCCGGGCAACTGGCATTCTTCAAGATTCCTTCTGGATGTCACCTTCTCAGGGATATTTCCATAATTCACAGAGATAAATCTAGTTCCCCTCTACCTCCCCAACTCACCCTCCAAGCCACAGGATTTTGCTTACATTTTGCCAGGTTGTCTGTTTATGGCTGTACATCCCTTCCTGAACTTTGAGTCCCTACAGGCCTGGGAGCCTTCCTGCGTCGCTGCCGCATTGCCGAGACACACAGCTGGTGCCCCGAAAGCTGTTCAAGTCAGTGGAAGTGGAGGCTATGGTGTGTGCTCCATCTTTACTAGCTGTGTGACCTGAGGAAGCCACGTAACCTCTCTGTGCTGTCATTACCCAACTCATAAAGTGGTAATGATAATATCTGCCTTATCTGAGGATTCCTGATAATAGTAGTCTCCATTTATGAAGCACCAACTACGTGCCAGATAACATGCAATGTGCTTGGCATACATTATCTCTAATTTGGGTAATTACCCTTCTGTAATTATCTCTACCCACATTAGCTCTAATTTATGTAATTATTATCTCTGCATAATAATGTTCACATTTATTGTTGCTCACGGACCTAAACGATGCAGCTCAGGGCCTGCCTAGCACATAGTAGGTTTTTAATAAATGGTAGCTAATTAGAACCTCCATGCCCGCGGCATCAACAGACTGCCCAGTAGACGAAGAGGGAGAGAGATCCGCTCTCGCCTGGCACATGTGGCTTACGTCCTCATTCATGACTCAGCAGACAGCTAAGTCATGCGCCTACTATGGGCCACCTACCCAGCTCGGTCTGCAGTGCAAACTCCCTCCCCATCGTCGATGTGAAAAATAACAATTGCAAACACTTAGGAGGGCTGAGGGGCCCGGAGGATGGAATTATTTTTACTATCAAACCCAAATTGGTTTACTAAAACTGTCAGTGGAAAGCCAAGCAAGATAAATTAAACCCAGCAGCTCTTGGGCCTCACGTAACCCTGGCTGTTGAGATGCTATTTTCACTCCCTCTGTGGGAGGGAGGAGGTGCCAAGTCCAGATGCCACTCTGCCAAGCGTGTGCCAAGCTTGTCGGCGTGAGCCTCGGGCTGGTGACCAGAGGACTGAGCTCCCTTCTGCAAAGCTTTAATCTCTTTAAGTGCTTAAACCCTTTTCCTGCTGCCCAATTTGGGGAAGCCCAGACTCCCTAATGCGGCCTTCAAGGCGCTGCTGAGTCGCACTCACCGCCAGGCTGTCCTGCTTCATGGATGCGCCCTTGAACTCCAGACACACGGGGCCCTGGAGACACGGCAAGTGGGGTTAAAGTCCAAGCTCCGCCAGCTTCTAGCTGTGCGATCACAGGCACTGTCCCACCACCCCGAGCCTCAGTTTACTCATCTGGAAAATGGAGATAATGACAGAACCCAAGGCATGTGCTTGTCGTGAATGTGTCTAGGATGTAAATGCTTGGGATGTCCTAAGTGCTCAGCAAATATTAAATATCATGGACAATGAAAAAGGGAGCTGTGCTTTCCTGCCTCTGGAACTTAGCACATGCCGTTCCTTTTGGCTGGAACACTGTTCCCCTCCATCTCTGCCAATCTTCTCTCTGTCTTTCAGGTCTTAGCATAGATCAGGGTTTCTCTGCTTCAACACCATTGATATTTTGGGTCAGCTCATTCTTTGTGGTGGGGACTGTCCTGTGCATTGTAGGATGCATAGCAGCATCCCTGGCCTGTCCCCACTAGATGTTGGGGGTGCTCTCCACCCCACCCTCCCATTGTCCCAACGAGAAATGCATCCAAACATTGGCAAGTGTCCCCTGGGGCAAGATAGCCCCTGGTTGAGAAAAACTGACTTAGACTTTACTGTTCTCAGGAAAGCTTCTCCCTCACGTTCTCAGCCAGGCTCACCTTCCCTCGCTCTGGGCCCCCAGAGTGCTGTATTTCCTCTTGCTGGTGCTGTATCAGCCTACGACATGGCTCCCCGAGGGCAGGGCTGCATCTGTCTTGCTCACTGCCAGGGCCCAGCCTCAATGCCTGCTACATAGTGGATGCTCAATAAATATATGTGGAATCGAATTAAACTTGCTCAGTGACAAAAATGACAGTCCTCACATGTCTATGATGATTAAAACTGGGACTGAATCGATTTTGATGTCACTGCAAATCCTAAGGCCCCGGGATGACGCTGGCTGCTTGTCCTAATGCAAGTCGTGACAGCTGCCTTGGGGCGGGCGATGCCCCCCCTTATTGGCCCCATTCTGAGCCTGCCTGTGGTTCCATCATCACGTTCTGCTTGGCTTAGTGTCCAGTGCTCAGAACCCCCGGGCGACTGACATAGGCTTCCCAAGCCCCACGGCACTTGGTCCCTGAACTCTGCCAGCATATCTCAGCATCACTGGATTGGGGGATCTTGAAGTCCCCCTCCCGCTAGATATTCTGATTCTAAGGTCTGTGATGACACATCCTTTGAAACTATAACCCTGTAAAACGTTCTCTTGGGGAGTCCTCCTACTTCTGTTATTTAATACTTTACCTGATAATTTTTAGCCAAATGTTATTTCTTATCAATCAGTTTCCTTGTCATGTAATAAACCTGTACTTATTAAAAAATGGAGGCCATGTCCCCAGAAGGTCTTTCCATATTTTTCTGACCCTCTTTTTTCCCTCCATGTGCATCATAGCCAGCTGAACATAAATTTGGATTCAAATTCTCGCTTTGAAGCCTCATGTCTGTATGATTGTGACAAGCTACATTTATTTCATTGACTTTTATTCATTAAACACCTACTATGGGCCATGCACTGGTCTATATGTTAGGGTTATGGCAGTAAATAAGACATAAAATAAACTGCTGCTCTTCTCATGGAGGTGACATTCTAGGTGGAGGTGTGGGAGTTGAAATACTTCAAGATACACCACAATGTGTAGTGTGTTAGGAGGTGGTAAGGGCTATGGAAGTGAAGCAAAGTCAGAGGATGGAGAGATGGGGAGCAAGCTCTGCAGATATTTGGGGCAGAGCATCCCAATGGCAGAGGAGACAGCAGTGCAAAGGCCCTGAGGTATGCATGTGGAATGGCAAGAAGGCTAATATGGTCGAATGTACCATATAGAAATGAGAAGAGAGGCATGAAGTGGTGCTGGAGATGTAACCAGAGCTAGATCCCATAGGGCCTTTTGTAAGAACACTGGCTTTAAGTCCAAATAAAACAGGGAGCTATTGCAGAACTTCGAGCAGAGCATATGACTTCGGTTGTAACAGGATCACTCAGAGTGTTGGTTAAAAAGAGCCCAAAGGGGGCAAACGTGGGAACAAGGATACCTTAAAGGCCATTTCAATAATCCTGGGAAGACATGGTGGTGGCATGGACCCTGCAGGTGGCAGTGGAGGTGTCAGAACTGCTTGGACTCTGGGAATACTTTGACTTTTGAGTAGAAGCAACGGAATTTCCTGAGGATTTGGCTACAGGGTGTGGGAGAAAGAGAAAGGTCCAGTTCACAGTGAGTGTGCTGGACTGGGGGCAGGATCATATGGGCTTATAAGAGCTGATGGTCCAGGCATTTGGAGAGCCTGTTGTCATGATGTTGGTAGCTTAAAATGGGTCATGGTGGGAGTATTTACACTGTGGAAATTGACAGATGCTACAAATCAGGGTGTGGCCCACTGTGCCGCCAACTTGCTAAGAAAGCCAGCACTCCACTGGGCCAGAATAACGCCAAGGTTTCTGTTTTGTTGTTGTTTGATTCTTTCCCCCAAGCAGCTGATGGAATAGATCATAACTTACACGTATGAGAAAGATGGGGTAAAATAGGTATAATAGATAAATAGACAAATAAATAGCTCCCTATAAATAGACATAGGGAGGAAGAATCAGGAGTTTGAATACATTTCATTTGAGATGCCTCTTAGACGTCCAAGTGAAGTGATGAGGAAGCAAGAGGATATAACTAAATGTAATAGTTGCACTTACTTCATGGGATTAATCCAAAGAGCAAATAATACAATTTATTTTTAACTTGTACAAAGTAAAAATTAATGTTAGTAAAGACCTTGAAAACATTTAGTGCTTAAAAACATGAATTTCTTCATTGCTGCAATGAGAAAGGAGCTTAATCCCTCAGTCACCTTAATCATTTGCAAGGGTTGCAAACTCGTGGCCCTCAGTTTGGATTCAGCCAGTAGGCACTTTTTTTTTTGAAAGAGGGTGTGTTATTTTTAAAAATTGAAATTATGGCCGGGGGCAGGGGCTCACGCCTGTAATCCCAGCACTTTGGGAGGCTGAGGCAGGCAGATCACTTGAGGTCGGGCGTTTGAGACCAGCCAGGCCAACATGGTGAAACCCCATCTCTATTAAAAATACAAAAATTAGCCGGGTGTGGTGGCACGCGCCTGTAATCCCAACTACTTGGCAGGCTGAGGCAGGAGAATCACTTGAACCCGGG